>NC_056743.1:1806092032-1806352032 GCF_019279795.1 Protopterus annectens | reverse complement strand
TGTTCTTCTTGACTGTGATTGGATATTTCAACTTTTTTTTTTTTTGCATTTTTAATTGCCTTTTTCATCTGCCTTTACTGGCTCTAGGGTGCCAGACTGAGTTTTTTTTGGGAGTTAGTTATATTTTACTCAGTTCTTTTCACAGTTTGTGTTTTCTCAGTTTACTTTTCCAAAAAAGAAAAAATATTATGTTATCATTGTATGCTGCATACAGAGAGAGACAGACATTCATGGATAAAGAGACTGCTTACAAATGTGTACAGTGTAAGATACATCTTACACTGACTGATTACATCACAGCGACCATGAAACAGTTGCAAATCACTTTGCAGTTAAGCTGTGATAAAGGACAATTATTATTCCAGGGATAAAAATTCAAATGAGTATATTCCAGGGTGACTCTGTCACTGCTGCTCTTTTGTCTTGCCCTTAACCCATTAAGCCATCTGCTTAACATGTCAGGTCGTGGCTACAATTTGGTTCCCAGAAAACAACAATGCATAAAGACTTATCTTTTTTTTGTGGATGATTTAAAACTGCATAGTTCATCAAATGAGGTACTGAATGCACAATTACAAGTGGTCAAAACTTTCTCAGATGATATAAGAATGTCATTTGGTCTTGATCAATGTGCAAAAGCAACCTTCAAAGCAGGAAAGCTGCAGCACCAAGAAAATATCAGTCCGGGACAGGAACGTGATATACAAGGACTTGCGCAAGAGGGAGTGTATAAATATTTGGGAACTGATGAAGGACCAAAAATAAAAACATGAAGAAATTAGTAAGGAATATCTTAGAAGAATAAAATTAATACTGAAACAACTCTGACATCTAGGAGCTAAATCCAAGCTATAAACCAATTTACTCTTCCTGCACTAACTTACAGTTTTGGAGTGACTGACTGGCCCCAAAAGGTACTGGATCAGTTGGACCGGAAAATAAGAAAAATGTTTCATGCTTATCAAATGATGTAGAAATATTAGCGTATACTGAGATTATATTTTCCCCATTCTGAAGGAAGTATTGGCCTCCTCAAACTTGATTACATGTACAGATCTGCAATCGTACGACTGCATACATATCTGCTGACTTCAAAATCCAAACACACTGAAAGTTTTAAAACATGAGGAGAATAAGTCTAAGATGACTTCCCAACTCAGTAAGAACCATATCAGTATCAAGCATGACTGGAAATCAAACCAGAAGCAGATAAAAATCAGAATTTGCCAAAAAAACAAAAAAACGAACATAAGGTGAAGGAACAGATAAGAAGGCAAGAAATGTGGAAAATGCATAAATATACTTGCAAGTACAAAATACTCTTGGAACAACCTCATGTCAATCAGAACTGAATGCAAGAATGGTTAAGGAGAGGAGAATTTAAACCAAAAGATGAAAGGTTAATATTGGGAGCCCAGGATAGTGGACTACGTACACAATGGTTTACAAAGTGCACTGAACATGTGGGAGAAAATGACAAATGCAAACTTCGTAAAACAGAATTGGAAAGTAAGTCGCAAATCCTGTTGCTGGGTGTGATACACTAATGGCAGGAGGACTGTATACTGAAAGGCATAATAATGTACTAAGACTTTTGCATTGGGGTTTGTGCAAACATAATACTGAAGTAGCGGAGAAGCACTGGAAAAGTACAGTTGTGTACCTACCATAAATGTAGATGTTCGAGTGTATTCACTGTTGCAGTCATTACAGTTGGGTTATCCTGCTGGTAGACTACCCGCAGTCGGCCTGAGTTCCAAAGTCTAGGTCCAGTGTCAGTTGCTGTCACCTCCTCCCTGACGTCAGTGTGCCAGGGGTATATAAGATGCAGCCAACGCCATTTTCTTCAGTTTTTCTTGCCCCAGATGTCAGGTGCCCCTAAAATGGTAGTCTAAATTATGCCAATAAGCATGCATGCACAAAAAAACAACTTTTCCTTCATCTACAAGCAAATACACCACATAGGTTGTATAGAGTAGAAAAGTACAGCTAGGTCCCAGCAAAGAAAAAAGGGGGATGGTGGGAGGATAACCTGGACTGCAACAGTGAATACACTCGAACATCTACATTTATTATTGGTACACAACTGTACTATGTTCATCGTGTTTCACTGTTGCAGTCATTACAATTGGGTTGAATCCCAACGCTAAGGTTGGGAGGCTGGGGCTAAATAGGATTAGGAGTGACTATAAGGCCCTGCAGAACTGCAGTGGCAAAATCTGCCCTGGATTTAGAGTAGAGAGGTAAGTGATGGTGCTTTGTAAAGGTATGCACTGAACTCCAAGTTGCAGCCTCTAAGATGTCTTTGGTTGGTACTCCTCTGAGGAAGGCTGCTGAAGTGGCTGCTGCTCTGGTTGAATGTGGCCTAATGCCCTTAGGCACTGTGAATAGCAGAAATGAATGCAATGGCCTATCCACTTTGAAATAGTCTGTTTAGAGATGGGCTTTCCTTGTGATGCTGCAGCATATGCCACTAGAAGTTGATCAGTCTTTCTGAAAGCTTTAGTTCTGTCCAAGTAGAAGCGTAGCTGTCTGTGAATGTCCAAAGAATGCAGAATTCTCTCACCCTTATTCTGTGGGTTAGGATAAAAGGTTGGCAAATGTATTGTTTGGTTTAGGGCCACACTGGATACTACCTTAGGCATAAATGTAGGGTTTGTCCTCAGCGAAACCCTGTCAGGATGGAAAATTATAAAAGTTTCCACAGCCATTAGTGCCTGTAGCTCAGACTCTTCTAGTGGAAGTTATTGCTAAGAGCAGAGCTGTTTTCCAGGATAAGAATTTTATGTCAGCTGCAGAGGCTGGCTCAAAAGGAGGCAGTGTGAGTTTTTCCAAGACATAGTTGAGGTCTCATGCAGGTATTGGTGCTCTCCTTGGCGGTCTTATGTTTTTGGCCCCTCTGAGGTACTGTCTCAGTAACAGATGAGAAAAGATAGGTGTTTCTGTATTGTAATGAGCTGAAATGGCAGAGGCATGAATTTTAATTGATGAAAAGGAAAAGCCTTTATCCAGCATCTCAGTTAAGTATTGCAAAATCTGAGGAATATTTGGAACAATCGTGTCAATACCGTGTGCTTGGTTCCAAGCACAGAATCTCTTCTATTTGTCTGCATAAGATTTTCTTGTGCTAGCCCTCCTGGCCTCCAAAATAACATCCATCACTGCTTTAGAGAGAGGTTCATCTTGAGAGGCTATATTATCTGCCATGCCGCCAGGTTTAAGGTTTAGAGTTGGCTGTGCAGTATCTGGCTGTCTTGTTGGGTCAATAAGTGAGGAATTGGAGGTAATGTCCAGGCTGGGCAGTGAGACAAGCTCTTTAGGATTGGGTACCAGTGCTGGAGGGGCCAGTCTGGGGCAATCAGTATCATTTTTGGTTTCTCTTGTCTGACCTTGAGGAGTACCTTGGGTAGGAGAGGCAGAGGAGGAAAGGCATATACTGTTAGATTTTTCCAGCTGAAAGATATTACATCCACTTTCCATGCTTGCTTGTGATAAGTCCTTGTGCAGAATCTTTGTAGTTGGTAGTTGTGAGGGGAGGCAAATCGGTCTATGTCTGGGCATCCCCAGGTCCTTGCTATCATGCTGAAGACTTGTGGATCCAATTTCCACTTGTGGGGATCCATTAGGTTTCTGCTTAGTTAGTCTGCCAGAGTATTTTTCCTTCCTGGCAGGAATTGAGCTTGCAGATGTACTTGGTATGTCAATGCTGTGTGCCACAAGTTCATGGCTAGCCTGCAGAGGGGGTAGGAATGTGCATCTCCCTGCTTGTTTATGTACCACATGACTGTAGTATTGTCCGTCTTTATCAGTAGTTGTCCTGGATGAAGTTGATCCTTGAAGGCTGTTAGGGCATTCTGAACAGCTAGCATCTTTTTTTGATTGATATGTAGATGCATTTGACTTGCGGACCATGTGCCCTGAATACATCTTCCTGCCATATGGGCCTCCCAAGCGTAATCTGATGCATCGGTTGTCAATGTCTGGCTGGCTGTGGTAAGGTGAACGGCTGTCCCATGTTGTGGTGACAGGCTTCTGCCCACCATTGAAACTCCTGTTGCAGGCAGGGAATGAGGGTAATTATTGTTTCCAAGCTGTGGCAATGTTGAGTCCAAATACTTTTTAGATACCATTGAAGTTTCCTCATATGCAGTCTTGCATATGGAATTAGCAGAATGCAGGGTGCCATGAAACCCAAGGCCTGCAGAATTTTTCTTACAGATAACTGGGTCTTTGTTGCCAACATTTTAAAATAAGTAGTCAGTTGTCTGTGTTTGTCTGGTGTGAGATAAGCCATCTGGGCAGTTGTATTTAAGCTTGCACCCAGGAATATTATCTCTTGAGAGGGTATGTGTTTTGATTTCTTCTCGTTTACTGTGTAACCTAAACTTGTCAGCAATCTTTTTACAAACGTCAGATGCTGTAGTAGAATATCCTTGTTCTCCACATGAATAAGGCAGTCATCCAAATAAGGATATATTTGTATTCCTCTGTCTGCAAAATGCAATTACCGGTGCTAGGCACTTTGTGAAGACCCTGGGCACAGTAGATAAGCCAAAGGGCAGTGCAGAAAATTGGTAGTGCATTGAGCCAGCTTTGAATCTGAGGTATCTTCTGCATGTGTGTCTGATTAGGCCATGGAGGTATGCCTCTTTTAGATCTAAAGTCACAAGCCAAGCCTTCTTGCCCAACATGGGCAGAAGCTGCTGTAGAGTCAACATTTTGAATTTTGGAATATCCAGATATGTGCTTAGAATAGATAGGTCCAGTACTGGTCTCCAGGCTTTGTCTTTTCTGGGTACCAAGAACAGTCTTGAATAGAATCCATGACAATGCTCTTCTGGTACTTGTTGAATGGCCCTCATGTCCATGAGGGATGAAACTTGTTTGTGTGCCTCTGCCCATTGACTGTGTGGCACGTCTGGCATACCGTTTTGCCTTGGCAGGTTGTGAAAGTGGAATCTGTAGCCTTGTGAAACTATATTTAGAACCCATTTGTCCTGGGTGATCATGTGCCAATTTTGTGAAAATAGTGCTAGCTTTCCCCCCAAAGGGGCTGTCAAAAGATAAGTGCTTGGTGCTAGAAGTGGAAAGTCATTGAGACCGTTTCCTGTATGGCTGTGATTTTTCCTCTCTGCTCTTGGAGGTAGGAGCACCCCATTGTTTAGGCCTGTAAGAGCCTTGGGGCTGTGATCTGCCTCTGGGGCATCTGTATCTGCCCCTTTGTGGTCTGACACTGGAAAGGACCAATTTTTTGTAGGCCAGTTCCTGCTAAATCTGGGAGGCTGTACCTGCAAGAAATCCTTGACTGTTTGCATAGATTTAGCCTTGTCCTCCATTTTCTTCAACATCTCTTCTGCTTTAGCACCAAACAAAGTATCATGCTGTAAAGGAGCGTCTAATAGTTTTGCTTTAACATGATCCGGCAAATTTTGTTCTTTTAACCAAGCATGCCTCCTAATGACAGAACCTGTAACAGCAGCCCTGCAGGAAGCCGCAAGAGAATCAAAACCACATTGCAAAGTATGCTTTCCAACTTGTTCAGCTGCATGCAATAAATCCTGCATTTCTTTATTGTCTGCACATTCTGCATTTGCTGGCATTTTCTGTTTAAGCAAGGATATAAGATATTGTTGATACTTAAGCATATGAAATTGGCAATTTAAAGCTCTTACAGCCAAGGTAGCAGAGGTATAAATATTTTTGCCCCATCCGTCTAGGGCCCTAGAATCCCTATCAGAGGGGATCGTTTTTTTTGCAGTAGAAGCCTTGACCCCTTTGGGACCCTGAGAAATGGTTTCTGGGTCAGCTGCAGGGTTCTTATAGAGAAATGTATGTGAATCAGGAACCCTGTAGTATCTATCTGGCTTAACAGGGGCTGGTGGTAAAGAGAGTCTGGAGAAAAACTGGACTCTGTAAATACATCATCTACAATGTCTAAAACAGGACGGATAGCAAGGGGCCTGTGCTGGGGCAATAAAAGGAAATCTCTGAGCCTTTTCTTGGATTCGGAGTAATCTTGGCTCTCCCAGTGGAAATGCTCCCTCATAGTATGCAGTGTTTCCCCAAAAGAATAATCCTCAGGAGGAGAGCCTGAAGGGATAGATTCTTCAGCATCAGAATCCTCATAGGGAGGAGAAGAGTACTCCTGCTCAGAGGAGGAATCAGAGGAAATGGAAACCTGGTCTGAAGATTCATATTCTAACTCTTGCCTAGACCTCTTTTCAGGAGGGAGATGGGAACCCCTGATCAAAGTAATAAGGTCTTCGGCCATTTTAAGCATCTGTTTTTTAGGCATGGAGGCCTGTCCAGGTGAATGCTGTACTTGTTTCTTTGTCTTTAGAGCTGCTTTAGTCTTTGCTTTTGTAGCTGAAGTAGGTTTTACATATAATTGTGTAGGCCTGAAAACACCCTCAGAAGCCGATGCCTGCTCAGTGGCTCCGGACCCATCTGAGGAAATAGTTTCCGAGTGTCCAATACCTTGAGTTTCCAGAGGCCCAGTCGGCTCCACGTGGGAGTCGGAAGCGGCCTGTGGCTCTGAGGTAGCGGGCGTCAGGGGCTGCGAAAGCACCTCACTGAGAACCGACGAACCGGCGACAGGCCTAGAAGCTGCCTCATCGTCGGATTTGGATCTCTGATAACTGTCCTTTTCTTTTTCTTTTCGTTTTTTGTAAACTCCGGTAGTCGGCTGATCCGACGGCATTATATAATTAAATCTTCTGCCAAAGTAATGAAATGTAAAATCGTACCGACGCTTAATAGTGCATTGGTTAAATCTAGCACAAAACCGACAACTAGCAACGTTATGGTCAGGGCCTAGGCAAGGAATACAGTAAGAATGAAAATCCTTATGAGGCATTTGCTTCCCACAAGAAATACAGTTATTAACTTTTTCTGATATCGGTATGGAGCAAGAAAAAAATTTCCCCAACTGGGTACTTAGCTTTAATGAAGACCTTGGATCTGAAATTCGAATTTGAAAACTTCAGGAGTCGGCCGACAGGCACTTGCGAACTGCTTTTGCTTCGGGCACCACACAGCAAGAAAGACTGAAGAAAATGGCGTCGGCTGCATCTTATATACCCCTGGCGCACTGACGTCAGGGAGGAGGTGACAGCAACAGACGCCGGACCTAGACTTTGGAACTCGGGCAGACTGCGTGTAGCCTACCAGCAGGATTACCAAATTGTAATGACTGCAACAGTGAAACACGATGAACATCATAAACCACACAGCATTAAACAAAATTATGAAGATTATACAACATGGGATCACCCATTACTAACAGTTCAAAAACCAGATACAAGAAAACAAGATACAGTAGTCCATGAAAAGACAAAAGTAGCGGTGATCACTGAAACACTTCACCCACTGACTAAAATGTGTTACGTAGAGAGAGAGAAAATCATAAAATATCTGGATTTACAGGCAGAAACATGTGCAATCAGGAAGGAGGATAACAAAACAGTTCCAACAGTAGTAGCAGCAATGGCTCTTATAAAAAAGCATTTACGATCCTAGTTAGATATGTTACTGATAACACGTAACTTAGTATGAACTGCAGGAGGAGTCAGTTTTGGGCACACTGCGAATGCTATGTAGAGCACTTCTACCTAACATCAAAGACTGAAACAACACTCATTTCATGAGCTTTAATCATACTTTGCCTTAGGAATGGAGTCCATTCCCATCATGGTATTAAAAACCCAAAAGACTGAGAAATTAAAGACAGAAAAAGAGATGGCAATGTTAAGTGAATAATATACAACTAGGAAAAACGCAAATTATGTACTTGCCAGAGGGTTAAATTTAGCTATGTATGTCTGTACACTGGAACTGATGGACTGATCACCTTGGACCTTTTCTTTTGGCAAACACACTCGTTGCAAGCTTGAGTTTCTCCTTTGTGAAACTCCATGAGGAGTGAGATGGTTTGCAAGCATAATATATCCAAATAATAAAACACACACGCAGACACACACACACCCCTAGCTACCTACCTCCTGGGACCCATGAAACCTAAGCCAATGCTCTGGCATCGATCCAGGTCCCTAGGAATAGTGCAATTTAGAGGGGGTTAGGTGGGCAGGTTGTTCCAGTGTGCAGACAGATACCAGTTAAATCTACCATTCTGCTAAGTACATAACTTATGCATTCAGACTGGCACTGATGAAACACTGGAACTGATGGACGGAATCCTCAGCAAGCCTACAGCAGACTGAGATCATGAATCTTTCAGTATGGAGGCTCCAAAGGAGGCATGAGTGCTGGACAGAATATCTAAACTGTAATGCTTGGCAAAGGTACACAAGCAGACCATGCAGCAATTGCATACATTTATTGATTTTATTTAGTCATTCATTCTTTGTTGAATGGGTTAGTCCCACTTGACTAATACCCTCTTTTTAAGAGAAACCTTTGCTGGTATTTTACACTATTAGGGGAAATCTGACCAATGCATCTGGGAACTTCTACTGCTCTTTTCAACAAGTGAAGTGAGATCTTTTACGTCCACCTGCACTACCACCAAATCAAGCAGATGAGGCCTCGGTTTAACATCTAATGCCAAACGCATTACACTCTGGAGGTTCACTCCCAAACCCTCACTCTCTCTTCTCGGCAAAGGGGGGCAAGACAGAGTTCCTCCTTGATGGTTTATGTACCAAACCAGTACCATGGACTGGATGGATTCTGCACCTTGTGGGAGCAAGTCAAGAAATGTCTGCAATGCTTGGAGGACTGCTTTCATCTCCTAAAACCTGAATGTGTGATTTAGCCTCCTGTGGGGTCACAGGAAGTTACTAGGCTAATATAGCCCTGGGGCCTTTACAATGCTCTTGTTTCCACGATCAACATCTACTGCCCCTGTCCAAGAGAGACACAGGTGGATCCCCCGGGTGAATTTACAATTTCCCATCCAATCATCCAGATTGTGCTTGAAAAGGGCCAAAGAGCTGACATGTTTTACATGATTTGGGAGTATGTTCCACAGGTGTGTAACTTCAGGGAGACAAATCTGTTCCCTCCAGCAGGTTCTGTTTACGTCACATACCAGGTTAAGGTCTTTAAATAGAGTAACCCATGAGCCACCGGACTTACGAACGTGCAGCATTTCCAGTAAAGCAGTTAGATATTGCCTTATACACAAGGTAGAGATCACTTCAGAGTAATCTGTATGAAACAGAGTAAAGTGACAATGATTTCAAGCAATCTACACAGGACAGATGCTAAAGACATTAAACTCTCCTTGTGAGGAACTTTTGTGGTCTCTCCATTTGTTGCAGGTGCTTGGAAAGGTACACACCAAAAAGGGCATTGTACTCAATTATTGGTCTGAAGAGGGAAGAGTACAGGGAGATTTCTAACTTCTTTTTTTTTCTGGAGACAATGCCCTTACTTATGAGATGAGAAATATAAAATACCCTTCTTCACATTGTGGAGACATGGTGATCAAAGGTAATGTTGCTGTCAACCTGTGTGCCCAGGTCTCTCACCAATGACTGCGTGCTTAGGGCGTTTCTACTGATGTGGTAGTTAGCCGGAACATCGCTCTTAACAAAAGGAATGATGATACATTTTTCTGCATTGAGTTTAAGGCTGTGACTTTGGCACCAATCGTTTGTTTGCACTAGACCCTCTTGTAGGATGCTGATATTGTTTGGGGATTCTTCGACCGCTCCCGGTTTGCAGTAGTCAGCAAACTGTCAACCACAGACCTTTAGTTTTTGCTTGTACTTCAGAAAAACAGATTCTGAACAGTAGAGGTCCCATGACTAATCCCTGTGGAACAAAACTGGTTACAGGTCTGTTGCTGGAGGTGGATTCACCTATTTTGACTATATGGGTTCTCTTGGTGAGCCAGCTAGCAATCCACCTAATGATATAATATAAGTATTGATACCTAGCTGGAGGAGTCAATAATGCCCGAGTGGGTAATAGTGTCAAAAGCCTTGCCCAAGTCTAGGTAGGCTGTATGCACAGTTCTCCCCTCATCCAGGATTCTGGTGACTGTCTCAAAAAAGTGCACCAGGTTTAACAGGCATGATCTCCCTTTGACAAATTCAAACTGAATAGGGTCAAGTGTTCAGACATTATCTATATCTTTGTTGATGCAGTCCATGATGATTCGCTCCATGGCCTTGCAGATAAGGCTAGTCAGGCTAATAGGTCTATAGTTCACAGGGTCAGTGGAAGCACCACCTTTGTGCAAGTGGATAACTGGCAGTTTTTCATTCAGCTGGGATGAAGCCGGTGCTCAGATTATGACTGAAAAAAGAGTACCCAATAGTGTTTCTAGTTCCTGTTGGAGACCATACAGGATGTAGCCTGGGATGTTATCAGGTCCCATAGATGCTGTGTGTTTGGCCTTACAGAGGGCTTATACAACTTGCTCCCTAGAGATACAAGGTGGGGGACAAGTGAAAGGAATGTCACGGGGTGTGTGGCGGGGACGGGGTAATGAAGGTTTCACAGAACCTGTTGGCTAAAGTTTTGCTATGTCCACAGGCTCAGTGTATGTGACATCATTAACTACCAGTTCGGCGGAAATCTGGGTCTTACCTTTCAGGCTATGGATGTAACTACAGAACGCCTTATGGTCGTCCTTGGCTGAGGACAATAATTTGGATTTGTAGTTTGACTTCACATGACGTCTTATTTGCTTGCTTAAGCTAAGGAGGGAGTGTTTCCGGTTTAGGACATGCTTCCCCTTACTTTTGGACAACAATTTCTTATTATTGTAAAGCTTGTTAATGGCAGTTGTCCTCCAGGCAGGTTTGCTCTTCCTTGAAGAGCTTGTTTTGGTCCTATCAGATACGGCCGCATCAATGCAGTTTTACAGGTGTTGTAAAAAGCACTGGTGGAGGACTCTGCACAGATGCCAGTTTCACCTGAGGGGAGAGGCGCAGCGAAACTATTTATACCATCCCTTAGAAGGATATAATCGGCTTTGGAGAAGTTTTTTAGTTTAGTTGTTGCTTGGGGATGGGGGTCAGGTGTGTTAGTTATTTCGAATGAGACTGATTTGTGGTCAGATATGACAAGTGAAGACCTCACAGTGGGGCTGCTACAGCGGTCCCCCATATTGGTAAGCATCAGATCCAGGCACCCCTAGTTGGGGTGTCTACCAGCTGGTCCAGGGTGTAGGAGTTAATGAACTCGAAGAACCTTTGGGCAAGTGAGACTGAGCACAAGTAATTTACCGAGTCAATGGATGGGAAATAATCATGAAGAACCATGGTGTTCAGATTTATCTTGATACAGTCCAGTAGATCCAAGTAGGCTGAGTGGGTGTCCTGATTCATTGAGAAGGCCTGTAGCTGGCAAGGACATGAACAGGTGTCCTACCAACAGTTACTTGTACCTGAAGTGTCTCCAGGGAATCATACTGTTTAACCAATATGGAGGTATATTTATTTTCTAATGAATATTGATACACTGCCTCCTTTAGTTTTCACATCTTCTGTTCGTGGTCTGAACATGTGGTAGGAGATGTAATGTAGTATGGCTGGGGTGCTCTCCACAGCCTTGAACTAGGTTCTCTGTGACTGCATAGATGTCAACATCTTCCAAAGTGAGGACTGCTTCCAGTGAGTGCAAATTCATGCTAAGACTCCTAGCATTTAGCAGCATAACTTTGAGGTTGTTTTTTGATGAAATCTTTAGGTCGAGGAATTTTGCCCTTGTAACACAGCCTAAAAAAGGCACTATGGGGGTGGCAAGAGCCTTTGCCAGTAGCAGAAATCCCAGGGGTAGCAGATGAAAACCATCTCTGGCAAAGCACTGAGGTCTATCGATCATATCATCCCAGGCGGACAGAAACTGGATCCCTTTAGAATGACACCAGAAACTAAGCCAATTATTGAAGTCAATAATTTTTTGCTTATATTGTGGTATAATCCTAGGCAAAGGTAATATACTGTTCAAGGCTAGGAACATACCTGCCTGTGACACATTATCAGAGAGCTCAATCATGTCTGTCTTCATGTAGTCCAGGAAGGTACGTCTCAAGTCGTTCACACCAATATGTACTATGACCAAATCAAAACAGTACTTGAGGGACTTGAGTGTCTGCCTGATCCGATTAATCCTGGCACCAGAAAGACAGCTGACCGTGTCTTTCTCCTTGTCAAGCCTGGTGAGGGGGACATCTGTGTGTCTCATTATAGAGTCTCATATGACTAAGATATTTGGAGTGGATGGGCGCGCCTTATGGGTTTTGATGGTGAGACACTTGAACTTGTCATTATGTGTACTGTGTGCTCTGCGTGTTATGGTTGGTTTACTATGTATGTGTTTTGGTGGTCTCTGGTGTTTAGGAAGATTTTTGGTGAGTACATCTGCATATGTTGGTCTATGTGTATGTTGTGTGTCGTCAGTAGAAGTTGTGGTTGTTGGCCTGACAACCAGCTGTGTGTTGCTGTATATTGCGTAACAGAATTGTGATTCCAGATTCATAATGTAGGTGCAACTCTCACAAATGGTACATGAATGATCTAGAAGTAGGTGGTTGTCAGTGTACATGAGGCAGTTGCTACATTGCCTCAGTAGACTCATGTCAACCAGCCTAGTAGGAGAAAAGGAGGGAAACTGACAGTTCTTGGTCCTAGGAATAACCTTGGTATGCCTAGAACAGTTGAAGACAGAATAAAGCAGGGCCAGGTATTAGTAGATTTAGGCGTGAACAGCTCTCGTTTAGGGAACATTTGCAAGGCTAGAGACCAGGCCTCTGTAACCGACAATCCCTCTGCACTGTACTGTGCAATACTGCATGATGAACAAACAGGTGCAAACAAGCACAAACCAGTTCAAACATGCTTTTTAAAGCAGAATAAAGGAAACCGCCATAGTTCAAATTATTCAATCAAAATGCCTTAAACGTGCCTTGAACCATCCTAAGTAATATCCCCCACCCCAACAAGAACATGTTCACAGTAGCTGTGCAGGTGGGAAATGGTTGGGCAACAGGGGTTCCTATATAAAGGTGGCATGGATTAATTCACCACAGCAGATAGTGGATGCAAACTTCTGATGTGTGGGACATGAGCTGAGTTGCTTCATCCCACTGTGTTCCATCGGGGTCCACTGTATGAACCTCATGTTAAGTCTAGCATGTGGTAGAGTCTGAATTGAAGCTGTCATGAGTCCTAATACTTTAAGGACTCCCTGGGAGACTGCTCAATCAGTTGTAGCTCTTTCAAGCAATTCAATAGTGGATATTCTGTCTAGTCATTAATTTGGCTTTCTGGATTCACTGTACCCAACTGGCAGTCAATACAAATTAGAGAATGAGGGGGTGCCAGAACAGACTTCCCTAGACTGACCATCTCCAATGATAAGAAAAGGTGGAAAGTACTGTTGTACAAGTTGTATTTATCACAGCAGTAGATGTCCAGATTCCTCCCTGGTGCAGTAACCTATGGCTACATCGATTGCACCCTGGCTAGAATATAACTGGCCAACTTCACAAAGCTCTGTCTTCCTCCCACACCTAAACTCAGGCTGCTGAATGGCTAGCCCCTTAAAGGGAAATCAGCACTCACACTGTAGGCAATTTCAGGACTTTCCTGCCCATTCAGAGAGAAAGAGCTCATACATCCTAAAACATTAAAATATACAAACAGTAAACAATAACTTTATATCCCAACAACTAATTTTACTCAGAGGTAGTAGGATGGAAAGTGTGACTGCTATGGCAATGAGGAATTTATACATGTACTTTTATGGTTAGTAAAACTTTACACAACTGTACTATGTTCATCACTCTCACTGCTGCAGTAGCCTATGGCTATATGGGTTGATTACCAAAGCCTATCCAACCTGGGAGGACTAAGGATAAGAGTCCTGCAGCCCCTAGAGAATGGTCTTAGCAAAGCCAGTCCTGCACCTGGAAAATGAAGAGTATGCAATGCTTTGTAAAAGTATATAGAGTACCATGTTGCCACCTCTAGAATATTTCTAGAGTCCACCCCTTTCAGTATTTCATCACAGAAGATGAGGCTCTAGCAGAATGTGCCTTGATACTGCCTGGAATAGATTTGCCATGGTGGGAATAACAAAAAGCAATAGTGGTGGAAAACCATCCTGAAATAGTTAATTTTAACATGGATTGTCCTTTCTTTGCCTCTTATCAGAAATAAACAGCTGATCTACTTTTCTAAAGACCTTAATTCTATCAGTAGTACCTGAGCTGCCTATGCACACGCACAGTATGTAGACACCCTTCTCCCCGATTCTGAGGGTCTGGATAGAACACTGAACACTGGGAGATTGATGGTTTAATTCAAAGTAAACTCTGAAATAACTCTTGGCATAAATGAGGGATTTGTTCTTAATGAGGCTCTATCTTTATGGAAGACCATATAGGGTTCACCCACCATAAGAGCTTTCAACTCTGATATTCTTCTTGCAGACATCCGAGAGATTAGTAGTACAGGCTTCCATTGCTGAACCTTAAATCAGCCTGATGAACCACTTCAAAGGGAGACATAGTTAACTTTTAGCACACAGTTAAGATCCCATGGAAATAGCCATTTTCCAGGAGTGCTAATACATAAAACTCCTTTCCGAAATTGTTTTACTAAAAATATTTATTTACTTAACATTTGTTTACCAGGAAAGTCGGACTTGGAACAAAGCCAATTTTCAGATGAGGCCCGGGGGAAACATTCCAGATATGTCTTTCAAATGTGGGAGAAAACCCACATGAATGCAGGGAGGACATGCAGACTCCGCACAGAAGGCACCCCAGCTGAGAATCGAACTGGAGAACCTCTTGCTATGAGGCAACAACGCTACTGCTGCACCATCTGTATAAGAAATACAAATAGAGACAAAAAGGGAGGATCCATGGGCAGACATGCTGAAATGGTCACTAAAGGAACCTAAATAGAGGAATAAAAAAAAAACACAGAGGAAAGAGCCAGTGGCTTGTAATCCCTTATACACCTAACAGGGCCCTTGGTTACTAGCTCAGCATGAACTAGAAAATTCTTTACATTTGCCAGTATAGGATTTCCTAGTAGCAGGCTTTCTTTCTTCCTTTAGTACCTGCTGCAAGTTCACATCAAATAGGTGCCTATAAGGTATTGAATCAACCATAGGCTCACAGGTACATACCAGGCTAACCACTAATAGTGCCCTTATAAGTTTAGCTGTGCAACCCAAATGTGACCCACAAATTTGATTTATACAGGGATTTACTGACTGCCTCTGTCCATCAGACATATACGTGACAGACCAGGAGTAAATTTACAATTACCCATCTACTGGTCCAAGTTGCACTTAAACAGTGATACAGAGGGCTCTGCTTCACAAGGATGGGGAGCTTGTTCCAGAGAGAATGGGAATTCTCTGAGAAACATATCTGTCTCTCTAATATGTCAAATTTCTGTTGCAATCAAAATTTTAATCTAGAAGTTTTGATGCTGTTGTTTTGTGGATGTCCAAAAGTCTCATTAAAATAGGATCCAGGAATGCCTTTAATGCCAGGCAAAGACCACCTCTCAGTAATCTGTATGATACCATGTAAAAAGACAAGAGTTTTGAGGCGATCAGCATAGGTCACTGTGTTTACTTCCTTTATTCTTTTTATAAGGAACATCTGTGGATGTGCCAGTTGCTTCATGTGTTGGATCAGGTACATAGCAAGGGAAGCATTATATGCTATGCTGGGTCAGATGAGGGCAGAGTACAGTGGTATGATGGCCTCTTTGGACCTAGCTATGCCATGCCCTTGCTTATAAGTTGAGCAACAAAGAAGGATTTTCTTACGACCTTAGCCACCTGTGGATTGAAGGCTAGATTACTATTTACACGAGTTCCCAGATCCCTGACTACTGAATCAACTTTTAGGGGTGTTTTACTAATGATGTAGTTACCCGGGGTGGCTGACTTCCCAAAAAGTACTATAATGCACTTCTTAGTATCGAGTCGTGACTTTGGCACCAAACATTTGTCTGCGTTAGAACTTCCTGAAGGGTGTCCTGGTCTTAGGTGGATTCAATGACAGCTCCCAGTTTGTAATCATCTGCTTACTTGGTTAGGCAGAGGCCTTTGACATTGGCTTTGACATAACAGAAATAGATATCAAACATGAGTGGGCTTAGCAAAGAGCCCTACAGGACTCTACCGGTGACCAGCCTCTTTGCTGATGTGGCCTCACCAGTTCTAACCTCCTGAGTCCTATCAGTAAGCTAAGCTAGATATCCAGAGTGTTATAAAGGGGTTTATACCAACTTCTGTGTTTGTCAACAATGCCCTAGGGGGGTAATGTATCAAATGCTTTAGTCAGATCTAGATAGGTAGTATGCACTGGGATTTACACAACTGTACTATGTTCATCATTCTCATCTCTTGAAACTAGGGTGTATCAAACTCTGTTCATCATAGAATCACAGGAGGTTACCTGACTAATGACCCTAGGGCCCTTACAATCCTAGCCAAGTTTTACCCTTATTTCCACAATAAGCACCTATCACTACTGTCTAAAATGGACGTAGGTGGAACCCCTGGGGTGAATTTATGGTTTACCATCCAATCGTCCAGACTGTGTTTGAAGAGGGACAATGAGGTGCTCTGCTTGACATGAAAAGGGAGTCTGTTCCAAAGGTATGACAACCTCTAGGAGACAAACCTGTCTCTCCAGCAGGTTCTATTAATATCACATACCAAGTTAAGGTCATTACAGCGAGTAACCCATGTACCATTTGACTTACGGACATGCAGCATTTCCAATAAGGAAGGGCCAAGGACTGCTTTATATGCAAGGCAGAGATCGCCTCCGAGTAGTCTGTATGAAACACAGTAATTGACAGTGATTTCAGACAATCCTCATAGGACATATGCTGAAGACACTGAATTCTCCTTGTGAGGAACCTCTGTGGTCTCTCCAATTGCTGCAGGTGCTTGGAAAGGTACATACCAAAAGGGGCATTGTAATCAATTATTGACCTGATGAGGGAAGGGTACAGGGAGGTTATAACCTTTTTTTCTGGAGGAAATGCCCTTACTTATGAGCAATAAAGAATCCCCTTCTTATCACTGCTGAGATATGGTGATCAAAGGTAAGGTTGCTGTTAACCTGTGTGCCCAGGTCTCTCACTGAGTGCATTACTTAGGGTGTTGTTACTGATGTGGTAGTTAGCAGGAACATCATTCTTACCAAAAGAAATGAGAATACATTTTTTTTGCACTGAGTTTAAGGCCATGGTTTTGGCACCAGTCATTTGTTTACCCTCTCGTTGGATGTTGACATCGTCTGAAGATTCTATGACCGCTCCCAGTTTGCAGTCATCAGGAATTTTTGTTAGCCACAGACGTCAAGTTTTAGCTTGCACTTCTGAGAAATAGATTCCAAACAGTAGAGGTCCCATGACTGATCCCTGTGGAACACCACTGGATACAGGTCTGCTGTTTGAGGTGGATTTCCCCTATTTTGACTATATGTGTTCTATCAGTGAGTCAGTTAGCGACCCATCTAATTTATATATATATATCTATATATATATTGAGTGGGGGATAGTGTCAAAGGTCTTGGCTAAGTCTAGGCAGGCTGTATGCACAGATTTCACTTCATCAAGGGCTTGGTGACTGTCTCAAAGTCCACCAGGTTTAACAGGCATGATCTCCCTTTGACAAATCCAAATTGAGTAGGGTCAAGTGTTTGGAGATTACCAATATCTTTGTTGATAAGGTGCATGATGATTCTCTCCATGGCCATACAGATGAGGCTAATCAGGCTAAAATAGGTCTATACTTCCCGGGGTCGGTGGAAGCAACACCTTTGTGCAATGGGATAAAGGTGGCCTTTTCCCATTCAGCTGGGGTGAAGCCAGTGCTTAGACTGACTGAAGCCAATGGCGTTAATTCTTGTTTGAGCCCATGTAGGATACAGCCTGGGATGTTATCAAGTGTCATGGGTACTGTGTTTTTGACCTAAGACAGGGCATTCAAGACCTGCTCTTTAGAGATACAAGATGGAGGACAGGTGGTAGGGATGTCTTGGAGTAAGTGTGGTGGGGACAGGGGAGTGAAGTTTTCACATAACCTGTCGGCTAACAGGTTAGCAATGTCCACAGGCTCAGTACATGTGGTATCATTAACCACCGGTTCGGCACAAATCTGGGCCTTTCCTTTTAGGTTACGGATGCAACTAAACACCACTTATGGTTGTCCTTAGCCGAGTAAGCTAATCTGGATTTAAAGTTAGCTGTGCAGCACTTCACAAGAATTCTTATTTCCTTGTTTAAGCTGAGGAGGGAGTGTTTCCAGTTTAGAGCTCACTCCCTCTTACTCAAACAGCAATGTCTTCCTCTTATTGTAAAGCCTGTTAATGGCCACCAGACAGGTTTGCTCTTCCTTGAGGAGACTGTTTTGGTCCTATCGGGTGCAGTAAAATCAATGCAGTTGTTCAGGTACACGGATGTCATCCTGATCAGGGTGTCAGGCACACTGATGTTCCACTCACCAGGTTAAACAAGAAGAAAGTTACTGTCAGCTGCCTGTCAGGTGCCAGGACCTGCCACATAATGCACGCATTCAGGTCACTCCACAACAAGTACAAATATGACATTGTCATTGTCCATGTTGGTGTGAATGATCTGAGATGTACCTCCCTGGACTACATGAAAACAGATATGGAGGAGCTCTCTGATCTTGCAGTCCAGGCAGGTATGACCCTAGCCCTGAGTAGCATACTGCCATCACCCAGAATGATACCACAGTACAAGGACAAAATAATTGACTTCAACAATTAGCTAACCTTCTGGTGTCGTTCTAAGGGGATAGAGTATTTGTCTGCCTGGGACGACATGATTGACAGACCATGATGCTTTGCCAGAGATGGCCTGCACCAGTCGCCATTGGGATTCCGGATACTGGCTAAGGCTCTTGCCACCCCTATAGTGTCTTTTTTAGGCAAGGGTCAAATGACAAATGCACCACCATAACAGGTACACGCAAGCAAAATCTGAGGGTAATGCTACTCAATGCTAGAAGTCTAAATTTCAAAATGCACTCACTCGAGGCACTCCTTAAAATGGAGAACATCGACATCTGTGCAGTGACACAGACCTGGTTCAAAGCTCCAGAGAGCACCCCTGCATTACCAGGCTATAATTCATACCACACCTTTCGGCCACCTAACCCGGAACGAAGCACTAAAGATGGAGGCGTGTCCATATTCATTAAGAATATCCACACCTCCAGGCTAGTTGCACAGCACAATGCATCCGAGATTATCCAAGTGCAACTAACTCTGAGCAAGACCGCAATCCAAATTGTAGCTTGCTACAGACCCCCACCATGCCCCAGTATTCCCACTCCTTATTTCTTGATACACTGAAAAGTATTAGGGTAAAACCCAACACCCTAATAATGGGCGAAAAAACTACTCTTGTATCAACTCTTTTGCACAACGTTTTCTGGAATTCATAAATTCCAACGCCTTGGATCAACTTATTCACACCCCCACCAGGGGCAGCAATATCCTAGACCTGGTCATTACCAACATGGACAACCGGTGTTCCACACCAGAGGTCAATTCCTCATTGGTCAGATCCGACCACAAACTAATCACCCTAGACATCCACATCCCGCCCCCATCCCCAATTAGAGAAACCACCATAAAAAACTTCTCCAAAGCCAACTTTATACTTCTTAAGACAGAAGTGGCAAACTTCATGACACCCATGCAGACGGACAACAGAGGTACGACTGCTGAATCCTACACAAATGCACTTTATAAGCACTTACACGAGTGCATGGATCATGCTATCCCTAATAGAACCGAGATGCTATCCTCCAAAAAAAGGAAGCCAATCTGGTAGTCCTCTGCCATAAACAAACTCAACAACAGAAGAAAAACTGTTGCAAAAATGAGTAAAATCCCATGACTGGAGGAACTCCCTGGTCAACCTCAGTAAGAAGCTGAGATCCCTCATAAAATCCTCCACAGCTAGTTACGAAAACAAAATTGCCACCGACTCTAAAGACAACCATAAAGCATTCTACAGCTATGTCAAGAATCTCAATGGCAACACTCAGATCTGCTCTGAGTTACAGCACAATGGCACTAAATATACAGAACCAAATAATATTGCCAACATCCTGGCAGATAGGTTCAGTGCTAACTTTACCCCCATCTCACCCCCTAGAGGGCCCATCTCTATACCGGAAGAATGCAAAGTTCCTGTAATCACGGCTGCACAGGTAAAAAAAACACACTCCAAAGCCAAGAACACAGCATCCATGGGACCTGAGATGCGTTCTACACGAACTACAGAATGAACTGGCACCCTACCTAAGTACCATGTTCAATCATAGCCTCACCTCAGGCTTTGTGCCCACTGAATGGCACACCACAACGGTTATCCCACTCCACAAAGGGGGAGCCACGACGGTCCCCGGGAACTACCACCCCCATTAGCCTGATGAGCCTAGCCTGCAAGGCCATGGAATGTATCATGGAACTCAAAGACATTGGTAATCTCCAAACTCTGGACCATACCCAGTTCGGATTTGTAAAAGGCAGATCATGTCTTCTAAACCTGACTGACTTCTTTGAAGCAGTCACCAAAGCCATAGATGAGAGTAAAGTGGTTCACACAGCTTATCTAGATCTCGCCAAGGCTTTCAACACCATCCCCCACTCTGGAATTATAGATGAGCTCACTAAACTAGGTATAAATCTCTATGTCACAAGATGGGTTGCCAACTGGCTCATGGACAGAACCCTCACTGTGAAAGTAGTGGACTCCAAATCTGACTTCAGATCAGTGACAAGTGGAGTACCAGAGGGTTCAGTCCTGGGTCCTCTCCTGTTTGGTATCTACTTCTCTGAAGTACAGGCTAACATAGAAGGTCTTTGGCTAACAAAGTTTGCAGATGACTGCAAACTAGGAGCCATAATTGAAACTCCTAACGATGTGGACATCCTACAAAAGGGCCTCACTAAGACAGACACCTGGTGTCAAAGCCATGGCCTGAAGCTCAATGCCAAAAAGTATATTGTCATCCCCTTTGGTAAAAACTCTGTACCCATGAACTACCACATAGCTGGCAGTCTAAACACCAAAAATGTGATGAGACCTTGGGACACAGGTGGACAGTAGTCTCTCCTTTGATAATCACATCGCCACAGTGGTCAGGAAATCCTTCTACATGGCTCACCTCATCACAAAAGGTTTCTCATCCAGAAAAAAAAAGGTCATTGTTCCACTCTACTCACCACTCATTAGACCCATTATACAGTACAACGCCCCTTTTGGTATGTACCTCACAAGACATCTACAACAACTGGAAAGGCCACAGAAATACCTCACAAAGAGGATTACTGGCCTCAAACAGATGCCCTACACAGACCGTCTCAAAAAACTCCAGCTTTACTCTGTCGCATATCGCCTACTCAGAGGCGATCTCTGCCTAACATACAAAGCTATGTCAAAATCCAGAGCTGCTGGACATGCTCCACTTAAAGAAATCCCAATCCCTCCGAGCTACATGCTCTAGGGACCTAAACCTTGTCACCACAATAAACAGAACATGCTGGAGGGATAGATTCCTGTCCCAGAGACTTCCCATACTCTGGAACAGACTACCTATGTCAAACAGAGCTCCTCATTAGCACTCTTCAAGAAAAATCTTGATGATTGGATGGGAAATAGGAAATTCACCCCAGGGATCACTTCTGTGGCTCTGCTCAACAGGGGCACAGGAAAATAATTTTCTTGGGTGGCAAAAGCCAGGGTACATTTTTGGCTAGACTTATATAGGCCCTAGGGCCAATAGCCTAGTACCTACCTATGAATCTATGAACCTAGGTGTTTGTATAAAGCATGTGTGTAGAACCCTGCATAGTTTCCAGTACCATCTGAGGGGAGGTGCAGTGAAGCTATTTATACCATTCTGTTAAGAGGTTATAATCTGCTTTGGAGAAGTGTTTTTAGTTCAGCTTGTGCTAGGGGTGGGTCAAATGTGATACTGACTTTGAATGAGACTGGTTTATGGCCAGATCTCACAAAGCAAGACCTCATAATACAGTGGTCCCCCAAATTAGTAAGCACCAGATCCAGAATGTTGGCCAGGATGGTGTGATGTTTGCCTTATTTGTCTTATCTGAGCAGGTCCAGAATGTGAGGAAGCTTGTGGTAATTGTCCTTGGTCAGTTCTATAAAAATGGAGAACCAATGCTGCCTGGGCCAAAGGGAAGTCATCACAATAATTTTTGGAGAGTCCTTCTGAATCTTCAGAATTATCCAGGATATCAGTGAAAAGGGTGGAAATACATAAAGGTACATCCCCGACCAAGGGAATGAGAATGCATCTGCTTTCCAGGCCTGCTTGCAAGGGGTCTTAGTTCAGAATTTGTTTAGTTGTCTCTATCTGAGGTGTTCCCCACAAATGGATCACTTTCTGGAAGCCACCCTTGTTCACTTTCCATTTGTGAGGATGTCCTGGTCCTACTCAGCTTGCCTTCCTTTGCATTTTGCTCTGACGGAATCTAAGGAGCTTGGAGAGGGAAAGGAGTGCTGTGGAGCTAGCTACCATGCCATAATACCTAGACT
Organism: Protopterus annectens; assembly: GCF_019279795.1. Taxonomy (NCBI): domain Eukaryota; kingdom Metazoa; phylum Chordata; order Ceratodontiformes; family Protopteridae; genus Protopterus; species Protopterus annectens. Next base: position 1,806,329,473 of record NC_056743.1, on the reverse strand, counting down.
GCATACAGGGTAAGACCTGGTGCCCCACAGTTTCTTTATGTACTACAGGTTATGGAGCACACATTTAGCATCTCTGACATTTATGTGCATTGTTGTCTGAAAAGTTCTAAAGGCCTTGTACTTTACCCCCACAGAAACTTGCTACCCAATCAAAATCTAAGGCATCTAAAGTTACAGACTAACTTCAGAGAGGAAAAAAAAATGGAGAACTGGATTTAAAGCATTTGCTGTCTCCACCAGTGCAGTTCCTTTTTGACAAAGTCCAAAACTGGAATAAAGAAGTTATGTGCTTACCATAACGTTCCAAGTGTGTTGTCGATCTCAATCTTTATTCTCACTGATGGGTCGGATCCCATCCATCGGATCCATCTCAGCCTTTTACAAAAGCTCGAGGCCTTCAGCAAAGCTTGTGGGGATTCTACCGTACCCATAATGCAATTCGCCAACTACCTCAGATCTTGTTTGCCTCTGATAACTCATATTAAAGGTAAAGCTTTTTATAGCTTAACAGAAAGGGATTGTTTCTGAGGCTATAGAGTCCTATAATATCTAATTAGTGTTACTCAGTCTCCAATGGGTATAGGCAGGGGATATATGGAGGGTAGACTGAGAGAATAAATGTTGAGATGGACAACGCACATGGAAAGTTATGGTAAGTACATAACGTCTTTATCGCGCCTTTATTCTCACTGACCCAAGCTACCTGATTCTTGGATGGCTCATGGGGGGATATACCTCAGAACCAAAAGATGCACTACTCCTGGAGGCCAAATCTATTTTGTAATGAGTAATAAAGGTATGAGGTTTTGCCCAAGTTGCTACAGCACAGACATTAGCCAAAGGCAGCCTAGCTTGAATGGCTGCAGAAGTAGCTATCGCTCTACTGGAATGAGCTTTAACAGGTGTAGTGAGAGTTTTGTTCTTAGAACTATAAATTAATGAAATACATTGTGAAACCCATTTGGATAAAGTAACTTTGATACTGGTCGGCATTTCCTCATGTCAGAGTAAGAAACAACTAGCTAATCTGACTGCCTGATTTCTGCAGCTCTGTACAGGTAGAAAAGTAATTGTCTATGAATGTCCAGGAGATGTAATGAATAGTTCCCCTTATTTGGAAATTTGGGAAGAATACTGGTAACTCAAAAGATTGATTGAGGTTACTTTCAGACAACTTTGGGCAGAAATGAGGGGATGGGGCGTAAAGAAACTTTGTCCTTATGAAATACCAGATAAGGTGGCTTGGCAGACAAAGCTTGTAATTCTGAAACTCTCCTTGCTGAGGTAAAAGCCACTAAGAGGAGTATTTTCTAACAAAGATACTTCAAGTCACAGTAGCGGATGATCCGAAGGGATGACGGATAATGTCTGACAATACAAAATTCAGATCCCAAGGTGGAGAAGGGTTTTTGTACTGGGGTCTTAGCATCATAGTTCCCTTCAAGAGTACTTTACAGAGTCCTTTTAACATGATACCACAACCATTTTCTCCTATATGAAAATCTGAAATTGCTGCCAACTGAACTATAATAGTGGCTTGCAGCAGCACCCTCACTGAAAAGCTTAGCCAAAAATTCTAGAATAAAATGTATGGGAGCAATAAAAGGATCTGTTTGATTATTGTTAGCCCATTAAACAAATGTCTTCCATTTACCTTTGTACAGTTTGTGTGTATATGATTTATGGGAAGATAAAATGTGTCTGACTGGAGATGAAAGGAAAGGAAACCTGGCAATCAGGGGAACTGGAGCAACTAAGCTGTTAGTTTGAGATGGTTCATCAATCTCTGAAAGGCGAGTCAGAAAATCTGGAACAGGCTCCAGAATCCATCCTGAACATGAGGCTGGAGGAAGGGGGAACCAAATCTGTCCAGTCCAATAAGGGGCAATTAGGATTATTGTCACCTTCAACAAACTTGCTTTCTGCAGAAATATGGGAATTAGAGGAATTGGCAGAAAGGAATAAAGAAGTCCTGGGGGCCAATCGTGAACAAGTGCATCCCTTGGTGACACCCTCGGAGGGAGGATCATGGCAAAGTAGTTGTTACATTTGGTACTGGTGAGCGAAATAAAGTGGTTGCAGCACAGCTAACCCCATTTTCAGAAGATCTCTTCTGCAACTTTTTGATTGAGGGACCACTCGTGAGGTCATAATATGGCTTTGCTCAATTTGTCTGCAATTACGTTGGATTTCCCTGGAATGTGTGTTGCTATCAGAAAGCAGTTGGAAGCTGTTGCCCATTGCCAGAGCCTCAGGGCTTCTCGACAAAGGGGGCAAGATCTGGTCCCCCCCCCCCCCGTTTATGTACCAGACCACAGACATGCAAGTCTGACTAGATTGCTATCATTCCCAGAGGGAGACCGTCTTGAAATGCTTACACCATTAAAAGCACCGCCCTCATCTCCAGGACGTTTATGTGCAAATGAGCCTTGTGTTAATGCCAGATGCCTTGAAGTGTCTTCCCCAGATAATGCCCTCCCACCCTATCTGGGAAGTATCTGTAGTCACCATGGCTTGGGGTTGAGGGGGAATAAAGTGACAATCTTGAGATGTCAGAGGAGAGTGAATCCGCCACTGTAAATTCTTATGATCTTGGGCATCACTGGAAGTTCTAAAATTGACCATTGCGTTGAAAATAACCACTGAAGAATTCTCATGTGGAGACAAGCTAGGGGGATGAGAACAACTGAAGCAGCCATTTTTCCCAGTACTTGGAGAACAAGTTTGGCAGAAGGTTGTTTCTTTCTGATCAACAGCTTTACATAATGCTGAATGTAGTCTACTCTGTCCTGTGGAAGTTTTGTTATCATTGTTGTTGTGTCCATCTCTGCTCCTATGACGACCAAGCTCTGACATGGCTCTAGAGCAGATTTTTCATAATTTAAGGCAATTCCTAGGGAGGAACAGAGATGTATAGTCCCCGGACTGTTGTAGACTATGCCTGGTCAGGGAAGTTATCAGTCAGTTGTCCATATATGGAAACACCCAAAATTGCTGACATCTCAGGTGAGCTGCCACTACTGCCATGCATTTGGTGAACACTCTGGGGGCTGCAGTGAGACCAAAGGGCAGAGCTCGAAACTGGAAGTGACTGGCTCCTAGCTGGAAGCCAAGTGCTTTCTGGATCGCCTTTCCATTAGTACATGGTAGTACGCATCCTGAAGGTCTATACAGCACATCCAATTGTCTTTTTCCAAGAATGGAAGTATCTACTGCAGTGTCACTATCTGGAACTTGGTCTTTTTCACAGACTTACTCAGAATGTTCAGATCCAAAATACATCTCTAGTCCCCCATTTTCTTTGGAACTAAAAAAAAGCTTCAGTAAGTTCCAAATCCTCTCTGGACTGCAGGGACTTCTTGGGTAACTCTTTTTCTTAGCAACTTTTGAATTTCTAAGGTTGCTTGTTCCCTTTGACTGGGTGGAATAGCTGGAACTGAGTAGTTTAAAGGAGTGGGGAAGGAGAAGGAAATAATAGAACCCCTGGATACTATGTCCTGCACCCATCTCTCGTTTATCTTTTGCTAGGTATGAAGGTACAAACACAATCGTCCCTCGACTACCTCCAGAGGTAAGCAATTGGGCATCCCTTTAGGAGTGCTGAAAGTGTCTACCAAAGAAAGATTCTCTGGAGCCCTGATTCTGTGGGCCTCCCCTGCCACAAGAGTGGCATCATCCATTATTGTTGCCCCATCTGCCTCTAGGGGAACTTTCACTCTGTGTGCCTTGGAAAGACCTTTGTGATTTTCTGAATCACATCTTTCCACTACCTCTCTGTCCTTTTGGAAAGGATCTAGTAGCTGTGGAAAAACGTACCCCAATGGCAGACAAAGTCTTGCTTTCCTGTTCACACCTGGTGAGAGTTTCTTTTACTTTGGGCCTAAAAAGAGAGGAGCCATCAAAAAGGGCGTTGCTAAGGGAAGACTTGAAGGGCTCAGCGAAATCGCAAAGGTGGATCCAAGCCTGACTCTTGAGAGAGACACCTGAACCTGCTGTCCTACTCGTTCCATCTGCTGCATACGATACGACTCTCATGGATGAGTTAACAATTGACTTGAGGGTGGCGAGATGAGCACTATTTTTTCCTCGCATTAGCTACAGCTCCTTGGAGGGAGTCTGACAGTTCTTTCAACAGGTCCCACTGTAATCTAGTAAAATGGGTCAAGTAGTTCAGCAACCATAAGGCAAATGTTGCTGATGAAAGAAAGTGCATCCCATAGTTATCCATGGTCCTGGAATCTTTTATTAGAGGATGGATTGGGGAACTGGTCTCAGTTCCTTTTTAGTGGCTGCCACCACGACCATGGCAACAACTGCTACACCTTTAGTTACAAAAGGCTTGTCCTTAGGGGCAGTAATGTATTTATATGGACTCCTAAGAGCTGGCTATATGGAGTCTGGGGTCTCCCACGCCTTCCGAGAGATTAAATCAATAAGCTCATCGGAAGGAGGGGTCACCCAAGAGGCAGAAGGGCGAGACTGAAAAGCCTTCAGGTATACGGACTCCTCAGTTGAAGGGGATGTGGAGTGCCAGTCACCTCTCTGCTTTAATATTTTCGGGATGTTCCCAAAGGAGACATCTTCAGGAGATAACCGTGGGGACCCTTGTCTCATCAATATCAGTATCCGATGTTACTGACTCCTCTTGGGAGTCAATATGCCTCTTCTTGCAAGTCCTCTTCCAAGGGACTTCCACAGTGGGGTAGTCTGGGGAAGTTTCAGAAGAGGAGGGGTCCTTTGCTGGCAGGCCTGGGGTCACTGTGGTCCTGTGGAGAGGGTACACAAGAATGTAAAGTCACCAGCCCAGAACTGAAAGAAGACAATGGATAGACTGTGATCGCGACTGGGATGTAGTCATTACCCTCCTCATAACCTCAAGGGCACTCTGTCCCTGCTCCGAAGAACACCCTCAATCCAAAAAAAGGGTTGTTGGGGCTGAAGGAAACTCCAGTGAAGGAGACAGAAGCTCCAATGCAGAGGCAGGATCTGAACTCACCCGCGCCAAAGCCCCCAAAGGCAGAGTCAGATCCAGGGAAATCCGAACCCGCTCTGCGGATCCGACCAGGGAGTGTCGGCTCCTAAAGGTCTCCTGGTCCAACTGAGCAGAAACACTCGGAGCAGACTTCAGGTCTGAGGAACAGATAGGTATAGGATCCGAGACAGACACCAGTTGGACATTCGAATATTCCAGCTTCAAAACCAGGGGACGGATCAGAAAAGGAGCATGTGCAGATGGAGAGGACTTTGCCAGTTCAGATTCCTTTGGGCTCGTATCCAGTAATAACTTGCACAAGGCCAGTGTCTTTAAAAGCCTCTGCACTACCCTAGCCACATAATCAGACACACTCCTGGTAGACCGAGTATACAGGGTTTAAGATCTTGATTTAGTCAAGAATGGAGATGGGAGACGAGAAGGTATTGGTTCCAAGGATGGAGAATGGCTCCAATATCTAAATTCGGTAGAAGCCAGAGAGGTTGGACCCAAGGGTTCAAGCTGCACTAACAAACTCTTAGATCCATGAATGACGGTCTCCTTCGAGGGTTCTGTTGGAGCAGAGAGTTTAGGAGATTTCTGTTTCAGCTTTGAGAAAGACTTCAGAGCCGAAGAAGTAAGTTTTTGCAACTTGTCAGACTTTGAAGAGGTTGCGGACTCCAGTGAAATCACCTCAAAAAAGGGAGACTTAAGCAGTCCCTTTAATACAAGTTTATTCTTATGCTTAATAAGAACCCTCTGATTTAAACCATGGCAAATGGAGCATGATTCTTGAAGATGTAGAGGCCCCAAGTAATACAGAGTATGTGAGTCACTCAGGGGCATCTTTCCACGCTGTTTGCATTTTTTGAAACCAAGAGGTTTCCCTTCTTGCATTCGAGACATAATGACAATAGGGAAAAAGAGAAAGGTAAGTTGTATCAAAAAATAGCAAACACACGTACAGAGACACCCAAGGGAACATCCTCTTAAACAGAAGCTGCAGTGTTTCGAAGAAGAAACAAGTCCTTTTTATTTTAATAAGACCAAATCTTCCTCTAACTTAAGCGGGTAATGAAGGGGATAAAAGAGGACATTTAAGGAGGAATGTCCTCTAACTTAAACGGACGTTAGTAGAGAAAGGAAGAAGGGGATAACACTCACTCTTAAAAAGGCAGAAAATAGATAAGGAAATGACTACATAATAAAGGAAAGACTATCCAAAAAACTAACAATAAGCTTATAAAGAGGATTTCATATCTGTAAAAGTATTATAGAAAAAGAAAAAAAACTTAGCCCTGAGCTTGCTGAAGGACCACATCCTTCGCAGAGCAGCAAATAAGAGCTGAGGGAGTTAGAGAATTGCATCATGGGTAAGGTAAAATGCCCACAAGCTTTGCTCCTTTGTAGAAGGCCGAGACCGATATGATGGATTGGATCCGACGGAACCAATGATAATGAAGGTGAGACTAACATCACCACATCTGAAATTCTACAGGATAAGAATGTTGGGTCCATGTGTTTTTTTTAAAGCCACTGAAATTTTCTTATGTGCAACCTGGGGTGAAGAATCATGAGAACCATAGAAGCTATGAACCCTAAGATCCTGAGATATCCCTTTGCTGAAGTATGAGACTGACTGGAACAGCTCAGGAAAAGTTTCCAGATAAAAATCCACCTTTTCCTGAGAAGTGTATCCTATGTGACAGCATCAAGGAGGATTTTTTTTTTTAATTAACCTGGAACTCCAGGTTGGTATGATGAAACAAAACACTTGTTAAGGACTCCTGACATCTAGCAAAATACTCTGCAAAGATAAGCAAGTAGTTTAAGAAATTATGTGACTTCTATAGTAATGCAGAAGAGGAGAAAATGATCTTACCACCTCTGTCCATTACCTTATAATCATTGTCCACAGGAGAAGGATTAGTACTGCCAAATAGTTTGTTTCCAGCTAAAGAGGTTGAAATAACAAATGTAAGATGAAATAAACAAGAATTTGTTAATGAAGGTTGACAGTCAAGCTTATTACAGACAGCATTAAACACATTCTCCAAGGCTAGCAAAATAGGAGGCATGGTTGTAGTATGTGGTGCATCTACTTACATCATTTTATAGTATCACCACAGTTTTGGGGGGGGGCATCCAGCTGTTCACAGAACATCTCATTCATCCTGGAAATGGTTTCTGAAAAGTAAAATTTCTCCAAGGTAGCTGGAGAGGACCATGTTTCCCTAGAATCAGAGTTTGGGCTTGGAAATCTCCAGGAGAAAAATTCCTGCAACTTTCCTCAGGAATTTTTTTTATTGAAATTGCAGGATTAGCAGTAGTAGAACTACTCAGATGGAACATTATGGCGAGTACATAACTCCTTTATCTGAAGTACTTTACTTTATTTGATCTTCAACCTGTGGGACAGAGTCCACAGCTACTAAACACCTGGGTGGCCCTCATGAAAGGATATTCCCAGAGTACTGCGGAACCAAAGGATGCTCTCCTTCGAGAAATCAAATCCAATTTATAGTGAGAAATAAAGGTATGAGATGAGGACCAAATAGCCAAAGAACAAATATCGTCTAAGGATACTCTCAACCAAAAAGCCGCAGTAGTAGCCATGGACCTAGTCAAGTGAGCTTTAACCTGACCCGGAGGAAAAGTACAGTTTTGTACCTACCATAAATGTAGATGTTCGAAGATCCACATTGCTGCAGTCCTAACACTTGGGTAGTCCGCTGTCCCAGTCGGCCCGAATACCAAAGTATAAGGCTGACGTCGGTCAAGGCGCATTTGTCTGACATCAGGACGTCAGGGTACAAATGCGCATGACCGACGTCATATCCTCAGTCTTTTCTTGCCCCAGATGTCAGAAGACCCTAAAAAGATAAGGCCAAAACCAAAAAACACCAAACACTCCTGTACCTAATATATGTACAAAATATACAAATTTACAAAAATAGGACCCCACCCACACAACCACCCCTAAACACAGAGGGGAAGGAGGGAGGGTAAATTGGACTGCAGCAATGTGGATCTTGAACATCTACATTTATGGTAGGTACAAAACTGTACTATGTTCTTCATCTCACATTGCTGCAGTCCTAACACTTGGGTAGAATCCCAAAGCAGAGGTAAGGGAGGATGGCTAAACTATAATGAAGCAGGAGCTGCCAAAATGCCCTGCAACACAGCAGTGGCAAAACCAGCCCTGGATTTAGAATAGAGAGGAAGGTGGTAATGCTTGGAGAAAGTATGCACTGAACTCCAAGTAGCTGCCTCCAAAATATCCTTAGTTGCCACCCCCCTTAGAAATGCTGTTGAAGTGGCAGTAGCCCTAGTGGAATGAGGCCTAATCCCAGCTGTAATCTCCTTGCCATGATGGGAGTAACAGAATGCAATGCAAAACCCAATCCACTTAGATATAGTTTGTTTTGACACAGGCTTGCCCTGAGAACTCAAAGCAAAAGAAACAAACAACTGCTGAGACTGCCTAAAATCCCTAGTCCTGCTTAAATAATAACGCAACTGCCTGTGTACATCTAAAGTGTGCAAAATCTTTTCTCCTATTTTGGGGATCTGCATAAAAAGTAGGCAAATGAATAGTTTGGTTTAAAGCCACACTAGAAACCACCTTAGGCATAAATGAAGGATTAGTACGTAATGATACCCTATCCTTATGAAAAATCAAAAAAGGCTCAACCGCCATAAGGGCCTGCAATTCAGAAACCCTTCTTGCAGAAGTAATGGCCAACAAAAAAGCAGTCTTCCATGACAAGTATTTCAATTCAGCAGTAGCCGCAGGCTCAAAAGGTTGTAGAGTAAGTTTCTCCAACACAAAATTGAGGTCCCAAGCAGGAGTAGGAGCTCTACGTGGGGGTCTTATATTCTTTGCCCTCTAAGAAATTGCTTGAACAAAGGATGAGAAAACAATGGTGGGTCACAATCATAGTGAGCTGAAATTGCTGCAGCATGAATCTTAATGGAAGAGAAAGACAAACCTTTGTCCAATAACTCAGTAAGATATTGAAGAGCCACACTCAAATTAGGCTCAGAAACATCCAAATCCTTTGCTGCACTCCAAAATAAAAATCTCTTCCATTTTTCTGCATACACTTTACGTGTACTAGGTCTTCTGGCTTCCATAATCACATTCAAAACTTGTTGAGGAAGTTGAGACCTGCTGTGGTTCAAAACAGAATATGCCAGGCTGTTAGATGAAGAGAGTGAAGCTTGACATTGAGTAGATGACCGTCCCTCTGAGACAAAAGGTGTGGAATTAAAGGTAAAGGCCATGGAGGCTTCCTTACCAGATTCCTCAGTAATGGGTACCAGTGTTGCGAGGCCAATCTGGAGCTATCAAAATCATCCTTGGCTTGTCTTGTCTGACCTTTAGGAGTACCTTTGGGAGGAGAGGCAGAGGTGGAAAGGCATACACATGAAGATTTTCCCAACTGAACGAAAGAGCATCCACTTTCCAAGCTGTGTGATGAAACCTTTTAGGTGCAAAACTTTGGCAGCTGGTGGTTTAGTGGAGAAGCGAACAGATCTATGTCTGGAGTTCCCCATGACACTGTCAATTTTCAAATACATGAAGATCCAGTTTCCACTCGTGGGGATCCATGATTTGCCTGCTTAACACATCTGCTAAGGAGTTCTGTGCTCCTGGCAGAAACCTTGCCTGAAGATTTAGCTGCAAGCTGAGCGCAGTCTCCCACAAAATCATTGCTTGCCTGCATAGAGGATAAGAATGTGTTCCCCCTTGCTTGTTGATGTACCACATGACAGTTGTGTTGTCTGTTAGAATCAACACCTGCCCTGGAAGAAGTAACTCCTTGAAAGCCATTAATGCAAACTGGACTGCTAACATCTCCTTCATGTTGATATGTAGATGCTGTAGTCTGGCAGGCCACTTGTCTTGTATCCACTTTCCATTCAGATGAGCTCCCCAAGCTATGTCTGAGGCATCTGTCGTTAGAATCTGACTCACCTCTGGCCGGGTCACAGAGAGTCCCTTGTTTAGGTGACATTCCTGAGCCCACCACAAAAATTCCTTTTGAATGCAAGGTATTATTGGAATGACAGTGTCCAAATCCTGGCAGTGCTGTGTCCATACATTTTTAGATACCATTGCAGCTTCCTCATATGCAGTTTGGCATTGGGAAGCACCAGAATACAAGATGCCATGAACCCTAAGGCTTGAAGGACTGTCCTTGCAGTCAGCCCGGACTGAAGAGATAGTTGATGGAAGTAAAGGGAAAGATTCTTTTGTTTGTCCGGGGTTAAAAGGCCATCTGGGCTGCTGTATTCAGTCTCACACCCAGAAAGCACATGTCTTGAGAGGGTACTAGACTGGACTTTATTTCGTTCACAGAATACCCCAGGCATCTTAGCACTGCTATCACATATTCCAGATGCTGAAGAAGCTCGTCCTTTTCTTGAGCCAGAATCAGACAGTCGTCCAAGTAAGGATAGATTTGTATTCCTTTTAGCCTGAAGAAAGCTACAACTGGAGCCAGAACTTTTGTGAATACTCTGGGCAGTAGATAAGCCAAAGGGCAATGCAGAGAACTGATAATGGGAATTTCCAGCTCGAAACGCAGATACTTCCTGCAACTGAGTCTGATAGGCACATGAAGGTAAGCCTCCTTGAGATCTAAAGTTACCATCCAGTGATCTTTGCCCAGCAGAGGTAAAAGCTGTTGTAACGTCAACATTTTGAACTTGGGAATGTCCAGATAAGTGTTGAGGATAGACAAATCCAAAATTGGTCTCCACGTGTTCCCCTTTTTGGTACTAGGAACAGGCGAGAATAAAATCCTAGGCCCCTTTCTGGCACAGGAACCGGCTGAATGGCCCCTATCTGGAGTAACAGAGAAATTTGCTTGTGAGCCTCTTTTCTTTGTATAGGAGGAATGTCTGGCATGCCTTTGAAAGGAGGCAAGGTATGGAAATAAAACCTGTAACCGTGGTGAACGATATCCAATACCCATCTGTCTTGGGTAATAACACTCCAATTATCTTTGAAAAGTGCCAGCCTTCCTCCCAAAGGTGCTGCCAGACGAGAAGGCTCTGGCAGCTGAAAAGGCAAGTCATTGGGTCTGCTTACGAAAGGACTGACCCCTGCCCTCACCAGAAGACTGGGCAGGCGAACTGCCTGTTCTAGGCCTAAAAGAACCTTGAGCTCTGCCCTACCACGTCTAGGTCTACCCCTAGACTGAGAATCATAAGAAGGATAAGTCCACCCCTTAGTAGGCCAATTTCTACTAAACTTTGGAGGCTGAACCTGCAAAAATCTTTAACAGTCTGCATAGACTTAGCCTTGTCCTCCATTTTCTTTAAAACTGCTTCCACAGGCACCAAATAACACATCAGATTGTAAAGGAGCATCTAAAATCCTTGTCTTTACATGTTCAGCTAAATTCTGATCCCTCAGCCAGGCGTGCCTGAAGAACAGAACCAGTGGCTGCCACCCTCGAGAGGCCTGTACAGCATCAAAACCACATTGCAAGGAATGCTTACCCACCTGTTCAGAAACATGAACTAAATCCTGCAACTCTTTACACTCAATACCTTCCGCCAGAGCATCTACCTTAGACTTCAATTGTGAAAGGAGATAATTTTGGTATTTCAACATGTGAAACTGGCAATTCAAAGCCCTCATGGCTAAAGTGGAAGAAGTATACACCTTCTTTCCCCATCTATCCAAAGCCCTTGCCTCTTTATCAGAAGGAACAGGATTTTTAACAACAGAAGCCTTAACACCTTTAGGGCCCTGAGAAACAGTTTCTGGGTCTGCCCTAGGACTCTTAAAAAGATACTTATGAGCTTCAGGCACCCTATAATACCTATCCGGTTTAACTGGGGCAGGAGGCAAAGAATCAGGGTTCAGGGAAGCCTCTGCAAAAACATCCTCTACCACATCCAGAACAGGAGGTATAGCTAAAGGCCTATGCTGGGGTAGAAACAAAAATTCCCTAAGCCTTTTCCTGGAATCAGAGAAATCTTGACCTTCCCATTTAAAATGCTCCCTCATGGAATGAAGAGTCTCTGAAAAAGAAAAATCCTCAGGAGGAGAAGCCGAAGGTGTAGAGTCATCCACATCAGAATCAGAATAAGGAGGATACTCCTGCAAGTCTTCAGCCGAAGACTCAGAAGCCTCCGAACACTGCTCAAAACTCTCAAGCTCAGGTTCCACCCTAGGCCTCTTATCAGGGGGGGGCATAGAACCTCTAATCATAGTAATCAAATCTTCTGCCATTTTAAGCATATGTTTCTTAGGCAGAGACCCTGAAGAACTAGGGAGACCCCACTGAAGTTAACCCTGGCCTGCCTCTAGAAGAAGCCTTGGAAACAGAAGGAGGGCCTAACCACCTTAGGAAGGGAGGGAGAACAGCTACCTGAGAAGCCCCTTCAGCCTGGCCTACCTCCTGAGAGGACACATCTTGTAACAGTAAAGTGTCTCCCTGAGAATCCAAAGGAACTTCTGGTAGAACCACCGGCTCCACCGAGCCCTCTAAAGAACCGGCGTCTGGGACAGACGGTTGTTCCACCCTAGGCTTCGCTGCTTTGTCCTTGCGCTTTTTGATCTAAGCGGGCGTCGGAGCATCCGGCGGCATGTTGTAATTACAACGCTTCCCAAAACTAACCTGGCACAATCTAACCTTCTCTTAATAGTGCGTTTGTTAAATCTAGCACAAGAGCGACAGCCAACAACGTCGTGCTCAGGCCCTAAGCAAGGTATACACAAGGTATGGTAATCTCTATGAGGTATCTGTTTCCCACAAGAAATACAGTTATTCACTCTGACATCCGGTTAAATACTGAGGGAAGAAAAACCAAAATATTCCCCAACGGGGTACTTAGCCAACTTTGATCCGGTCTGAAACTCCGACTTCAGAAAATTTCAGAACGCCAACCTGCACTCGCAATACTGCTTCTGCATCGGACCATGCGGCAAAAAAGACTGAGGATATGACGTCGGTCATGCGCATGTACCCTGACGTCCTGATGTCAGACAAATGCGCCTTGACCGACGTCAGCCTTATACTTTGGTATTCGGGCCAACTGGGACAGCGGACTACCCAAGTGTTAGGACTGCAGCAATGTGAGATGAAGAACATCAAACCTTTATCCTTGCAGAGCTGAAGGATACATAGGGAGATCCACCTGGCAACGATCACCTTGGAAATAGGTTTACCCAAAAAAGGCTTAGAAAAGAACGCAAACAACTGGTCAGATTCACAAAAAAGTTTTGGTCCTGTGCAAATAGAACTGTAACTGTCTATGAACACCCAACAAATGCAACTTGTATTCAATTTTGTTTGTAAAATTTGGAAAGAAAACAGGTAAATTACAGTTTGATTGATATTAACCTCCAATGCTACTTTTGGGAGAAAAGGATTGGCGCGAAGAGAAACCCTGTCCATGTGGAAAATCATGTATGGGACCTTGACAGCCAATGCCTGAAGTTCTGAAACCCTCCTAGCAGAGGTGGTAACCACTAGAAAGGCTGTCTTCCAAGACAACAACTTAAGATCTGCGGTTGCTGCAAGTTCAAATGGAGGAGCAACCAGTGCTTGAAGTACCATAGTAAGGTCCCACGGAGGAATGGGATCTTTGACCAGAGGACATAAGAGGAAGGTACCTTTAATAAAAGCTTTGCACAATCTGGAAGAGGCTAAAGCAGCAGAGTTCTCACTCATGTGAAAATGAGAAATGGCGGCTAGTTGAACCTTGACCATAGACAAGCTAGCCACTTGTTGAAAAATATTTGCCAAAAAATCAAGGACAGCTGGAATGCAAGCCGTGAAGGATCTAAACTCCTTTGAGAGGCCCAAAAGGAAAAACCCTTCCATTTGCTGCGATAAATCTTCCTGGTGGACGACTTGTGAACTGCCACCAGAATAAACCTGATGGAAGAAGACAATCTGGGAGTCCTAGCAATTAAGGGAACTGGAGCAGCCACGCTTGTGAGCTTCAGACAGTCCAGATTTGGATGAGGGACCTTTAAGGGGGTGTGAAATGAGATAATGAATGGGATCAAAGGAGGAGCTATAAGATGAGAACAAAGGAAGGGAAGCCACAGCTGGTGAGGAAAAAACAGGGCAAAGAGGATCAATTTGCTCCCCAGTCGACAAGCCTTCTGTAGTAACTTCGGAATAAGGGGTACAGGAGGATAAGCATAAACATGGACTAGTGCGCTCCCCCGGCAGGAGGTTCAGAACGAAGAACTCGCTACACTTCGCGTTGAAAGGAGATGCGAAGAGATCGCAGCAAGGCCGACCCCACTCTAGAAAGATCTGCACCGCTACTGAACGAATCAGAGACCACTCGTAAGGAATCAGAATAGTCCAGCTTAGTTTGTCCGCCAGAATGTTGGACCGTCCCGGAATATGCGTTGCTACCAGAAAACGACCGGTGGAGACCGCCCATTCCCAAACTCTCATGGCCTCGAGACAAAGGGGGTAAGATCTGGTCGCTCCCTGTTTGTTGATATACCAGACCACCGACATGTTGTCCGACTGGACTGCAATGGTTCCCACAGGTAGAAAGGCATGAAGGGCCTGCAACGCTAAAAAGACCGCCCTCATCTCCAGAATATTTATATGCAAACTGTTCTCGATGGGGACCACATGCCTAGGACGGTTGTTCCTGAACAATGCCCCCCCCCCCCCCAACTGGGAGGCGTCTGTGGTCACTGTGGCTTGGGCAGGGGCTGGAACAAAAGCTCGTCCTTTCAAGATTTTCAAAGACTGCATCCACCATAGAAAGGATGACCTGCAGACTCTGCTGATGTGTATCAGCTGCGACAACGGAAGATCCAACAAAGACCACTACTAGAGTTCACTGTAGTACTCGCATATGTAAGCGAGCACATGGTAGAAATGTCATCATCGCTGCCATAGAACCTAGGACCCTTAAGACCGACTCTGCTGAAGGAAGATGAGATTGGTAAATGAAGGCGACATGCATCCTTAAATTTCAAACTCTCTCGAGGTCAGGAAAACTTTTGTCTGTAACGTGTCTATCCGTGCTCCTATGTATTCTATAACCTGGACAAGGTCGAGAAGAGATTTGGCTGCATTGATTGCAATCTCTAGATAGTGTGCAAGATATAGGAAATAGTCTCTGGTCTGACAAAGTAGACGCTTGGTGGGAGCAGTAAGAAGCCAATTGTCCAAGCAAGAGTAGACTTGAAGCCTTATGTGAGCCGCCATTACTTTGGTGAACACCCTGGGGGCTGTGGTGAGACCAAAGGACAGGGCTCAAAACTGATAATGATTGGCTCCTAGCCAGAAGTATGGAAACTCCTGGAGCTTCTGTGCATCTTTATGTGATAGTAGGTGTCCTGGAAGTCAAACAAGCACATCCAGTCGCTCTATTGCAGGTACGGCATGATGGACTGTAAAGTGACCATCCGAAACTTCTCTTTGGCAACTGACAGGTTCAGACAGGTTCAGAGAAGATAGGTCCAGAATGGGCCTCATGTCCCCCATCTATTTGGGCACCAAAAAGAACCTGGAGTAGATGCCCGATCCGGACTGATCTGGGGGGGATGGGTTCGATGGCTCGTTTCTTTGGCAGCTTGGAAATCTCTAGTGCTGCTGCCTCCCTTTGCACAGGTGGTACGTCTGGGAGGTATTTGTAAGGTGTAGGGGAAAACCACAAAGTGGACTGAATAGCCTCTGGAAATTATCTGAAGCACCCAATGGTCTGAAGACATGGACTCCCATGCCGCCAGGTACAACGACAGGTGAACCCCGACTGCCTCCAGAGTAGAGCAGTCGGGCAACCCCTCAGGGTTGCTGCACGGGCCTGTCCGAGAATGGTTCTCGAGACCCAAAATTCCTCTGAGTCCCTCTGCCTTTGGGTCGGCGTCTATCTTGTCCCCCTTTGCCTCTAGGGGAAGAAGGGCCCAGAGTGTCCCGGGAATACTGAGACTTCTGGAACCACATCTTTTTTGCCCTCGCTGATTCTGGGAAAAGGATTTTGTGGGGTTTAAGAAGCGGATTCCGATAGCAGTGTCTTCTCATCTTTCTCACTCTGGACCAAGGTGTCACGGGCAGTCTTACCGAAGAGGGAAGAGCCATCATACGGGGCAGTCACAAAAGATGCCTTGAAGGATTCCGTGAACTGACACAATCTGAGCCAGGCGTTACTCCTCATGGACACGCCGGACCTAGCCGCTCCTTCAGTCGCATGTGAGAGGAGTCACACAGACGTATTTGAAACCGCTGTCAACGTAGCCATCCTCACGAAGAACATAGCCCTGTCCTCCTGTAACATGGACTTTGGGGGAGACTCAGCCAGTTCCTTAACCAGGTCGCACTGTAGTCAAGTAACATGGGCCAGACAGTTCAGCGCCCTGATAGAAAAAGTCACTGCCGCATAAACCCGCTTCCCTAGGTGATCCATCATCCTAGACTCACGGTCAGGAGGATGGACTGAGGAACTCTCCTGGGCGAGTTCCTTCTTTGTTGAGGCTGCTACCACCATCGCGTCTACTGGGGACCCTTTATTCCAAGCCGGTCTGTCTGCAGGGGGGGGCTCAATATTTCCGGGTGTTTAGGGATTGGTTCCACAGTGTCCGGTTCCTTCCAAGTCCACTACTGGATCCGCGGGAGGGAACACCCATGCCGAAAGCCTCTAGAAACACCAATTCGTCAGAGGAAGGTTTTGGGGTGGACCAACCTCCCCGCTGGCGCAAGATTTCCATGATGTTTCCGAAGGAGACATCCTCGGGAGGTGATGTGGGGGAACCTTCCCCATCATCCAAATCAGTATCCTCAGAGAAGGGACTCTGATGAGGAGTCCAAGTGCCACCTCTGGCACATATGCTTGCAAAGAACCTCTCTCCAGTGGGGGCTCGCAAACTACTTGCTGTTCCTCAAGGGAAACACTAAAACAGGGAAAAAACTTCAAAAAAACCTACTCACAACCTGGAGCTCAAGACTCATGATGCGTTGGAAGCCATGGCAAATGAGATCTGGGGGTTGGAAGGTAGTGGTGGGGTATAACGGGTAGGGGGAGGAGCTTGGAGCAGATGCTGGCTCGGATCCATTACAGATCTGATACCCGTAGGCTGAAGATCAAATGAAAAACTACTTTAGATCTGTTAACATTTTGAGTGCTGATTTCTCTTCAAGGGACTAGACAACCAGCAGTACAGTGCAGGCAGCCAGAGTTTTGTGAAGCAGTCTGGTTGTTGTATCCTAAGGAAGGACACAACCCATTTAGCTACAGGCTACTGCAGCAGTGAGAATAATGAACATTAAATATGGCTTTGCTGTAACCACTCTTTCAACTAAAAATACCTCAATAATCAGTTGCAGAGTAAAGGAACAATTCTTGCTCTTAGTAAGCATATGTGAGATGCAAATGGAGCCATACAATTTGTGAACACCCACGGAAACTGGTGAGACAGAATGTCAGGACTTTAAATTGATAATGCTGGTTCCAACCTGAAAGTGTAGGAATGTCCTGGAAGACTTCACTATTTTGATGTGTAAGTACCCATACTGGAGATCCAAACAGGACACCTTGCACCTTGACCAGTCAGAAAGAGACTTTCATGATGTATTGATTCAAATGATCAAAAGATACTCTATCATTCTGCCTCTACTGTGACTGTTGGAATTTTGTGAATGTGTTTTTCACACTCCTTTGATTCCTAAAAGGATCTTTGACAGGCTAAAAACCCAATACCAGCAGCTATGAACATTTTGTCCTCTTGCTCACACTGTAGCAGTTTTAACTCTCTGCCAAAAAGTACAGTTGTATAAAATCTTACAACAACAGTAGATGTCCTTCTCTTCACTGTTGCAGTATTCTTCACAAAACGGATCTCCTGCCAAGGATAGCCCAACATCTGGCCAGTATACCACAACCTTTAGATCTTGTATGTGCCGTACATCACACGTATGCTTCCTCATACAGGCTATAGGGCATAATGGTGACGTATGGATGCAGTTACCCAGAACGGAATTGCCCCAAAAGAGAGCAGCCTCCCTGGCTATGCACACCCAGGAGGAGGAAATACAGGTGGAAAATAGGAACCCTCAAACAGGAGGGGGAACCAAAATACAATTCAAAGAAAAAAGGAGGTTGGACGGCAGGAGGGAATGAATATTGAAACAATGAAGAGAAGGACATCTATGGTTATGGTGAGATTTTATACAAAGTGTATTAAAGTCCTTCTACATCACTGTTGCAGTATTTTTCACAGTAGGGAGTGTACAAAACCTCAAGAAAAGAACTGGGAGGTGGAAGTCTGGGAGGAGCCCTCAACAAGCCCATGCAGAATGGCTCAAAGACCAAGTAGCACCTTCAAAAACAGAATTTGTGTGAAACCCCTTGAAGAAAGCTCCAGAAGAGGCAACAGCTCTAGTGAACTGAGCTCCAATGGAAGCAGACACTTGCCATGAAAAGAACAAAATAAATGGCCTACGATATCCAAGAGATGGTTTGTTTAGAAACAGCCAAACCCAATGTCCTGGGATGAGAAGAAAAGTACAGTTGTGTATACTTACCATAAATGTAGATGTTTGAGTGTATTCACTGTTGCAGTCATCACCTGTGGGTTATCCCTGCTGTGGTAGCCCTCGGCCGGCCCGAATACCAGTCAATGTTTTTCTGCATCGGCTGCCATCGCCTACAGACTGACCTCAGTCCTATAAAGCAAGACAGCTGACGCCATTATATCAGAAGCCCCAGGAGATAAGGCACAGAAGACATGGTGGTGAACAACCACCCCAAGAAGCTTATGTCTCCCAAAAAAAAAAAAAAGATACAAAGGAGGAAGGAGGGAGGGAAACCAGGACTGCAACAGTGAATACACTCAAACAACTACATTTATTGTAAGTGTACACAACTGTACTATGTTCTTCGTGTTTCACTGTTGCAATCATCACCTGTGGAAAGATTCCCAAAGTTGAAGAGTGGGGTGGTAGAATAGTGAAGGGACCAAGGCAGGAGTAAGGAGCCCCTGCAGAACTGCAGATGCAAACCCTGCCCTAGCCTTGGAGAAAAGAGGAAGGTGATAATGCTTTGTAAAGGTATGGACAGAGGTACAGGTGGCAGATGTACAGGTCCAAGATGTCCTCGGTGGGGAGTCCTCAGAGGAATGCTGTGGAAGTGAAGGCTGCCCTATGGGTGTGAAACGACTTGGGGGGGTTCCAGGAAATCAGTAGCAGAAATGGATACAGTGTGATATCCATTTAGAGATTGTCTGCTTGGAGATGGGCTTCCTCTCTGCCCCTAAGGCAAAACTAACAAAAAGTTGGTCTGTTTCTGAAGGGTATAGTATGGTCCAGGTAGCATCTGAGCTGCCTGTGCAAGTCCAGGGAGTGCAGGACTATTTCCCTCTTGTTTTGAGGGTTGGGGAAGAAGGTAGGCAGATGAATGGCCTGGTTGAGGGTCACACTAGATATCACCTTAAGCATAAAGGAGGGGTTAGTCCTAAGGGACACCCTGTCTGCATGGAAAATGATGAGGGGCTCAATGGCCATCAGCGCCTGCAGTTCAGAAACCCTTTTGGCTGAAGTGATGGCCAGCAAAAAGGCAGTCTTCCAAGAGAGGAGTTTCAGTTCTGCTAAGGCAACAAGTTCAAAAGGGGGTAGTGTCAGTTTTTCCAGAACAAAGTTACGGTCTCAGGCTGGTTTGGGAGGCCTTCTGGGAGGACTAATTTTAGAAGCCCCTCTTAGGGATTGCTTAATCTAAGGGTGAGAGAACAAGGGCTGGTCTGTGTCAAACTGAGCAGAAATAGCTGAAGCATGAATCTTAACCAAAGAGAAGGAGAGGCCACTAGTCAGTAATTCCGCTAGATATTACAGGATGAGAGGGACAGCAGGTAGGGAGCAAAGTACAGTTGTGTACACTTACAATAGAGTGTATTCACTTGTTGCAATCATTACATTTGGGTTATTTACCTGCAGGTAGCCCTCAGCCGGCCTGAATATCAAAGTCTTGGATCCCTGCGTCAGATGCTGTCTTTTCTCCCATGACATCAGGTGTATAAAGCATGCAGCCGACACCATTACATTTGTTTTTCTTGCTCCAGATGTCAGGTGCCCCCATAATGGGAAGCAATTATATATAAGGTTACACCTCCAACAAAAAGCAAATACACCAGAAAGCTGAAATACACTAAACAAGAAGAAAGGTATAGCCAAGAGAAGTCAGGGGGCTGGAGGGAGGGTAACCAGGACTGCAACAGTGAATACACTCGAACATCTACATTTATGGTAAGTGTAGACAACTGTACTATGTTCTTCGTGTTTCACTGTTGCAGTCCTTACATTTGGGAAGATTCCCAAAGCTAAGGAAGGGAGGAAGAAGTTAGAGAATATTAGGACCAGCTATTAAGCCCTGCAAGACTGCACTGGCAAAACCAGCTCTGGATTTAGAGAAAACAGGCAAGTGGAGGTATGTACACAGCTCCAGGTAGCAGCTTCTAGGATGTCCCTGGTAGGGACACCTCTAAGAAAGGCTGTAGAGGTAGATGCAACCCTGGTGGAATGTGATCTTATCCTCTTTGGTGTAGGTTTTCCATGGTGCTCATAGCAGAAATGAATGCAATGGCCTATCCACTTAGAAATAGTTTGTTTTGAAATGGCTTTCCCCTCTGCCCCTGCAGCAAAGCCAACTAGCAGCTGTTCAGTTTTTCTGAGAGGCTTAGTCCTGTCCAAATAAAATCAAAGTTGTCTGTGCACGTCCAAAGAGTGCAGTATTCGTTCTCCTTTGTTCTGTGGATTAGGAAAAAAGGTTGGCAAATGAATGGACTGATTAAGGGCCACACTGGATGCCACCTTGGGCATAAAGGAAGGATTGGTCCTGAGGGACACCCTGTCTGCATGGAAGATGATGAAGGGGCTCCACTACCATGAGGGCCTGTAATTCAGACACACTTCTTGCAGAAGTGATGGCTAGAAGTAAGGCTGTTTTCCAAGAAAGGAATTTTAACTCTGCAGTTGCAGCTGGCTCAAAGGGAGGTAGAGTGAGCTTTTCCAATACAAAGTTAAGGTCCCACACTGGAGTAGGGGCTCTCCTGGATGGTCTTAAAATGTTGGCTCCTCTGAGGAATTGTTTCAGCAGGGGGTGAGAAAAGAGGGGTGGCTCAGTATTATAATGTGCTGAAATGGCTGAGGCATGAATTTTAATTGATGAGAAGGAAAGGCCCTTGTGGAGCACCTCTGTTAAGTATTGAAGAATATGCGGTAAGCTGGGCATTGTTGTGCCCAATCCCTGAGTCTGGCTCCAGGAACAGTATCTTTTCTACTTTTCAGCATAGGATTTTCTAGCACTAGGCCTCCTTGCCTCCAGAAAGACATCTAACACTTGCTTACTGAGGGATGCTATTGAAGAGCTCAGGGAATTAGCCAGGCTGCAAGGTTCAGGGTTTGAAGCTGAGGGTGCAGAATCTGGCCCTCCTGCTGGGACAGCAGGGAAGGGGTCTGTGGCAGGTGCCATGATTCCAGCAGCGACACACTGCACAAGAGGGGGTACCAGTGCTGGCGTGGCCAGTCTGGTGCAATCAGTTTTGTCTTTGGTTTGTCCTGTTTGATCTTTAGCAGAACTTTTGAGAGGAGAGGCAGAGGGAAAATGGCATAAACTGAGAGGCATTCCCAGGTGAAGGACAGGGCATCCACTTTCCAAGCTTGACTGTGGGAAGTCCATGTGCAGAATTTGTCCAATTGGTAGTTCTGAGGGGAGGCAAACAGGTCTATCTCTGGGTTCCCCTATTTGTTTCTCAAAATGTTGAATATATTTGGTTCCAGTTTCCACTCGTGTGGATCCAAGAGATTTCTACTTAGGTCGTTTGCCAGTGAATTTAGATTGCCTGGCAGGAATTTAGCTTGTAGGTGCACTTGGTAGCTCAAGGCTGTGTTCCACAGAGCCATGGCTAGTCTTCAGAGAGTGTACGAGTGGGTTCCTCCCTGCTTGTTTATGTACCACATAACAGTGGCGGTGTCTGCCTTAACCAATAATTATCCTGGAAGAATGTGGTCCTTGAAGGCTGTCATGGAATTCTGTACAGCTAACATTTCTTTCTGACTGATATGCAAGTGCATCTGACTTGGGTTCCATTTGCCCTGAATGCACTGCCCTGCTGAGTTAGCCCCCATGCATAGTCTGATGCTTCTGTTGTTAGGGTTTGGGCGGCAGGGGGTAGAGTGAATGGCAGTCCCTTGTTGTGGTAACAAGCATCTGCCCACCAAAGGAACTCTGTCTTTATACAAGGAATGATAGGAATCATTAATTCCAGGTCCTGAGAATGTTGACACCATAGGCTTTTTAGATACCATTCTAGTTTCCTCATATGCAGTCTTGCACATGGAATTAGTAGAATGCAACAGGCCATGAACCCCAGGGCTTGCAGGATTTTCCTTGCAGATAGCTGGGTCTTTGTGGCCAGTAGTTTGAAGTAATCTGTGAAATAAACTTGTTTCTCTGGTGTGAGGTAAGCCATCTGGGAAGTTGTGTTCAAGCTTGCTCCCAGGAATACAATTTGTTGGCAGGGTACAAGGTGAGATTTCTTTTCGTTTATGGTGTACTCCAGTGAGGTTAGAAGTTTCTTTACAAATGCCAGATGATTTAGTAGCATGTCCTGGCTTTCTGCCTGAATTAGACAATCGTCCAGGTATGGGTATATTTGAATATTTCTTTGCCTGCAAAATGCAATGACTGGAGCTAGGCACTTTGTGAATACCATGGGCGCAGTAGATAAGCCAAAGGGAAGTGCAGAGAACTGATTGTGCAAGAAGCCTACTTTGAAACGTAGGCATTTCCTGCAATATTCCCTTATGGGAATGTGCAGGTAAGCTTAAAGTCTAACGTTGCCAACCAGGCATTTTTGCCTAGCATAGGAAGCAGCTGATGAAGTGTTAGCATTTTGAATTTTGGGATTACCAAAAAGGTGTGTAGAATAGACAGGTCCGGGGTACGACGCCAGGAGCTGTCTTTTCTGGGTACCAGGAAAAGTCTTGAGTAAAAACCTTGTCCCCTTTCTACTGCTGGGACAGGTTGAACAGTCCTGATATTTATGAGAGAGAGAATCTGCTTTTGAGCCTCTGCCCAATGATTTGGGGGTAGGTCTGGCAAACCGTTTGGGATTGGGTAAGGTGTGGAAGTGGAATTTGTATCCTTGGGAAACTATATTTAATACCCATTTGTCCTGGGTAACGAGTTCCCAGTTTTTTGCATGCAAGGCGATCTTTCCCCCTAAGGAAGCAGGCAGATGGGCAGGGCTTGGAAGATTTAAGGTTAAGTCATTGCGACAGTTTTCCATAAGGGGGTGTCTTACTACTTCCAGCTTTGGAAGTGGGAGCCCCCCACTGCTTCGGCCTGTGAGTACCTTGGGACTGTAGCCTAGGTGGTCTGCTGTTCCTGGGTTTGGACTGAGAAGGCCTGGAAGAGAAAGAAAAGGACCAATTCTTAAAAGGCCAATACCTACTAAATCTGGGAGGCTGTACGTGCAGGAAATCTTAACAGTTTGCACAGAATTAGCTTTTCCTCCATCTTTTCAAGAACTACTTCTGCTTTGTTGCCAAACAGGCGGTCTTGGTTTAAAGGGAGCATCCAGTAATTTAGCTTTAACATGATCTGGCAAATTTTGCTCCTTAAGCCAAGCATGCCTTCTAAGAACAGACCCAGTGACAGCAGCCCTGCAAGATGCTTCTAAAGAATCAAAACCACATTGCAATGTACATTTACCAACTTGTTCAGCGGAATGCATTAAATCCGGTAATTCTTTATTTTCAGCACAGTCAGGAATCAACATCATTTTCTGTTTAAGTAGCCCATAATATGCTGCTGATACTTTAACATATGAAACTGGCAGTTTAAGGCCCTAATGGCCAAAGTAGCAAAAGTGTATACCTTCTTATCCCATCTGTCCAAGGCCCTGGAATCTCTATCAGAGGGGGTAGGGTTTTTGGCAGTAGTAGCCTTAATGCTTTTAGGTTCCTGGGAAATGGTTTCTGGGTCTACAGTAGGATTCTTGAAGAGGATCTTGTGAGAGTCAGATAACTCTAATACCTGTCAGGTTTCCTGGGAGCCAGAGGTAAAATATCTGGGGCCAGGCTAGATTCCAAAAAGGCATCATCTACAATGTCCAGGACAGGAGGGATAGCTAAAGGCCTGTGTTGAGGTAGGAGTAAGAATTCCCTAAGCCTCTTTTTGGAGTCACAGTAATCCTGGCTTTCCCAGCAGAAATGCTCCCCAAGAGTGTGCAAGGTTTCACCAAAAGAAAAATCATGGAGTCCTCTGCATTAGAATCCTCACAGGTAGATAAGGCAAATCCTGGTAATCAGAAGAAACAGAAATTTCAGAATCCTAATCAGAAGAATCAGAAGGAAAATCAGTTCTAGGTCTCTTAGAGGGTGAAGGCTGGCTTCCTCTAATTAAAGTAATAAGGTCTTCAGCCATTCTTATCATTTGTTTTTTAGGCATATGGGCCTGACACCATGTGGTTCGGACATCGGTTTTCTAGGCGTGGGTCGAGCTTTAGGCCTTGAAGAAGAAGATGGCGTTGGTTTGAAATGCAAGTCAGTAGACCTGAATACACCCTCAGAAGGTGCCTGCACAGTGGCTCCGGACCCATCCAAAGTAGAGACATCCACAGGTTCCATGGTCTAAGAAGCATCTCGCGGCATATGAATGGGTCTCAGTAGAGGCCTGCAAATCTGAAGTAGAGGGTATCAGGGGCTGCAAAAGCACCTCAGAGTACCGCTGAACTGGCGACTAGCTTAACGGAAGCATAGTCAGTAGCTTTGGACCTATGCTTTCTGTCTCTGTCTTTATCTTTACGTTTTTTCAGAATGTCGGTAGTCAGATGGCTTACCGAAGCCATTTCTGGATAATTAAACAGAGTACCGAAATAGTTTGATGCAAAAATGAACCGACGACGAATAGTTCGAGGATTGAATAAGGCACAAAACCGACAGCGAGGGATGTCGTGGTCTGGGCCTAGGCAAGGAATGCAGTACGAATGAAAATCTTTA
Organism: Protopterus annectens; assembly: GCF_019279795.1. Taxonomy (NCBI): domain Eukaryota; kingdom Metazoa; phylum Chordata; order Ceratodontiformes; family Protopteridae; genus Protopterus; species Protopterus annectens. Next base: position 1,806,304,504 of record NC_056743.1, on the reverse strand, counting down.
TGAGGTATTTGCTTTTCACAGGTAATACAATTGTTAACCTTTACTGACATCGGTAAAAAGATCCCTAACGGCGTACTTAGCTTTTTTGAAGACTTCAGTTCTGAAACTCGAAAACGAAAATTTCAGGAGTCGGCCGACCGGCACTTGCGAACTGCTTCTGCTTCGGCACCATGCAGCAAGAAAGACTGATGTAATGGCGTCGGCTGCATGTTTTATACCCCTGACGACCTCACGTCATGGAAGAAGAGACAGCATCCAACGCAGGGATCCAAGACTTTGATATTCAGGCCGGCTGAGGGCTATCTGCAGGCAGATAATCCAAATGTAATGACTGCAACAATGAAACACGAAGAACATCTGGCCCCTCTGGCCTGGCAACAGGAGCAGAATCTATTCCATTTTCCTGAGTAAGATCTACTGGTGCTTGGCCTTCTGGCCTCTGTGAGAATGTCAAGCACCTGCTTGCTTAGCAGGGACCCTTCCCTTACCTTGGGAGTATCAGCCATGCTGATAGCCTGAGAGTCTGCAAGTCTGGGTGCAGTGTTTTCCCCCTTGCTTGAGTCAAAAGGTTTGGGATCTGTGGAAGCTGCCATGGCGGATGAGAAGAGAGGCTGCGCAGCAGGGGGTACCAATGTTGTCTGGGCCAATCTGGAGCAATGAGGATGGCCTTGAGCCCCTCCTCCCTGATCTTGATGAGTACCTTGGAAACAAGAGGTAGAGGGGGGAAGGTGTACACAAAGTGGAAGTTCCAAGGTAAAGTTAAGGTATCCACCTTCCATGCTAGGTGGTGATATTCCCTGGTGCAAAATTTCAGTAGCTGATGGTTGAGGTGTGAAGCAAACAGATCTACCTCTGGTTTTCACCACACCCGAGTGACTTTGCAAAAGATTTTTCGGTGGAGCTGCCATTCGTGGGGGTCCACAATGTGTCTGCTTAAGTGATCTGCCAGGGTGGTATTGATTCCTGGGAGGTTCTGGGCTATAAAGTGTAATCCCATGGATGAGGCTGTCAGCCAGTGGTGCATGGCTAGCCTACACAGGGGGTAAGATTGTGTCCCTCCATACTTGTTGATGTACCACATTACTGTGGTGTCTGTTTTGATAAGGAGAACCCCTGGCCTAAGATGAGGCCGGAAGGATGTCACAGCTTTCTGTACTGCAATCATTTCCTTCTGGTTGATGTGCAAGGGAAGGATTTGGGCACCCCAAAGGCCCTGGGTGCACCTGCCCCTAAGTGGGCAACCCAAGTGACTTCTGAAGGGTTGGTGGTGAGGGGGAGACCCTGGTTCTTGGCCCATGTCTCTGCCCACCAGAGCAACTCTGCCCTTATACAGGGGATCAGAGGGAGACAGGTCTCCACAGGTTGAGAATGCTGACACCAAAGGTTCCTTAGGTACCACTGAAGTTTCCTCATGTACAGTCTGCCAGAGGAATCAGAAGGATGCAAGAAGCCATGTATCCCAAGGCTTGCAAGATCTTCCTTGTTGTGAGGTGACTTTGGGACGCCAGCTGAGTAAAGTAGAGAGAGAGGACTTTCTGCTTCTCTGGGGTTAGGAAGGCCATTCGGGATGCTGTGCCCAGCAGAGCTCCCAGGAAGAGGACACTCCTGGAGGGAGTCTGCTTTGATTTCCTCTCACTGATGGTGAACCGCAAGGAAGTGAGAAAGGTTTTGATGAAGAGAAAGTCCTGCAAGAGCTTTCCTTTGCTCTACGCCTGGATGAGGCAGTCATCCAGATATGGATAAATCTGAATGTTTTTCTGTCTGTAGAATGCTATGGCCAGGGCCAGGCATTTGGTCAAAACCCTGAGAGCAGTAGATAAGTCAAAGGGAAGAGCAGAGAACTGAAAGTGCTGTGAGCCTGCTCTGAAACGCAGGAATTTTCTGCAGGACTCCCTTATGGGGATATGGAGGTATGCATCTTTTAGGTCCAGGGTCACTAACCAGGCATTTTTTGTCAGCATAGGCAGCAGCTGCTGCAAGGTCAGCATTTTGAATTTGGGGACCACCAGGGAGGTGTTCAGAATGGCTAGATCCAGGATGGGGTGCCAAGTGCCCTCCTTTCTGGGAACAAGGAATAGCCTGGAATAAAAGTCTTTGCCTGTTTGATCTGTGGGAACAGGTTCTACTGCCCCCGGGATATGAGGGTTTGGACTTGTTTTAATCTCTCTGCCCACTAATTTGGAGGTAAGTCTGGGTACCCTTTTTTGAAATGGGAGTTCGTAGAAAGTGAATTTGTATCCCTGAAAATTGATCTTTAAGACCCACTGGTCCTTAGTTACAAACAGCCAATTTTCTTTGCAGAGGGACAGCCTTCCTCCGAGCGTTTGGGTGAAGGGAGGACAGGGGGGTAGGGAGTCACTGAGAGTTTTTGCCATAGAGGGATGGCGGCTTCCTATTGCGTGATGGAAAATTGTAAACAGCGAACGTGTATTGAGCGAACCCGATTGGTCCAAATGTCGAAATGCCGCACACAACATTGAAATCACCATAGGGAATATTTTCCCTTTACTTCAATGCAATGCGATCTCGGAGTAGGAATATTTAAGTAGCAGGGGTGTGGGAGGTGCAGGGGGGCTTTCCCCCCTGCCTACAGCATTTATATAAGTATAGTTTTTTTTTTTATTTTTTATATTTTCGAAATTTCAAACATCACCCATATGGTGTCGACCATATGGTGTTCGATGTCTGAAACTTTCGAAAATATAATATAGACCCAAGGATGGCTTAGAGCTCCCTGCCTTAGAGGCAGATGTAATCCACTGCTTGGTTCTCTGTTGTCCCTGCTGTAGGGACGTGGGTGGCCTGTCCCTGCGGGGCTTAGCTTGCCCCTGTGTGCTAGGGGCAGGAAAGGACCAGTGGTTGAGGGGAAAGATCCTGTTGAATCTAGGTGGTTGAACTTGAAAGAAATCTTTCACTGTTTGCATAGAATTTACATTGTCTTCCATTTTCTTAAGCACCTCTTCTTTTTCACCAAACACGTGGTCTTTGTCCAGAGGTGCATCAATTAATTTTGACTTGACATGATCAGGTAGAGGTTATTCCTTTAACCATGCATGTCTCCGAATGACAGATCTGGACACTGCTGCCCTATTAGAGGCTTCTAGTGCATATCCGCAGTGTAAAGAATGCCTAGTCACTTGACAAGAGGAGTGCAATAAATCTGCTAACTCCTTAGAATTGGCACAGTCAGGAAAAGTAGAAATCTTTTGTTTTAATAGTTCCAAAGTGTGCTGTTGATATTTTAACATATGGAACTGACAGTTGAGAGCTCTGATGGCTAAGGTTGCAGAGGTGTATACTTTTTTACCCCATATGTCCAGACCTCTGGCCTCTTTATCAGAAGGAGTAAGGTTCTTTGCAGAACTAGCCCTGGCTCCTTTGGGGCCCTGTGTAATGACCTCCGGGGTCTGCAGCAGGATTTCTGTACAGGAATTTCTTGGTGTCTGGTACTCTGTAATACCTGTTAGGCTTACTTGGAGCAGGAGGAAGGGCATCTGGGGCTAAACTGGATTCAAGGAAAACATCATCCACCACATCTTAAACAGGGGGGATGGCAAGATGTCTGTGCTGAGGAAGATCTAAAAATTCTCTTAGCCTTTTCTTGGACTAAGGGAAGTCTTGAGATTCCCATTGGAAATGCTCCCTGAGGGTATGGAGGGTTTCCCCAAAGGAATAAAGTTTTCTAGTGGGGAGGCAGAAGGGATGGACTCCTCTGCATCTAAATCCTCATAAGCAGTAAGAGGTTGTTGATATTCTTCCAAGTCTGAATAATCTGATTCCTCAGAGTCTTGCTCTGTCAATAATTCAGGAGAAGGGAGTCTTTCTTTTAGAAGAGGAGGCCTGACTGCCCCTGATAAGGGAAATAAGATCTTCCACCATCTTAAGCATCTGGGCGTGGGGTGGAAGGGCGGGAGGAAGATGGTGGCTAGAGGAAGATTTCCTAGGGGTGGTCTGGCTTCTAGGCCTAAAAGAAGTAATTGTTCTGAGATTAGCAATAGTTGGGTGAGAAGACGTCAGTTTCTGACTGGAATTGGTAGTGCAAAAGTCATCCTCGGAAGCCGGTACCTGCCTAGCGGCTCTGGACCCAACCGTGACGCACACAGCCAAAGGCTCTGAAGATGAAGATTTCTGTAGTATACTGGACTCCGAAAGGGTCTTGGTAGAGGCCTGCATGGCAATCACACTGGGCATCAAGGGCTGCGAAAGCACCTCACTGAATTCCAGAGTACTGACGACCTGCTTAGCAGAGGAGTTGTCGGAAGGCTTGGCCTTGTGAGGTCTGTCTCTATCCTTATACTTTTTCAAAGGTTCTGCTGAAGGCTGGCTAACAGATGCCATATGAGAAGATGGAACAAGAATATGGCTATCTACTAAAAGAGCTCTCCGACGAATTGTTCTCGCGTTAAAAAGGGCACAGAACCAACAGCGGGCTAACGTCGTGGTCTGGGCCCAAACAAGTAAACACAGCAAGAATGGAAGTCTCGGTGTAGGATTTGCTTTCCACAGGAGAGACAATTGTTAACTTTTTCAGACATCGGTAAGTGCAAGAAAGAGAGATCTCCAATGGGGTGCTTTAGACATTTTCAGCTGTGATCCGAACTCTGGTAGCGACTGACTGGCACACTTGCGAACTGCTTCTGCTACAGGATCCACGGCAAGAAAGACTGATGTAATGGCGTCAGCTGCCTTGCTTTATACCTGACGTCAATCTATAGGCAATGGCAGCTGACGCAGAAAAACACTGACTCTGGTATTCGGGCCAGCCGAGGGCTACCATAGCAGGGATAACCCACAGGTGATGACTGTAACAGTGAAATATGAAGAATATCTTGCTTTCCTTGATGTAAAAATGAATATACACTCAGGCATTGTTAATCTTGTACTGAGTATATGTTTATTCTCTTAATTTGGATACATCTCTGTTTTTTAATACTAGATTTTTGTGTTTACACATTTCTTTTTTTTACTCGATTTTTATAATTGTGGAGCTTTTCACCCCTGGCCTCTGCCGAAACAAAGGTTTCGGCTCAGCTGGACTAATCCAGTCAACAACTGTCAAACAAATAAATACATAAAGCCTGTCAGATTTATGAATGGCCTTAGTTTCATCCAAATCCAAGGAAGGTCCCTCTCACTAGCAAATTGGAGGAGAAGAAAAAAGGAAGGGAGTTAACTGCCAGATTCAAATGCAAGTCATTAGCCACCTTGGGCATAAAAGAAGAACTAGTATGAAGGGACACACTGTCCCTATGAAAAAACAGAAAAGGAGGGATGTCATAAGGGCTTGAAGCTCAAACTCGCCAAACAGAAAGAGCAAGTAATAAGACAGTCTTCCAGGTAAAATGTTGCACAGAAGCTGAACCGGTAAGCTGAAAAAGATCCTCGGTCAACTTTTCCTAAAACAAAATTAAGGTCCCAACAGGCGAGAAGGAATAGGTTCCCTTGGGGGCCCGAGATGCAAGTCACCTTTACGAGCACTGGTTGACCTCAAAGTGAGGAGCCAAATGAAGGTTCAAGGCAGACCGGTAGAAATGGCCTATTTTTATGTAAAGGCCCATTTGTCAGCCATGTCAGACTGGAGCAACTCACACAAATAGGAGAGAACCAGAGCAACCCCCATGGAAAGGACCCTGGTTATAAGCATGGCACCATACATAAAATCTCTTCCATTAGGACACAAGACTTTCTAGTTGCAGGTTGCTCACCTCCTGTAAAACCCAGAGCAATTCCTCTGCAAAGAGGTGCCAAAAAAGGATCAAAAACCCTATCACCCACAGTGTCAGCTGAAGAGTGGACAAGTGAGGATGGATGAGCGACCCCTTGTCCTGTGTGAAGAAGGGCATTTTATATTGCTCATCTCATAAGTAAGAGCATTGCCACCAGAAAAAAAAGAGGTTATAACCTCCTACTGTACTCTTCCCTCATCGGGCCAATAAGACAGTAAAACAGTCCCTTTTGGTATGTTCCTTTCCAAACACCTGCAGCAATTGGAAAGACCACAAAGGTTCTTTACAAAGAAAATTTAGGATCTTCAAAATCTGTCTTACACGGACGGACTGAAATCATTGTCACTTTACTCTGTGTCATACAGACTGCTCAGAGGCAACCTGTGCCTTGCATATAGAACAATGTCCGACTAAGATTTAATGGAAATGCTGCACATTCACAAGTCAAATGGCACACGGGTCACTCACTCAAAGGACCTCAACCTGGTATGCAACATCATCAGAACTTGCTGGAGAGAGAGATTTGTCTCACAGATGTTGCCCCACCTTTAGAACAAGCTTCCTATTCATGTTAAAGCCCCTTGTTGGCCCTATTTAAGTGTAATTTAGGCGACTGGATGGGTAATTGGAAATTCACCCCAGGGGTTCCACTTGTGTCCCTCTTGGACAGGGCAACAGGTGCTGATTTTAGTGTCTGCTTGAGCCAAACATCCTTGGGAACACATGTTGTACTTGACTAGGCTTGTAAGGGCCTTGGGGCCATTAGCCTAGTAACCTCTTATGATCCTATGAGAAGGTCCAACTGGTGAGGTAACTTGTGACGATTGTCCCTTTTGGCCAAGACAGTGATGGTTTTTCCTCTTAATACATTTGGCCAGAGACAATCTGCCAAGGACTAACAAGTTTTTGGGGGAGTCCAGCTTAATCTTCTGCAGGACTCTTGAAAGTAGGGGAAGGTGAGGGAAGGCATAGATAAACATCCCCTTTCAAGGGAAGGGTGCCCCAGCCTTCCATACCAAATTGCATGACACTCTAGAATAAAAAAGAGGGAGCTGCCTGTTCAGAAGGGAGGTAAAAAAGATCTACCTGAGGAATACCCCACCATGGGCTATGTCCAGAAACATATCTCTGTGAAGCTTTCTTTCGTGAGCCTGTGTTTTGGACCTGCTCAAGCTGTCGGCCACTACATTGCACTTTGAGGGCATATACATTGCCTGAAGAGTTACCTGACAACTGAGAGCCAGACCTCAGGCCTGAAGAGCCAACCTGCAGAGAATGTATGACTTTCTGCCTCCTTGCTGGCTGACATACCAAATCATTGTGGTGTTGTCTGTGTAAACCTTCAGAGAACATGGAAACAGCATGGAGTGAAAACCTGAAGAGCCACCAGAATCGGAGCTCTCATCTCTAATACTGATATGGTCTAACTTCTGAGCGGGCAAAGACCTTTAACTTTCAGATGACCACAGGAAGCCCCCACCCCGTATCTGAAGCATCAGTGAACAGTTTTTGAGAAGGAAATACAGGCTGAAAGGCCATGCCTCGGTTGAGGAAGAGTTGCTGAATCCACCACTTGAATTTCTGCTTTAGACAAGGCTGGACAGAAACACTGAAATCCAGAGGGTGGCACTGCCAAAGATAAACTGACCTGAGGTACCACTGAAGCTTCTGCATGTGCACTATGACAAGAAAAAGCACTGGAATAGAAGAGACCATGAATCCCAAGGCTAGAAGAAACTCTCTGGCTGGGACAGCTGGCAGAGGAAGAAGAGACTGAAAGAAAGCTAACAAAGACAGAATTTTTACAGGTGGAAGAGAGACCAAGATTAGCACCGTCTGAATCCTGCAACCTAGATCTACATGATCCTGAGAGAGTTAGGACAGACTTTTGAAAGTTGGTAGTGAACACCAGACTTTGGAGGACAGATATGGTGAACTCCAGATACAGTAAGGAGAAGGCACCTGAAGAAACAGGTCATCTAGATAAGTCTAAATGCCTTGGAGCCTGCAAAAGGCAATCGCAGGAGCCAGGCAATTTGTGAATAACTTTAGGCCAGTAAAGAGGTCTAAGGGCAAAGCAGAGAACTGAAAATGAGAAGAAACAGAAACGTAAAAACTTCCTGAAAAGAGGATGAATAAGAATATGAAAAGAATCCGTCCAATCCAAGGACACTAGAAAAGCTTGTGGTAGTACAAGAGGAAACCGGGTTTGAAGAGTAAGCATCTGAAAAGTAGGAACTTGAGAAAGGTGTTGAGCAAGGACAGATCCAGAACAGTCTCCAAGTGCCCTCCATTCGAGTGACCAGGAACATCCTACAGTAAAATCCCTTTTCTACTTGTGAAAGAGGTACAGGCTGAATAGTTTCCTGGTCCACCAGGGTCTCAAGGACCTCTGAGAAATGAGGAAGTTGTTCCAGTGGAATTTGAAGAATCCATGAAAAAGGAGGGAGAGAAGTAACCCTGATGGATAACAGACAGAACCCAGGAATCCAAGGTGATGAGATGCAAGTTTGGAAGGCAGAGGGAGAGCCAAAGGGACAAGGGAACCTGGCCGAGAGGCAAGTGAGGGGGGGGGGGCAAAATTCCAAAGAAAAGCAGGCTTATCAGATAAAGAATACTTCTAAGCCACAGCAGCCAGAGAAGACTTGGCAGCTCACCTACCACCTTACTTACATTTCTTGGCCTGATAAGGCTGCCTGTGAACAAAAGCAGACCTATTAGTACAGTTTTTCTGGAACTTGGCGATAAGGGAATACAAAGGCATGTTTAAGATCCTGCAAAGCTTTGCCTTTTCCTGAATAGTCAAACACAGCAGCAGCAGTCCAAAATATTTTTTTTTTATACAAAGCAGCATCCAGCAACTTGGCCTTAATATCTTCAGGTAAAGACTGTAAGCAAGACCAATAATAATGCCTCATGAAAGACCCAAAGGCAGCAGCTCTGAAAGATGCATCAGCAGCATTACAGCTGCACTTGACAGAGTGACAAGCCACCTGAGAGGCAGGACCCAAAAATAAATACAGCAAAAGATTTTGCTTCAGAATCAGTGGTGTTAGAAATAACCTGACAAGCCTGGGCAATCAAGGCCAGAGCCCATCGGGTCATGCTGCTCTAGTAATTGCTGCCCTGAAAGGCCAAAGTTGAAGCAGTATAAACAAATAGTTAAGTACTTACCATAACTTGGAATCTGTGCTATCCAGTGTCATTATTCATCACAGATGGGTCTTGGATCCTACCTTGGGTGCAAGATGTCAACTGAAAGGACAGCTCCAGAGCTCACGGTCCTCCCCTTCCCATGATCCCTTGTTACCCAGAAACCTCAGATAGAGTTTGCTGGATAGAGAAAAAAGAGCAGTGAAAACTGCCTATAAAACTGAACTGAAAAACTCCTAGAGAGACATCCCTCCATAACTACCAAATCTCCAGGAGGAGGAGGGTGGGAACGTGATGAATAATGACACTGATTCTAAGTTATGATAAGTACATAACTTTACCTGATGCAATCCGTGTCATTATTGATCACGGATGGGACAGAGTCCCCAGCTACTATGAACCCGGAAGGCCTCAGGGAAGGATATGCCTGAGCACAGAGGAACCAAAGGAAACCCTGTTCCTACACAAGAAATCCAACTTATAATGTGCAACAAAGGTGTAGGGGTTAGACAGAGTAGCAGCAGCACAAATCTCATCCAAAGAAAGTTTTGCCAAGAAGGCAGAAGATGTGGCTTCTGACCTAGTACAGTAAGCTTTAGTTAGTCTGGAAAGATCAGGTACTTGCTTTTGTAAATGTGAAAACTACTGCTGGCGATCCAATGTAAAATAGATACCTTGGAAACTGCTTGACCTTTCCTGGCCTGAGAGAAGGCAATGAAGAGCTGATCAATGTCCAAATTTCTTCAGTTCTCTTAAGATAAAAATGTAGCTATCTATGGACTTCCAGACAATGCAATGTATATTCCCCTTTATTAGAAAAATTGGGGAAGAATAGAGGAAGCTGAACACATTGGTAAAGATTAGCCTCCGAGGCTACCTTGGGGACGAATGAAGGATTGGTCCTGAGAGACACCCTACCCTTACAGAACACCATGAAAGAGGGCTTAATGCTGAGAGCCTGCAACTCGGAGACCCTCCTGGCCGAAGTAATACCCACCAAGGCCATCGTCCAAGACAGGAATTTAAGATCACAAGTTGTTGCAGGTTCAAAGGGCTTCTGAGTCAACGACTGCAACACAAGTATTAGATCCCATGGTGGGGAGGGATCCTTGGTAGGAGGCCTGAGGAGATCCCTTTGAGTAAGGCCTTGTACAGCCTGAAAGAAAAGGTGGGACTTTTGTTCAAATGGAAGTTAGAACTGGAGTTTGATCACAGAGGAACTAGCCCCTTGGTGAAAAAGAGAACCAGAGAACAGCAAAACATTCGGAATAAGGGCTGAAAAAGGATCAAGATTGCGTTACTTGGCCCAAATAGAAAATCTCTTCCATTTACTGCAATACACCTCCTTTGTAGATGGTTTCTGAGAGGCCAATGTAATATTCTTAACGGGAGAGGGACGCCTGGACTGGGAAAGGATTACCAGAACTGGAGGAAATATGCAGTCAGATGAAGAGACCGGAGTTGGGAAGAGGAAGTTGGCGGGTAAGTGTATAGAAGTCCCAACGGCCAATCATACACTAGAGCATCCCTGGGTGACTCCCATGTCTGGCAGGATCAGGGCAAAGTAGTTGCTGCATTTGTGGTTGTCCAGAGAGGCAAAAAAAGATCACAGCAAGGACGACCCCAATGGTCGGATATCAGATATGCCACTGAAATTCAGGGACCACTCATGAGGACTCCGGATAGATTTGCTGAGTTTGTCAGCTTTTGTGTTGGAACTGCCGGAAATGTGCTTTGCAAGAAGAAAGCGCGTGGAAGACATCACCCATTCCCACATTCTCATGGTCTCTCTGGACAGAGGATAAGACCATGTTCCCCCCTGCTTGTTGATATAGTAGACGACTGCTATGTTGTCGGTCTGAATTGCTAAAGTCCCGAGAGGGAGGTACTCCTGAAAGGCTTGCAATGTTAGGACTGCTCATCTCCAGGACATTTATGTGCAATTTGGTCTCTAGGGGGACCACGTGGCTTGAACCATCCTTCCCCGAAAATGCCCCCCACCCCAACAGGGAGGCGTCCGTGGTCACCATGGCTTTGAGTTGGGGAAGACAGAAAGGTCTGCCCAGTATGAGATCCTGAGCTTGGAGCTGCCAAACAAGGTGACGTCTGCTCACCTGAGATATCCTGATGGTCAAGGACATGGGGTGAAACTGAGATGGCCACTGCACTGCTAGGGTCCACTGCAGAACCCACATATATCTGGCGAGCGGCACTAACTGGATAGCCGCCATCGAGCCTAGCACCTGCAAGATCAAGTGGACTGTGGGGAGATCTAGATCTAGCAACTGATGGACCTGGTACCAAAGGATTTGAACACTGTGTAGGGGAAGTGCTGCAGTCTCTGACACCATGTCCAGAATGACCCCGATAAACTCCAGGTTCTGACATGGGACAAGATTGGATTTGGCCAGGTTGCCATGATGCCTAGATCCTGAAAAGAGACTGAGGGTATAATTGGTGGCCATAATGAGTTGATGCCTTGTGGGGGCTGTGAGAAGCCAATCATTCAGGTACAAGACAACCTGGAAAACCTGCAGCTAGAGATGAACTGCCATCACTGCCATGCATTTGGCAAACACCCGGGAGGGTTGTAGTGAGTCCAAAGGGCAGGGCTCTGAACTGATGGTGGCTGCCCCTAGCCAAAAGCGCAGGTATCTCCTGGAGCATCTGTCGATTTTGATATGATAGTATGCATCCTTGAGATCCATCGGGCACATCCAGTCATCCTTGCGCAGAAGAGGCAGAATGAACAGAACAGTGACCATCCAGAACTTGGACTTCTTGACAGACAGGTTCAGTTCACTGAGGTCCAAAATGGGACACATGACCCGGTCTTCTTGGGCATTAAAAAGAAGCGAGAGCAAGTCCCAGACCCTCGTTGTCCTGTTGGGGCCTCTTGGATGGCTCTTTTTTGAAGAAGGTCTTGGACATCATGAAGGGCCAACTCCCTTTGGCAGGTTGGAATGTTCAGGAGAGAACTCTGAACTGGAGGGGGCTGAAAAAGGGTATGAAACAACTCCTGGAAATTACCTTTAACACACCCAGTGATCTGAGGTGATACTTGTCCAGGCTAGTGGGTGGAGGGAGACTCGACCCCCCCCAACTACCTCCAGGCCTCGATAGCCGGCAGTGCTTCAGGAGAGAGTACGTTATGTACACTTACCATAAATGTAGATGTTCGAGTATATTCACTGTTGCAGTCATTACATTTGGGTAATCTGCTGGCAGGTTGTCCTCAGTCGGCCTGATTAACAAAGTCTTGGGTCCTGCATCGGTTACTGTCCCTTCTTCCATGACGTCAGGTCGTCAGGGGTATAAAACATGCAGCCGATACCATTACATTAGTTTTTTTTGCCCCAGATGTCAGGTGCCTCCCAAATAGGGAGTAAAACAAAATTAAAAACACAAAAATATATCTCCATCCAAAAGCAAATACACCAAAAAGGCTTTTAAGCATAGTAAAGGAAAGAAGAGGTATAGTAAGTGAAAAACGGGGGGCTGGAAAGAGGGTAACCAGGACTGCAACAGTGAATACACTCGAACATCTACATTTATGGTAAGTGTACACAACTGTACTATGTTCTTCGTGTTTCACTGTTGCAGTCATTACATTTGGGTAGATTCCCAAAGCTATGGTTGGGAGGATGGATTTATACAGCATTAGGGCCAGCTATAAGTCCCTGCAAAACAGCAGTGGCAAAGCCAGCTCTAGATTTAGAGAAAATTGGTAAGTGATAATGCTTGGTGAAAGTATGAACTGAACTCCAGGTAGCAGCTTCTAGAATATCCCTGGTAGGAATACCTCTGAGAAAGGCTGCAGAAGTAGATCCAGCCCTGGTGGAAGGAGATCTGATCTCCTGGGGGATAGGTTTTCCATGGTGCTTATAGCAGAAATTAATGCAATGGCTTATCCATTTAGAAATGGTTTGTTTTGAAATAGCCTTCCCCTCTGCCCCTGCAGCAAATGCCACCAGCAGTTGTTCAGATTTTCTTTGAGATTTAGTCCTGTCCATGTAAAATCTAAGTTGTCTGTGCACATCCAATGAATGCAGAATCCGCTCCCCCTTGTTCTGTGGATTGGGAAAGAAAGCTGGCAAATGAATGGACTGATTAGGAGCCACACTGGATACCACCTTGGGCATGAAGGATGGATTGGTCCTGAGTGACACCCTGTCCGCATGAAAGATTATGAAAGGCTCCACTTCCATAAGGGCCTGTAATTCAGATATCCTTCTAGCTGAAGTGATTGCTAAAAGGAAGACCGTTTTCCAAAAAAGAAATTTTTAAGTCTGCAGTAGCAGCTGGCTCGAAAGGAGGTAGAGTGAGTTTCTCCAACATAAAGTTAAGGTCCCAGGCAGGGGATGGAGCTCTCCTGGGTGGTCTCAAGTTTTTGACCCCTCTGAGGTACTGCTTGAGCAGAGGATGAGAGAAGAGGGGAGGTTCTGTGTTGTAATGAGCTGAAATGGCTGAGGCGTGGATTTTAATGGAGGAAAAAGACAAGCCCTTGTAAAGCATCTCAGTTAAGTATTGCAAAATCTGAGGTTAATTGGGAACTGCTGTGCTCATCCCTTGAGAATGATTCCAGGCACGGAATCTTTTCCATTTGTTAGCATAAGATTTTATAGTACTAGGTCTTCCCGCCTCCAAGATGACATCCCTCACAGGTTTGCTGAGGGATGCTAAGGGTGAATTTAAGTGATTAGCCAAGCTGCAAGTTTCAGTGTTGGGAGCTGTGGGTGCAGAATTTGGTTCTCCTGCTGAGACAGTAAGGAAGGTGTCTGAGGCAGGTGCCATGGAGAAATTTGTGACACACTGCACAGGAGTGGGTACCAGTGTTGGCGTGGCCAGTCTGGAGCAATCAAAATCATTTTTGGTTTGTCCTGTTTGACTTTTAGCAGAACTTTGGTGAGCAGAGGCAGAGGGGAAAAGGCGAAGACTGATAGGTTTGAAGGACAAAGCATCCACTTTCCAGGCTTTTTTGTGAGGAGTTCTTGTGCAAAATTTGTCCAACTGGTAGTTCTGGGGGGGAGGCAAATAGATCTATGTCTGGGCTCCCCCATTTGCTTGTCAACATGTTGAAAATCCGTGGTTCCAGTTTCCATTAGTGTGGGTCCATGAGATTTCTGCTTAGTTCGTCTGCCAGAATATTCAGTTTTCCTGGCAGGAATTGAGCTTGTAGTTGCACTTGGTAGCTCAAGGTCGTGTTCCACAATGCCATGGCTAGTCTGCAGAGGGGGTAGGAATGTGTGCCCCCCTACTTGTTTATGTACCACATAACCGTGGTGTTGTCCGTCTTTACCATTAGTTGTCCTGGATGAATGTAGTCCTTGAAGACTGTCAGAGCATTCTGTACAGCTAACATTTCTTTTTGATTGATATGTAGGTGGATTTGATTTGGGCTCTATTTGCCCTGAATGCACTTCCCCGCCAGATGAGCCCCCCCATGCATAGACTGATGCATCTGTAGTTAGGGTTTGGGCGGCAGCGGGTAGTGTGAATGGTAGTGCCTTATTTTGGTGGCAGGCCTCTGCCCACCATAGGAATTCTAGACGTAGGTAAGGTATGATAGGAATCATTGTTCCAGGCTGGGACAATGCTGACTCCATAAACTTTAAGTACCACTGAAGTTTCCTCATATGCAGTCTTGTATATAAAATTAGAAAATGCAGGAGGCCATGAACCCCAAGGCTTGCAGTATTTGTCTTGCAGATAGCTAGGTTTTTGTGGCCACCTGTTTGAAGTAAGTTACCAAATGAATTTGCTTTTCTGGCATGAGGAAAGCCATCTGGGCGGTTGTATTCAAGCTTGCACCCAGGAATGTAATCTGTTGAGAGGGTACCAGTTGTGATTTCTTTTCAATTATGGTGTACCCTAGACAAGTTAGAACCCTATTTCCAAATGCCAGATGTTTTATAAGTATGGCCTGGTTTTCTGCCTGAATTAGACAATCGTCCCGATATGGATATATCTGAATATTTCTTTGCCTGCAAAATGCAATTACTGGAGCCAGGCACTTTGTGAATACCCTGGACGCAGTACACAAGCCAAATGGCAGTGCAGAGAACTGATAATGCAAGTAGCCTGCTTTGAAGTGTAGGTATCTTCTGCAAGATTCCCTGATTGGGATATGCAGGTAAGCTTCTTTTAAATCTGGAGTTGCCAACCAGGCATCCTTGCTTAACATAGGAAGTAACTGGTGAAGAGTCAGCATCTTGAATTTTGGAATGTCCAGAAAGGTGTTTAGAGTAGACAGGTCCAGAATTGGACGCCATGATTTGTCTTTTCTGGGTACCAGGAAAGGTCTGGAATAGAAACCTTGTCCCTTTTCCTCTTCTGGTACCGGTTGAATAGCCCCCATGTTTAAGAGGGAAAGTACTTGTTTATGAGACTCTGCCCACTGATTTGGGGGCAGGTCTGGCCACCCGTTTGGAGTTGGCAATATGTGGAAATGAAATCTGTATCCCTGGGACACTATATTTAAAACCCATTTGTCCTGGGTTATGAGTTGCCAGTTTTTTGCATGAAGAGCAATCTCCCCCCCCAAAAGGGGTGGCTGAAAGGCAAGTGCTTGGTAATTTTAAAGGAAAGTCATTGAGACTGTTTACCATAGGGGAGTGTCTTGTTATTTCCAGATTTGGAAGTGGAAGCACCCCATTGCTTAGTTCTTTTTTTTTCAAAACAGGTTTATTGTTTTAACATATAAGAGAATTATCATAACAATTTTATACAAGTAATTAAAATAGGTATTATTATAATATTCAACAAAACAACTAAAGTATTTACAAAGACATCCACTACAATCAGATCAATTAAACTAAAATACCATGCTATTGAAATTAAAATTTTTTTAACAAATTTTGTAAATTATCCCATACAATAAAATAAGATGTTTTTCTATTTGTTCTAGTCCTAATTGTGTTTATTTCCATATGGCACACTATATTCATAACATTTTTAAATTCATTGAGGAACTAAGGAGGTGTATCTGAAATCCAATTTCTAGTTATTATTTTCCTAGCCACTGCTAGAATAGACCATAACAAGGGAAGCTTAACCTTTTTAACACTTTGAGGTACAGGTGTGTTGAATAATATAAGAGATTTAGAAATAATGAAATTATCTGTAAAAAGAGCCTGCAAAATTCATTAATTGACTTCCAGTATTCTTTCAATTTTATACAGTCATAAAACATATGAGCCCAGTCAGCATTAATTTCTACATTACATCTCTTACATAGATTATCTTTATTATTTATTTTATTCATCATCAAACGTATATAAAGATATATGTAAAAATTTCCATGTATAAAGTCTCCAGACAATGGAAGACGTAGTTCTATAAGCAGATTCCAATATATATTGTTTATCTTGTTGATTTGGTGGGTCCCCATTAATAGAAGTGAAATAATTCCAGTATGAATCTACACTGTAAAAGTTTCTTGTCTGATAACTTTATGTATGTATGAAAGTTTACCTTTATCAGAAACTTTATGTTGTAAATTTAATATCAAGTAATCAATCAGTGTTGGAATAGATTCTTTAACAGTTATAGACATTAAATCTATTTTATTAATGAGATGTTGTCTAAAGGTCTGAACCTCTAAGCAGCAAGTTTCTCTTAGATCAAATTCTTGTTTTAAGAAATCTAGATTTTTAACTTTATTATCAGATATCAACTGATACCAGTACTTTAGATCATTATCTATAGCTAAACGAGTTCCTTCAGAAGTAGATGACAAAAGCATACCCTGAGTATACATTATAGGAAATAACCCATTGCTTAGTTCTGAGAGTCCCTTGGGACTGAAACCTGGTGCTTTTGGTGTGTCTGGGTTTGGCTTGACTGGATCTGGAAGGATCTGGAAAGGACCACTTCTTAGTAGGCCAGTGCCTACTAAATCTTGGAGTTTGCACTTGTATGAAATCTTTCACAGTTTGCATAGATTTAGCTTTATCTTCCATCTTTTTTAGAACTTTTTCAGCCTTATTGCCAAACAGGCGGTCCTGATTTAAAGGAGCATCCAACAATTTTGCTTTAACATGATTAGGCAGAGATTGCTCCTTAAGCCAAGCATGCCTTCTAAGCACAGACCCAGTAACAGCAGCCCTGCAAGAGGCCTCTAAAGAATCAAAACCACATTGCAAAGTAGTTTTCCAACTTGCCCAGCTGAATGCAATAAATCCTGTATTTTCCACACAGTCAGAAATCAACATAATTTTCTGATTAAGCAGTCCCATGACATGCTGTTGATATTTTAACACATGAAATTGACAGTTTAAAGCCCTGATTGCCAAGGTTGCAGAAGTATAAACCTTTTTACCCCATCTATCCAGCACCATGGAGTCTCTATCAGAGGGGGTAGGATTTTTAGCAGTAGAAGCTTTAATGCCCTTGGGCCCCTGAGAAATGGTTTCTGGGTCCGCAACAGGATTTTTGAAAGGAACTTGTGGGACTCAGGAACCCTATAGTATCTGTCAGGTTTACTAGGAGCCAGAGGCAGGGAATCAGGGGCCATACTGGATTCCGAAAACACATCAACAATATCTAGTACAGGAGGTATAGCCAAAGACCTATGCTGAGGAAGAACGAAATCCCAAAGCCTCTTTTTGGATTCAGAAAATTCCGGACATTCCCAGTGGAAATGCTCCCTTTAAGTATGTAAAGTTTCCCAAAAAGAAAAGTCCTCGGGGGGGAAGCAGAGGGGAATGGAATCCTCTGCATCAGAATCCTCATAAGTAGGTATGGACAAATCCAGGTCATTAGAAGAGTCAGAAGAAACTGAGTCCTGATCAGAAGATTCATAGTCAAGCTCAGTCCTAGGCCTCTTAGAAGGGGGGGGGGGGGTTTGACTACCCCTGATTGAAGTAATTAGATCTTTAGCCATTTTGATAATTTGTTTTTTTAGGCATAGGTTGCCTGAACATGTGGCCTGGGCATCGGTTTTTTCGACATAGATCAAGATTTAGGCCTTAGTATTGAAGGTGGATTTGGTTTAATATGCAAGTCTGTAGGCCTGAATACACCCTCAGAAGCTGGTGCCTGCACAATGGCTTCGGACCCATACAAGGTAGAGACATCCGCGGGTTCCATAGGTGAAGCATCTCGCGGCATACCGGACTCCGAATGGATCTCAGTAGAGGCCTGTGAATCAGAAGTAGCGTGCATTAGGGGCTGCAAAAGCGCCTCACTGAGTACTGGCGACTGGCTTAGGAGAAGCGTCGTCGGCAGTTTTGGACCTCGACGGCCTGTCTCTGTCTTTTTCTTAGTGTTTTTTCGGAATTCCGGTAGTTGGATGGCTAACCAACGTCATTTCTGGATAATTAAACCAAGAACCTAAATATTTAGAGGCAAAAATGTACCGACGACGGATAGTGCGCTGATTAAATAAAGCACAAAACCGATAGCAAGGTACGTCCTGGTCAGGGCCTAGGCAAGAAATACAGTATAAATTAAAATCTTTGAGGTATTTGCTTCCCACAAGTAATGCAATTATTAACTTTTACTGACATCAGTGAGGAGCAAGAAAAAGTTACCCCAACGGGGTACTTAGCTTTAAGGTGAAGACCGGCACTTGCGAAAGTACAGTTGTGTACACATCATAAATGTAGATGTTCGAGTGTATTCACTGTTGCAGTCATTACATTTGGGTAATCTGCTGGAAGGTTGCCCTCAGTCGGCCTGAATAACAAAGTCTTGAGCCTTGCGTCAGTTGCTGTCTCCTCTTCCATGACGTCAGGTCGTCAGGGTAAAAAACATGCAGCCAACGCCATTTTAATCATTTTTTCTTGCCCCAGATGGGGAGAAAAAATATATATACACACACACATATATATATATATATACATGTAATTTAGAACACAAAAAATGTACCTCCAACTAAAAGCAAATACAGCAAAAAGGCTTTTGAGAATAGTGAAGGAAAGAAGAGGTATAATAATAGAAAAGAAATGGGGTTGGGCGGGTGGGTAACCTGGACTGCAACAGTGAATACACTCTAACATCTACATTTATGTTAAGTGTACACAACTGTACTATGTTCTTTGTGTTTCACTGTTGCAGTCATTACATTTGAGTAGAATCCCAAAGCTATGGATAGGAGGATGGAATTATACAGCATTAGGAGCAGCTATAAGGACCTGCAGGACAGCAGTGGCAAAGCCTGCCCTGGATTTAGAAAATAGAGGTAAATGGTAATGTTTTGTGGACGTATGAACTGAGCTCCAAGTAGCAGCTTCTAGAATGTCTCTAGTAGGAACCCTTCTGAGAAAAGCTGCAGAAGTAGATACAGCCCTGGTGGAATGGGATCTGATCCCCTTGGGGACAGGTTAACCATGGTGCATGTAGCAGAAACGAATACAATGGCTTATCCATTTTGAAATAGTCTGCTTTGAGATAGCCTTCCCCTCTGCCCCTGCAGCAAATGCCACCAGTAGTTGCTCAGACATGTCCATTTCAAGTAGAATCTTTGTCTGTGTACATCCAAAGAATGCAGAATCTGCTCCCCCTTGTTCTGCGGATTTGCGAAAAAAGTTGGCAGATGAATGGTCTGGTTAAGAGCCACACTGGATACCACCTTAGGCATAAAAGAAGGATTGGTCCTTAGGGCCACCCTGTCCGGATAAAAGATAATGAAAGGCTCCACTGCCATGAGCCTGTAGTTCTGAAATCCTTCTAGCTGAAGTGACTGCTAAAAGAAAGGCAGTCTTCCAAGAAAGAAATTTTATACCTGCAGTAGCAGCTGGTTCAAAAGGAGATAGAGTGAGTTTTTCCAGCACAAAATTGAGGTCCCATGCAGGAGTCGGTGCTCTCCTGGGAGGTCTCAAATTTTTGGCCCCTCTGAGGTACTACTTTAGCAGGGGATGAGAAAAGAGAGGAGGTTCTGTGTTGTAATGAGCCGAGATGGCAGAGGCATTGATTTTTATAAAAGAAAAGGATAGGCCCTTGTGAAGCATCTCAGTTAAATATTGCAGAATCTGAGCAATATTGGGCATTGCTGTGTTTATTCCTTGTGCTAGGTTCCAGGCACAATCTTTTCCATTTATCAGCATAAGATTTTCTAGTACTAGGCCTTCTAGCCTCCAAAATGACATCTATCACAGGTTTACTGAGAGATGTGACTGGTGAAATTAGTTGATTAGCCATGCTGAGACAAAAGATGAGGTGTCTGAGGCAAGTACCATGGAAGATGTGACATATTCCTTAGAACTGGGTACCAGTGGTGGCAAGGCCAGTCTGGAGCAATCAAAATCATTTTTGGTTTTTCCTGTCTGACTTTTAGTAAAACCTTGGAGAGCAGAAGGGGAAAGGTATAGACTGATAGGTTTTTCCAGCTGAAGGATAGAGCATCCACTTTCCAAGCTTTTTTTGTGATGAATTCTTGTGAGAATTTGTCTGCTAGTTTTGGGGAGAGGCAAAAAGATCTATGTCTGGGCTCCCCCATTTTCGTGTCAACATGCTGAAGATTTGTGGATCCAGTTTCCATTCGTGTGGGTCCATAAGATTTCTGCTTAGGTCGTCTGCCAGAGTATTTTGTTTTCCTGGCAGGAATTGAGCTTGTAGATGTATTTGGTAAGTCAGAGTTGTGTTTAACAAGGCCATGGCTAGTCTGCAAAGGGGGTAGGAGTGGGTACCTCCCTGCTTGTTTATGTACCACATAACTGTGGTGTTGTCTGTCTGATAGTTGTCCTGGATGAAGGAAGTCCTTGAAGGCTGTCAGAATATTCTGTACAGCTAGCATCTTTTTCTGATTGACATGTAGATGCATTTGATTTGGGCTCCATTTGCCCTGAATGCATCTCCCTGCCAGATGGGCCCCCCCAAGCATAGTCTAATGCGTCTGTAGTCAGGGTTCGGGTGGCAGGGGGCAGAATGAATGACAGTCCCTTGTTCTGGTGACAGGCCTCTGCCCACCAAAGGAACTCCTGTTGCAGGCAAGGAATGAGAGGAATCCTTGTTTCCAGGCTGTGACAATGTTGGCTCCATAAGCTTTTTTACGTACCACTGAAGTTTCCTCATATGCAGTCTTGCATATGGAATTAGTAGAATGCAAAATGCCATGAACCCTAAAGCCTGCAGACCGTCTTGCAGATAGCTGTTTTTTTGTGGCCACTTGTTTGAAGTAGGTTATCAATTGAATTTTTTTTGTCTGGCATGAGGCAAGTCATCTGGACAGTTGTATTTAAGCTTGCACCCAGGAATGTAATTATTTGAGAGGGTACCAGTTGTGATTTATTTTCGTTTATGGTGTACCCTAGGCATGTTAGAAGCCTTTTTACAAACGCCAGATGTTGCAGAAGAGTGTCCTTTGTCCTCTGCCTGAATTAGGCAATCGTACAGATAAGGATAAATTTGAATGTTTCTTTGTCTGCAAAATGCAATCACGGGAGCCAGGCACTTTGTGAAGACCCTGGGTGCAGTAGATAAGCCAAGGGGCAGTGCAGAGAACTGGTAATGCAAATAGCCTGCTTTGAAGCAGAGGTATCTTCTGCAAGTTTCCCTGATTGGGATAGGCAGGTAAGCCTATAGGTCTACAGTTACCAACCAGGCATTCTTGCCTAGCATAGGCAGTAACTGTTGTAGAGTCAGCATCTTGAATTTTGGAATGTCCAGAAAAGTATTTAGAATGGATAAGTCCAGAATTGGACGCCATGATTTGTCTTTTCTAGTTACCAGGAAAAGTCTTGAATAAAAACCTGGTCTTTTTTCCTTTTCTGGAACTGGTTGAATAGCCCCCATATCCATGAGGGACATGACTTGTTTCTGGGCCTCTGCCCACTGATTTGGAGGCAGATCTGGCCATCCATTTGGAATTGGCAACGTGTGGAAATTAAATTTGTATCCCTGGGATACTATATTTAAGGCCCACTTGTCCTGGGTAATCAGATGCCAATTTTGAGCATGAAGTGCTAGTTTTCCCCCCAAAGGGGCTGCCAAAAGATAAGTGCTTGGAAATGGCAGAGGAAAGTCATTGAGACTGTTTACCGTAGGGTGGTGCTTTGCCACTTCCTGATTTGGAGGTGGAGGCACCCCATTGTTTTGTCTTGTAAGATCCTTGTGACTGAAACCTGGAGCCTTTGGAGTGTCTGGGTTTGACCTGAGCGGCACTGTTGCGTACTGGAAAGGACCAATTCTTAGTAGGCCAGTGCCTACTGAACCTGGGTGGCTGCACTTGCAAGAAATCTTCGTTTGCATAGACTTAGCTTTGTCTTCCATCTTTTTCAAAACTTCTTCTGCCTTATTACCAAACAGACTGTCCCGCTGTAAAGGAGCATCCAACAATTTAGCTTTAACATGATCAGGCAGATTTTGCTCCTTGAGCCAAGCATGCCTTCTTATCGCAGACCCAGTTAAGGCAGCCCTACAAGAGGTCTTCAAGGAATCAAAACCACACTGCAAAGTATGCTTTCCATCTTGTTCAGCTGAATGCAATAAGTCCTGTAACTCTATTTTCCACACAATCAAAAATCAACATCATTTTCCGTTTCAGTAAGCCCATGACATGTTGTTGATATTTAAGCATATGAAATTGACAGTTCAAAGCCCTGATTGCCAGGGTTGCAGACGTATAAACCTTCTTACCCCATCTATCCAGCGCCCTGGAGTCTCTATCAGAAGGGGTAGGATTTTTAGCAGTAGAAGCCTTAACACCCTTGGGACCCTAAGAAATTATTTCTGGGTCAGCAGTAGGATTTTTGAAAAGAAATTTGTGGGAGTCAGGAACCCTGTAATATCTGTCTGGCTTATTAGGAGCTGGAGGCAGGGAATCAGGAGCCATGCTGGATTCTGAGAAAACATCATCAACAATGTCTAGAACAGGAGGTATAGCCAAAGGCCTATGCTGAGGAAGAAGAAGAAAATCCCTGAGCCTCTTTCTGGATTCTGAAAAATCCTGACTCTCCCAATGAAAATGTTCCCTTAAGGCATGCAAGGTCTCTCCAAAAGAAAAATCCTCAGGAGAAGCAGAAGGGATGGATTCTTCTGCATCAGAGTCCTCATAAGGGGGGATAGAAAATTTCTGATCAGAGGAGGAATCAGAAGAAATGGAAACCTGATCTGAAGATTCATCATCACTGCCTTGCCTAGACCTCTTAGCAGGAGGGGGTTGGGAACCCCTGATCAAGGTAATTAAATCCTCAGCCATTTTAATCATTTGTTTTTTAGGCATAGGAGCCTGAGCACTTGGCTCATGCATCGGTTTTTTAAACATAGAAGTTGGTTTTGGCCTTGTTTTTGATGACGGCGTCGGTTTAATATATAAATCTTTAGGCCTGAAAACACCCTCAGAAGCCGGTGCCTGCTCAGCGGCTCCGGACCCATCCAAGGGAGAGACATCCGTGGGTTCAATACTTGGAGAATCTCGCGGCATATTGGACTCCGAATGGGTCACGGTAGAGGCCTGCAACTCAAAAGTAGCGGGCATCAGGGGCTGCGAAAGCGCCTCACTGAGTACTGGCGAACCGGCAACTGGCTTAGAAGCTTCATTGTCAGTTTTGGACCTTGACGGTCTGTCTTTGTCTTTTTCTTTGCGTTTTTTGTGAATTCCGGTAGTCGGATTGCTAACAGCCGACATTTCAGGATAGTTAAATCTTGAACCAAAGTATTTAGAAACAAAAATATACCAACGCTTAATAGTGCGTTAGTTAAATTTAGCACAAAACCAACAGCAAGGCACGTTGTGGTCAGGGCCTAGGCAAGGAATACAGTACAAATGAAAATCCTTATGAGGTATTTGCTTCCCACAAGTAATACAATTATTAAATTTTACTGACATCGGTAAGGAGCAAGAAAAAGTTTCCCCAACGGGGTACTTAGCTTTAGTTTGAAGACTTCAGAAGTCGGCCAACCGGCACTTGCAAACTGCTTCTGCTTCGGGCACCGTGCGGCAAGAAAGACGGATTAAAATGGCGTCGGCTGCATGTTTTATACCCCTGATGACCTGACTTCATGGAAGAGGAGACAGCAACTGACACAGGACCCAAGACTTTGTTATTCAGGCCGACTGAGGGCAACCTGCCAGCAGATTACCCAAATGTAATGACTGCAACAGTGAAACACGAAGAACATCTGAGGGGGCTTCCCTGACATGGGTTCCCAGGAGCGATGGTTCTGCAGACACCCTTGGCCTCTAGGGTGGCGTCTACATCAAATCCTCTACCCCGGCCAGAAGAGGAGGATTCCTGAGGAGCATCCTGGAAGGAAGACTGAGACCTGCGGAACCAAAGTTTCTTACTACCCCTCTGATTTTTGGAAAAGGATCATTGGGGTGTAGAGAAATTGATCCCCACCATGGACAGTCGTTCGTCCCTGCTCGCTGCAGGTCAAAGTCTCTTTGACGGAGGGATCAAACAAGGTTGATCCGTCGAAAGGGGCGTTAGTGAAGGATGCCTTAATGGGTTCCGCAAATCCACAAAGGCAAAGACAGGCATGTTGCCTGATGGCAATGCCCATGCCCACCACTCGAGAGTTATCTCCACCACATTGAAGATCAACCTCATCAAAGCATTAGACAAAGAAGTTAATGTGGTCAGCTTAGGGGAGACCAATTTGAGACTCTCTGGAGGCAGCAACTCAGAAAGGGAAGTGGAAAGTTCCGATATCAAATCCCTCTGCAGCCAGGTAAAATGTGCCATGTAATTGGGTACTCTCAGTCTACTATAGCTAAGGCAAACACGCACTTCCCAAAATGGTCAATTGCCTGAGACTCCCTGTTCAGGGGATGGACCATGAGCTCTACTCAGTGAGCTCCTTCTTAGTAGCTGGGACTACCAAGACCAAGATACCATCAATGGGGGCGACCTTACTCCGAAAGGCCTTATCCAGGGGGGACTTAGAAACTTGTTGGCCTTTTTGGGAACCGGATCCTCTGTGTCTGGCTCCTTCCACACCCTGTCGGCAATGAGTTGCACTAGCTCATCGTCAGGGGGAGACACCTAGGTAGAAGATGGGGCCATCCCGAAGGCCTTCAAAAACATGAACGACTCTGAAGACAGGGCGAGGGTAGACCAACTGCCTCTTGGCTTAAGGATCTCGAGGATGTCTCCAAAGGACACTTCCTCAGATGGAAGTCTGGGGGACCCATCTCGTTCCTCAAAATCCATGTCTTCAGTGAGCGACTCTCTAGGGGAGTCCAAGTGCCTCCTCTTGTACGTCCTTTTCTAAGAAGGCTACTCCACGGTGGGCTCTAGGGAGGACTTGGAAAGAACCCAAGGGTCCCCAAGAGGGATAATGCCTTCTGAGGGTGAGTTTTCGAAGACATAATTGAGGTCCCATGGAGGTATTGTTGTTCTCCTTTGAGGCCTTAAATTTTTGGCCCCTCTGAGGTACTGCCTTAATAAAGGATGAGAAAAGATTGGCGGCTCTGTATTGTAATGAGCCGACATGGCAGAGGCATGAATTTTTATAGATTAAAAGAATAGGCCTTTGTCCAACATCTCAGTCAAGTATTGCAAAATCTGAGGAATATTTGGTACAGCTGTGTCAATTCCTTGTGCCTGGTTCCAAGCACAGAATCTCTTCCATTTTCCAGAATAGGATTTCCTAGTACTAGGCCTCCTGGCCTCCAAAATGACATCCATCACTGCTTTAGTGAGAGGTGTGTTTTGTATGACTACATTATCCACCATACTGCCAGATTTAAGGTCTTGAGTTGGCTGTGCAGGATCTGATTATTCTGCTGGGACAGTAGATGAGACACTTGAGGTAAGGTCCAGGCTGGGCTTTGAGACAAGTTCTTTAGGACTGGATACAGTACTGGCGTGGCCAGTCTGGGGCAATCAGTATCATTTTTGGCTTCCCCCATCTGACCTTTAGGAGTACCTTGGGGAGAAGAGGCAGAGGAGGAATGGCATATACTGTTAAGTTTTTCCAGCTGAATGACAGGGCATCCACTTTCCATGTTTGCTGTGATAAGTCCTTGTGCAGAATCTATTTAGCTGGCAGTTGTGAGGTGAGGCAAATAGATCTATGTCCGGGCATCCCCATTTCCTTGTTACCATGCTGAAGACTTGTGGATCCAATTTCCACTCGTGGGGATCCATGAGGTTTCTGCTTAGTTAGTCTGCCAGAGTATTTATCTTTCCTGGCAGGAATTGTGCCTGCAGATGTGTACTTAGTAAGTCAATGTTGTGTCCCACAAAGTCATGGCTAGTCTGCAAAGGGGGTAAGAATGAGTGCCTCCCTGCTTGTTTATATACCACATGACCGTGGTATTGTCTGTCTATCAGTAGCTGTCCCGGATTAAGTAGGTCCTTGAAGGCTGTCAAGGCATTTTGAACAGCTAGCATCTCTTTTTGATTGATATGCAGATGTATTTGGTTTGCGGACCATGTGCCTTGAATACTTCTTCCTGCCATGTGGGCTCCCCAGGCATAATCCGATGCATCCGTTGTTAGTGTCCGTGTGGCTAGAGGTAGAGTGAATGGTTGTCCCTTGTTCTGGTGACAGGCCTTCGCCCACCATTGAAACTCCTGCTGCAGGCAGGGAATGAGAGTGGCTATTGTTTCCAGGCTGTGGCAATATTGAGTCCAAACACTTTTTAGGTACCATTGAAGTTTCCTCATATGCAGTCTTGCATATGGAATTAGTAGAATGCAGGATGCCATGAAGCCCAAAGCCTGCAGAATTTTTCTTGCAGATAACTGGGCCTTTGTTGCCAACAGTTTGAAATAGGTAGTCAGTTGCCTTTGTTTGTCTGGCGTGAGATAAGCCATCTGGGCAGTTGTATTTAAGCTTGCACCCAGGAATCTCTCTTGCGAGGGTACTAGTTTTGATTTCTGTTCATTGACTGTGTACCCTAGGCATGGTAGTGAACTCTTTACAAACGCCAGATGCTGTAGAAGAATGTCCTTGTTCTCTGCTTGAATGAGGCAGTCGTCCAAGTAAGGATATATTTGCATTCCGCTTTGTCTGCAGTATGCAATTACTGGTGCCAGGCACTTTGTGAAGACCCTGGGTGCAGTAGATAAGCCAAAGGGCAGTGCAGAGAATTATCAGTGCATTGAGCCAGCTTTGAATCTGAGGTATCTTCTGCATGTTTGTCTGATTGGGACATGCAGGTATGCCTCTTTTAGATCTGAGGGAATAGTTTCCGAAGGTCCAATACCTTGAAGCTTCCAGCGGCCTGTTCGACTCCACGTGGGTGTCGGTAGCGGCCTGCGAGTCTAAGGTAGCGGTCGTCAGGGGTTGCGAAGGCACCTCACTGAGAACCGGCGAACGGCTTAGAAGCCTCGTCGTCGGTTTTGGACCTTGGATGCCTGTCCTTTTCTTTGCGTTTCTTGTGAATTCCGGTAGTAGGATGGCTATCTGATGACACTGTATAGTTAAATCTTCTGCCAAAATAGTGAAATGCAAAATCGTACCGACACTTAATAGTGATTGTATAGTTAAATCTTCTGCCAAAATAGTGAAATGCAAAATCGTACCGAGGCTTAATAGTGCATTGGTTAAATCTTGCACAAGACCGACAACTAGCAACGTCATGGTCAGGGCCTAGGCAAGGAATACAGTAAGAATGAAAGTCCTTATGAGGTATTTGCTTCCCACACGAAATACAATTATTAACTTTTTCTGACATCGGTCTGGAGCAAGAAAAAAGTTTCCCCAATGGGGTACTTGGCTTTTAGTGAAGACTTTGGACCTGAAATTCAAACATGTAAATCTCAGGAGTCGGCCGATCGGCACTTGCGAACTGCTTTTGCTTCGGGCACTGCGCGGCAAGAAAGACTGAAGAAAATAGCGTTGGCTTCATCTTTTATACCCCTGGCGCACTGACGTCAGGGAGGAGGCGACAGCAACCGACGCTGGACCTAGACTTTGGAATTCAGGCCGACTGAGGGTAGCCTGCCAGCAGGATAACCCAACTGTAATGACTGCAACAGTGAAGCACGAAGAACATCCTTATAGAATGTCAGACTCCTTTAGAGCTGGAAGCTGAGAATCAGGAGACTTAAAAGCAACTATAAAAGTGTCCAACAAATCAGCCAACACAGCAGGTACTGCGGAAGGCTTAGGAGTGCCCACCTGAAGCAGATCATACCTTCTCTGAATATCAGACACTTCAGAAGAATTCCACTGTAAGTATTCCACCATTCCAGCTATAGTGTCTCCAAAAGACAATTCCTCAAAAGGAGGCTCAGGACTCTCAGATTCTTCATCAGAACAGTAACCCAAAGGCATCTGGGAAGAGTAGGATTGGGACCCATCATCAAACTCTGAATCCTCATCCGAGGAATCAGGTTCCCTAAACTGTCTGTAAGGAGTAGAAATCCAAGGGGGAGTAGGCACAGAAACCCCTTGGGGAGGCTTCAGGGCCATTAAGGCGGTAAACAGGCCCTGGATAAACTCCTGCCATACCCTTTGAAAATCCTTAGGGCATACAGAAGCACACACAGGTCTTCTGTTTTTTTTCTTGGTGGGAACTTCAACCCTAACAAAAACCAGAGGTTCCAACCCTTGCTGAGATTCAATAAAAATACCCAGAAACTCTTCCCTGACTAGAATCTGGAGAATACCTCTAGGGCTCTCTGAGATGATCAACCTCAGTTATCTCTTGACATCCAGGGCAGACGCCTGCAAAGCTTCAAAGGATGTGTGAAAGGAAGGATCTATGCTGGCCTCAGATGGGGTCACGGAAGAAGAATCCAAAGTGGACACCGGACAGCCTAGAGAGCTTTCACCCACTTTTACAGCAGCATCTGGTGGAGGCTAGACAGCCAAAGCATCTGGCAGAAGTTTCTTGGCCACCACCTTCTTGCTTAAAGGTACCTTGGGGTTATAAAAGAGTCCCCCATGCTACCTTGAGTTAAAAGTTTAAGCCTCTATTTCTCAAAGTTGGCCAGGGAAGATAACAGACTTCTAAGAACCTTAGGCACAAATGATTTACAAATGCTACAGGACGTATGGTCATGGGAAGCACCCAGATTAAAAAAAATAAAATAAAAGACACTGTTCGTGACTGTCCTTATGGGGAATCTGCCTCCCATACTGACATTTTCTTTTCTTCCATGGCATGAACTTTAGGTAACAAAAAAAGAACAAGACCAAAAGGAAAAAAAAAAAAAAAGAAAGAAAGAAAAAAAAAAAAGACCCTAACTTCGAACTTATCTGATGGCTAGGTATTCATCATAGCAAAAGGCCTTTCAGATGACGGTGTTCAGATGGGCAGCAAAGTAGTTCTGGGTAACTGCGCCTGTACGTCAAGTTTACATCCTATGTCTTGTACGAGAAGCATACATGTGACAAATGTTGCATACAAGATCTAAAGGCTTTGCTAAATTGGCTGAATGTTGAGCTATCCTTGGAAGGACATCTCGATTGTAAAGATTACTACAACAGTGATATAGAAGGACATCAAGGAAGTTTCATCAAAAGAAGCATTAAAAAGAATTTATGTACTTACCATAACATTCCATCTGTGCTGTGCATTATCATTTATCCGTGACATATGGGTTTGGTTCCTAGCATTGGAACCAACTCTGTCGTTACCACAACTAGCGCTGGCCAAAAACTCTTAAGCTTTACCCTTACCCAGACTGTTCCTTTTCCAATTATCTCAAATCATAGCTTTTATAAGAGCCCATATCTGGAACTATACAAGAGTAACACTGGTGACAAAAAGTCATTTATGCATCCCATCCATGTCTGACCCTACTCGGTTAGAAATGCTACATCTAAAGAAATCCCAGTCCCTCCACACCACACTCTCCAGAGACATCAACCTCATTACCACAATCAACGGAACGTGCTGGAGGGACAGGCTCATAACCCAGAGACTGCCCATGCTATGGAATAGACTTCCCATACATGTCAAACAGAGCACCTCACTGGCCCACTTCAAGAGAAATCTTGATGAGCAGATGGGAAATAGAAAATTCACCCCAGGGATCACTCCAGTGGCTCTACTCGACAGAGGCACTGGAAACTAAGGTCGGGTGGATGCCAGGGTAATCCTATGGGTTAGGCTTTTAAAGGCTCCAGGGCCATTAGCCTAGTACACACCTACGAATCAAAGGCTTCTAAGGGCAGGGGGAAGGAGGGAGGGGAGTCGAGAATAAAATGAAAATGGACAACACAGACGGAACGTTATGTTAAGTACATAACTTCTTTATCTGATGATGTCAATTTTCATTTTTTCCTCAACATATGGGACAGAGTCCCCAGCTACCTAGGACCATGGGAGGATTCAAGGAAGGATATTCCTGATCACCATAGAACCAAAAGATACTCTTCCCCTGGAGGCCATATCCAATTTGTAATAAAGGTATGAGGGGGTAGCCCAAGTTGCTGCTGCACAAATATCAATAGAAGCTATAGCTTGAAAAAACTGCTGAAGTAGCTACAGCTTTTGTAGAATGAGCCTTTAAAGGTCTAGGCATATTCATTTTCTTATTATAGATAAAATAAATACATTCCTTGAGCCATTTGGCTAAAGTCACTTTGCTCACTGGTTATCCAAGCCTTGAAGATGAGAATGGCACAAATAGTTGTTCAGATTTTCTGAAATTCTTAGTTCTGTGCAGACGGAAAAGTAATTGTCTGTGAACATCTAATAAATGTAAGCAATATTCACCTTTGTTAGCAAAAGTGGGGAAAAAACATTGGTAACCAATAGTATGGTTGATATTGGTCTCCACCTTAGGCAAAAAAAGGAAGGGTTGGTTCTCAGTGAAACTCTTCTTTGTGAAAAATCAGGTAAGGAGGTCTACATGATAAGGCTTGTGTTTCTGAAATCCTTCTGTCAAAAGTTATTGCCACTAAAAATACAGTTTTCCAGGATAAGAACTTTAGATCACATTCAGCTGATGATTCAAAGGGAGGTTGAACAGTGGTTTGTTATACTAAGTTTAGATCCCAAAGTGGGGTAGGATCTTTGTAAGGGGGCTTTACCAAGAGCATTCCTTTTAAGAAGGCTTTGCAATGTTTATGAGAAGCCAAGGAGGATTCTTCAAAACCATTACGGAAATTAAAAATAGCTACTAAATTAACTTTTTATGGCGGAATGGGAAGCACCTGCCTTGAAAAGTGAAGCTAAAAATTCTAGGATTTTATCAAGAGGTTCTGAAAAGGGATCAATATTGTTGTCAAGAGCCAAAAAGGCAAACCTCCTCCACTTACTAGCAGAGTCTGCGTACAGTCGGTTTATACGAGGCCAAGAGAATATGGCGTACTGGGGAAGAAAGTGAAGGGAGCCTGGCTATCAATGGAACTGGAGGAATCAAGCTGTCAGCTTGAGGTTCACAATTGTTTGGATGAAGTAGTCCCTCTGGATGGGACAGAAGATGTGGAGCCAGGTCACCAATCCAAGGTTGATGAATGAGATAAGGACAAAGGAAGGGGAACCATATCTGTCAAGGTCAATAAGGCGCAAGAAGGATTACTTTGCTCTTCAGCCTGATTGCTTTCTGTAGGAATTTCGGAATAAGAGGAAACGGAAAGGCATACAGCAGTTCAGAGGGTCAAGTGTGAGAAGAGAATCTCTCAGGGACAACCCCGGAAGTGGGATCACGACAAAATAGTTGCTGCAATTAGTGTTTAGGGGAGAGGAAAATAGGTCACAGCAAGGCTGGCCTCCCCAACAAAAAATCTTTTCCATCACCTTTGGAGAGACCACTCCTGAGGCAGAAGAATGCACGTGCTTAGCTTGTCTGCTATCATACTGGAACTCCCCAGAATGTGTTGCTACCAAAAAGCAGTTGGAAGAGATTGTTCACTGCCACACTCAGAGGTTCTCGACATAGGGGGTAGGATTTGGTTCCTCCCCGTTTGCTGATGTATCAAAACACTGACATATTGTCTGAATCACAATTGTTCCCAAAGGAATAACAGTCTGAAAGGCTTGCAGCATTAAAAGCACTGCCCTTAACTCCAGGACACTGATATGCAAGTTGGCCTCTGCAGGGGACCAAGTGCCTTGGATAGTCTTTCCCATATAATGGCCCCCCACCCCGTTTGGGAGGCATCCGTGGCCACTATGGCTTTGGGTTGTGGTGGGACAAAGGGACAGCCTAGAAGGATGTCTTTGGAGTGTATCCACCAAACAAAATCTTTTCTGCAAAGATTGGTAATCAAGATCATGTCCTACAAGGACTGGTGTAGTATTGACATTGAGACACTAGCAACCACTGTAGAATTCTCATGTGATATCTTGTTAAGGGAAATAGGGTTATTGTTGCCGCCATGGAACCTAGTGCTTGTAAGACTAAATGAGCGGTGAATTTCCTGTTGCTGATTATCTTCTGGACCTGAATTTTTATTTTCTGCAGCCTCACAAAGGGAAGGGATGCTATGGAAGTCCAGTTATCGAGGAGTGCTCCTATGAATTCTAAGTTCTGAGCTGGGGTTAAATTAGATTTTTCTTAGTTTACAGTTATTCCCAGAAAGGAACACACATGAAGTACTTGAGCCCTCACTTGTAACAATTGGTGCCTGGTCAGGGCGGTAATGAGCCAATTGTCTAGATATGGAAACAGTCGGGATCCCTGCAGTCCTGAGTGAGCTGCTACTACTCCCATGCATTTGGTGAACACTCTGGAGGCTGTGATGAGGCCAAAGGGCAGAGTTCTGAACTGGTAGTGATTGGCTCCCAGCCGTAAGCAGAGAAACCTTCTGAACCGTTTGTCCATTTTTATATGACAATACGCATCCTGAAGATCTACTGAGCACATCCAGTCCTCTTCCAGAAATGGAAGTATAGACTGTACCA
Organism: Protopterus annectens; assembly: GCF_019279795.1. Lineage (NCBI taxonomy): Eukaryota > Metazoa > Chordata > Ceratodontiformes > Protopteridae > Protopterus > Protopterus annectens. The sequence continues at coordinate 1,806,271,927 of NC_056743.1, read as the reverse complement.
TGACCATCCGAAATTTGGTTTGACAAACTGACTTGTTCAGTACACTTCGATCCAAAATTGGTCTCCAGTCCCCTTCTCTTTTTTGACACTAAAAAGAACCTTGAGTACATTCTGGATTCTATCTGGTCTGGTGGGACTTCTTGGATGAGACTCTAGCAGTTTTAGGATCTCTAGAACTGTTTGTTCCCCTCTGACTGGGTGGAACATCAGGAATTTTCCTGCATACATAGGGAAGAAGGGAAAAGGGAATTGAATAGCCTCTGGAAATGATCCTCTGCACCCAAGCATCAGAAATTATTTGTAGCCAGGCATTTTGGTGCAGGGAGAAGTGCCTCCAACTGCCTCCAGAGGAAGACAATCGGGCCTCTGTTCAAGAACATTGGTAGGGCTTTCTTGTAAAAGAATCCCTGAAACCCTGGTTCTGCAGGCCACCTCTGCCTTGTGGGCAGCGACTTCCACTGAAGTTCCCCCCTCTGCCTCTAGGAGAACTACCTCCACGTGTGTCCTGAAAAGGGTCTTGGGACTTTTTGAAACACATCTTTCCATTGCGTTTCTAGTTCAAGAAGAATCACTGGGGAGTGGAAAAATGTATACCCATGGCAGAAAGGGTCTTTCCATCCTTTTCACACCTGGCTAGAGCTTTTTTAACATCTGGGCCAAATAAGAATGATCTGTCAAAGGGTTAATTGAGGAATGAAGACCTAAATGGCGCCGCAGAATCACACAGGAGCATCCAGGTACATCTCCTAATGGCAAAGCGGAAACCCGCCTCCCAGATGGGGTGGGGGGCCATTATATGGGAAAGACTGTCCAAGGCACTTGGTCCCCTGTAGAGGCCAACTTGGTGGTCCCTTCAGCTACATGAGCAATAAGCCGCATGGACAAGTTAGGCAGAGACTCCAGGGTAGCCAACTGGGAAGCAACCTTATCTTGGACTTCCTCAGAAACAGGTCCTAACAGGGTATCTGATAACTCCTTGACCAGATCCCTTTGAAGCCTGGTGAAGTGCGTCAAAAATTAAAAGACCTTAAGGAGAAGGTGGATGATGCTCAGACTCGCTTCCCAAATCTATCTATTGCCTGAGACTCTCTATTGGGTGGATGGATAGAGGAACTCTAGTTGGCCAGTTTCTTCTTTGTGGCTGATGCCATGACCATGGCATCCACAGCTAACCATTTAGCCCAGAATTGTTTGTCTTCTGGAGCAGCTAAGATTTTATCAGGTCTCCTGGAAATAGGTTCTATGCTGTTAGGGGCCTTCCACACCCGCTGAGAGATCAACTGGATGAGCTCTTCAGCGGGCAGAGTCACCCAAGAGGTAGATGGCTGAGTAGTGAAAGCCTGCAGGCACACAGACTACTCAAAAAGATTTCTGGGACTTCCAGCCATTCCTCTGCTTCAGTATTTCCAGGAACTCTCCAAAGGAGACATCAACAGGGGGTGACCTTGAGGATCCCTCTCTTTCATCAAAGCCGATGTCTTCGGTGATCAATTTATCCAGGGAATGCCAAGTGTTTCCTCTTGCACTTTTGTCTTCATAGGGATCTCCTCAGTGGGATGATCTGAGGAGGTAGCAGAAGAGGAACTGTTATTTGCAATTCCTGAGGTTTTGGTATCCGCTGAGCCAGTGGGGTGCAGATTGGACATCCAGGCCTGTGAAAGAAAGGGATACTTGTGCTGAGGTAGGAGTTGACTGTGACTACAACAGTCACAGCTCTCTCCATCACCTTAAAAGCTGGCCCTCTCAAAGAGGGAAGGGAGCCTGGAGCCAAGACAAACTGCCTTGGAACCATGGTCACTCCCCACTGTGAAGAGACAGCCCCCCTGCTTGACAGAAGCCGGGGATGAGCTGATCAGTCCTAATGTCCCAAGGTACAGAGAAGATTCCAAAAAAACAGGAGTCTACTCCTGCCCTTTGGAACAGAAGTACAGACTCTGTCCCAAAAGGGCAGGAGTAGACTCCTATTTTTCTACAGTCCAAATGGACTGTACAGCTCGGAGCAAAAACTGGTTCCGATGATGCAGATGACTCCAGAACTGATGCAGTCGGCACCAGGAGACTGGGAGCTGACTACTCTAATGCTTCAGATGAAGTCAGAGGAGGAAAACCTGGAGGGATGAAAAAAGATTCAGCTCCAACACCCAATGGGGCATGAGTTGAAGTTCCAGACAATCCTTGAGCCCAGAGTATTTTCTTCACCAGCCTTTACACATCATCTTCAGTTAAACTTTTGGTGGAATGCACAGACATGGTAGATAGTGATTTTGGTCTCTCCAAAAAAAGAGAGAGAATTTCCCAGAAACAGGATCAATTGAGGGAGAACACAAAGTTCTTTGAAGAGTCACAATACGTGGTTCCTCAGCTTGTAAACTCAGTGCCGAAGAAGTTGGCAATGAGGTAGGCATCTGCACCAGTAATTTCTGTGTTGATGCATTCAGTTCGATAGGACTCTTTGGGGCAGAGACGTAGGTGTGGAGGCCATCAGTTTCAAACATACTGACAGAACCAAATATGTTGACATTTTCATAGGCGGTGCTGATGGTGTAGAAGGCACCAACAGACTCCTCCTTTATGACTTGTCTGAAATGTTTGAGGCTGATGAAAATGAAGGGGAAGACACAGCAGTCATTCCTTCCTTGTTTTGTCTGGTCCAGCAATAGCTTCTCTGAAGACTTAGGGTATCATACCTTTCAAGATTATTTTTTTCTAGCACAAGTGCCCTGTGACTGAAACCATGACAAAAGGAACGGTCTTCTTGCAGATGAACAAGGCCTAGGCACAACTGGTGATTATCAGACATCAGTACCTTGTGTCCGCATTTCCAGCATCATATGAAATCAGATGGGGCCTTTGGTTTATCTGCCATGGAGATGAACAAAAACCTGTCGTCAGCAATGGTGAAAAAAAGTCAAGTTAGCTAAGACACTTGCGCTTGAGCACTATTAAACAGAAAACTTTTTTTTGTCAAGAAATTAAGAGACAGAAAATTCTATCAATGATGACAGAAAAGGCTAACCAGCATGTAAATAAGGAAAGGAAGGGACAGAAGTTCAGACAATACAGAAATAAACTACCAACGATGATAGAAAAGATTACACCAACGTGTAAATAAGGAAAGGAAGGGACAGCAATAATTCTGACAATACAGAAATAATAGTGGGTAGGGTTTTAAAAGAAGACTAGCAAAAAGAAATACTAAGAGTGAAACAGAAAAAAATATATTATAAATTTTACTTAGCACCAGAGCGATGGCAAATGCGTCTGTCAAGGGAAAGTGGCAAACGAGATCTGAGGAGCATTCTGGATAAGGGTAAAGCTTGAGAGTTTTTGGCCAACACGAGCTGTAGTAATGCTCGAGTCAGTTCCGATGATCTAAACCTATTTGTCGAGGATAAAATGAAAACTGACATCAGATCAAAAGCTGCCTTGAAGAGCTCTCAAAATCTGTAAGCCACAGCTACATCTGCTGATGCATAACAATGCCTGAACCAACTGCTCTAGATGTGTCATCCACTGCTCTGTGTAGCAAGTGCATGGCCAATGAGGAGATGATGCTGATGGTTGCCACTTGGGCCTCTCAGCTGTGTCCTCAGTTCACCTGTGGGTAACTGTTTCAGAGTATTTATGGCTTTGTCTGCCAAATCCCTCTGAAACCTGACCATATGAGGAAGTAATTAATCTCTCTGACTGAAAATGTACTTGATGCATAATCCTGCCTTCCATGTCTACCCATTATCCATAACTCTCTATTAGAAAGATGAATAACTGAAATCCTGCAGGACCTCACATTTGGGGGCTGCTGACACGACTATGGAATTAACAAGTACATTTTTGCTCCAGTGTGTCCCATAACAGTATATCTGGCATTTGTGGGAAGGGCTCAGCTATGTCCATCTCTCTCTATCCTTTGGACCATACCATGTCAATAAGATTATTAGGGAGTAGAACTGCCCAGGCAGTTGGAGTTGAGGATCTATTAGCCTTTTCCAATATCTCTTTCTCCATGGAGGTGGGGTCTACTGGCCAGAACCCTCTGCCTCACCATCTCCAGGATTTCATCTAATCTGGAACCAAGTGTCTAGGAAACTACTCTTCAGGGAGAAGTCTAAATGCTTCCTCAGGTACTGCTGCTTCCTTTGCAGTAATGATCAGTGCAGACTGTTTCGCCTGTTCCAAGGCCATCAGAGCTGAAACAGGGCCTGGAGAAGAAGAGCTCTGAAGAAAGTTTAGGGTTCTTCTCATGCAGCTCTGAACACAGAGGGGGCTCAGATGACACCATATGGAAGCTGAACTTTCATAAAGATCATCTTGTCCCAATCCACTGGGGCTCTGAAGGGACCTGTATGAAGAAAAAGATGCAGCTGATAACATCTTGGGGCAAAGTCTGTAGACTTGTGTCTGGGGGAATAAGGTGACCTGGTTGTTGTCACTGGTACTGACAGTCCTGGGAGAGAGGATGATAAACCAGACAACTATGGTACCTCTGCTGAAGATTTCTCCAAAACCTAAGAGTCAGAATCACCCACCCTTCTCTCTTTTAGAAAATCAGGCTTGTCTGGCTGCTTATCCTTCTCTCTGTCCTTCATCCTGGTGGCATCAGCCTTAAGCAGATCTTAGACAGGTGCAAATAAGTTTGTGCTCAGAGTTCAGGAACTGAAATCTTTACAAAAAGAACAAACGGTATCTAAATGCCTCAACCCAAAACACACCATGTATGTATGATGCAGACCTTGGTGAAGGACTTTATGCCCACACTACCTACACCCCTTTAACCAGGGCCTTGGAGTCTTGTCTTTCTCCATTACAAAATATTAGGCTCCTAAAATAACTACAGACTTCACTAGAAAATACTGCAGAAAATTAAGCAAGCGCAATCTAATATAATCCACATACTGCTGGGAAGCCAGAAACAGTTGAAGGGAAAGTCGTATTTTTTTAATATAACAAAGGATGGGAAGGAAGAAAGGGTAAGTTAAAAAATAGAGAAAGACGTACATGAATCAAAGATCTGATTTAGCAGTTAGGCTCCTGGCACTAATCTGACTAAGAAAAAAACAGTATAAAAGATAAAAAATCTTCAGAAATCCCCTTACTGAGACTCAAGTACAGAGATATTGAAACACAATGCCAGCAATGAGATCTGGTGGTGCATAGCAGAGCAAGTGCTTATGGGACAATGGAGGAACTCAAACTTGCAAACAGTACTGTTATTGAAACAAATTTACTTTATCAGAAAGGCTCGTCCAGACTCTGCTACACTTTGCTGTGAAGGAAAGGTTAATTTGCTTTTATTTTTGTATTACTTTATTGCCTTTTTATATTTTGAATACTGTGGTTTGTTTTCTTTACCTTGTGTTTTACTTGCATTCTGCTTTAACAGCATATTAAAACTTCAAAAGAGACCACAGCTCTGTCTCTTCTGAGTCAGACAGAAATTAGAACTGATCAATTAAGGACTCATTCATAAGATAGAAGAGGTCACTTAAGGTTAATCAATTGCAAACTGAGGGGGTGGAGCTAGGAACTAAACCTTCTATTTAAGGGGTAAAATAAAACATTCCAGAGCTTTACCAGAAAGGCTCATCCAGACTCTACTACACTTTGCTGTGAAGGAAAGGTTAGTTTACTTTTACTTTTTGTATTTTGTATTACTTTTTTGCCTTTTTATATTTGAATACTGTGGTTTGTTTTCTTTACCTTGTGTTTTACTTGCATTCTGCTTTAACAGTATATTAAAACTTCAAGAGACCACAGCTCTCTCTCTTCTGAGTCACCCTCCCACCCAGTTACAGTTGTGTTGTTAAATACCACTGTCTTTCTAGTTGCCTGCCTCCTATGTAAATCTGACCATATATCTCATTTCTTCTCTACTTTCACTGGCTTGTGTGAGTAATCACAAAACCATCATTTTTGAAATCCCTCCCCTTCAACTATTTAAATTTACTGGCCATCCTACTGTATTCCATAGTACTAGAATACAAAAGTGACCACCCCCCCCTTTCAATCCATCGTGCTGTTTTAAAAATAGTAACTCTCCACTAAACCTTAACTTTTTAAACAGGTAAAACTTAAGTTACCTATTTTCACATCTAACTTCTCTAGTGCACACTGCAGTGTACATTTTTTTCATCTTACCTTTAAGCATCCCTGTGACTAGCACTTACTCTAATACCTGCTGGAAAGCACTAGGAAGCCTTAAACTGATACAAGCACTCAACTGTCCTTGTTAATAAGGAGAAATTAATAGTAGGCACTAAACAGCCTATAATTGCAAAGTACTTTGCTAAGTTAAGGGAAAACAGCTCCTGTACTTTACAAAAAAAAAAAAGCACCAAACCAGGCATGTCCAAGGGTCAGCTTCCTGTGATTTCTCCTGTCCACCTGGTGAATCTGGCCATACTGGGGCAATGCAGCAACTGCCTCATGTACACAGACAACCCTCTCCTCCTACCACCCAACACTACAACCTGTGAGAGATGCACTTACATAGCCAAAATGGAAGCAAAGCTCTCTCCACCTAAGATTGTGCTAGTCAGTCAAGAGGAGAAGGTCAACACCCACACTACACCTCAAGCAACACATAGCCCTTCTAAACCCACACCACAAACACCCACATATAGCAACACTAAATCCACATATGCAGAGGCCCTTAACTGTAACCTGCCCAAGCAACAAGGACCTCTGAACCTGAAATGCAAACAAACACCAATCACAACCAAAGTGTCACACAGTTCGTAACACCAGTGTGCCACCCTGCAACAGCCCCTAAGGCAAAACAACGTACCTAACCACTTTAGTCATAGGTGACTCTATAGTCCGGTACACTGATGTCCCACTCACCAGGTTGAACAAGGAGAAAATACAGTCAGCTGCCTGTCGGGTGCCAGGATCCGCCATATAACGTATGCACTCACGTCACTTCACAACAAGTACAAATATGACTGTCACTGTCCATGTTGGAGTGAATGACTTGAGACGTACCTCCCTGGACTACATGAAGAGAGACATGGAAGAGCTCTTGGATCATGTGGTCCAGGCAGGTATGACCCTAGCCCTGAGTAGCATCCTGCCTTCGTCCAGAATGATACCACAATGTAAGGACAAAATCATTGACTTCAACAATTGGCTAAGCTTCTGGTGTCATTCAAAGGGGATCCTTTATCTGTCTGCCTGGGACAACATGATCAACAGACCACGATGCTTTGCCAGAGATGGTCTGCCCCTGGGATTCAGGTTACTGGCTAAGGCTCTTGCCACCCCTATAGTGCCTTTTTTAGGCAAAGTTCAAAGGACAAAACCACCACTGTAACAGGTACAAGCATGCAAAATCTGAAGGTAATGCTACTCAATGCTAGAAGTCTAAACCTCAAAATGCAATCTCTCGAGGCACTCCTAAAAATGGAGAACATCGATATCTGTGCAGTAACTGAAACCTGGTTCAAGGTTCCAAAGAGCACCCCTGCAATACCAGGCTACAACTCTTACCACACGTTTCGGCCACCAAACCAGGACCGAAATACTAAAGGTAGAGGAGTATCAATATTCACACCACCAGGCTAGTTGCCCAACACAATGCGTCTGAAATTCTCCAGGTGCAACTAACACTAGGTAAGACTGCAATCCAAATTGTAGCTTGCTACAGATCCCCCACCATACCCCAAAATTCTCACTACACCTTTCTAAACATACTGGAAAATATTAAGATAGAACCAAACATCCTAATACTGGGTGATTTTAACTACCCTGCCACTAACTGGGAAAACTACTCCTGTACCAATACCTTTGCCCAACGGTTCTTGGAATTCATAAATTCCAACGCCCTGGATCAACTAATCCATAGTCCCACCAGGGGCTCCAATATCCTAGACCTGGTCATTACCAACATGGGAAATGGATGCTCCACACCTATGGTCACCCCCTTGTTAGGTCTGACCTTAAGCTAAAATCACCCTTAACATCCACATCCCAACCCCCCACCCCGTAAGGAAACCTCCATAAAAAAGTTCTCCAAAGCCAACTTCATGCTACTGAAGTCAGAAGTGGCCAACTGCATGACACCCATGCAGACGGGAACTGAACGTTCAACTGCTGAATCCTACACTAAGGCATTGTATGAGCGCATCCATTCATGCATGAATCATGTCATCCCAAATATAACCAAGATGCTCTCATCCAAAAAAGGAAGCCAATCTGGTGGTCCCCTGCCATAAACAAACTTTACAACAAAAGGAAGAAACTGTTGCAGAAAAGAGGAAAATCCCAGGATGCAAAAAACTCCCTTACCATCCTCAGTAAGAAACTGAGATCCCTCACAAAATACTCAGCTAGTTACGAAAATAAAATTGCCAAAGATTCCAAAGACAACCGCAAGGCATTCTATAACTATGTCAAGAATCTAAATGGCAATGCTCAGATCTGCTCTGAGCTAAAATAGAATGGCATTAAATATACTGATGCCAAGGATATTGCCAATATCCTGGCAGATTGATTCACTGCAAACTTCACCCCCCTCTCACCCCCTAAATGGCCCATCTCAATACTGGAAGATTGCCAAATTCCGGTAATAACAGCCACACAGGTAAAAAAACACACTCTCCAAAGCTAAGAATACAGCATCCATGGGACCAGATGACATCCCGGGCTGTGTACTACATGAACTACAATATGAACTGGCACCTCACCTAAGTGTCATGATTAATCATAGCCTCACCTTAGGTTTCGTGCCCACTGAGTGGCGCAGAGCTACAGTTATCCCACTCCACAAGGGGGGATCCACCTTGGATGCTGGAAACTACCGTCCCATCAGTCTGACGAGCCTTATCTGCAAGGCCATGGAGTGTATTATCATGGAACTTATAAACAAAGACACTGGCAACCTTCAAACAATGGACCCCACCCAGTTTGGGTTAGTGAAGGGCCGATCTTGTCTTCTGAACCTAACTGACTTCTTTGAATCAGTCTCCAGAGCCATGGACAAGGGTAAGGTGGACCACACAGCCTATCTAGACCTTGCCAAGGCCTCTGACACCATCCCCCACTCTGGAATCATAGATAAACTTACTAAGCTGGGCATTAATCTCTACGTTACCCAATGGGTTGCTAACTGGCTTACTGATACAACCCACACTGTAAAAGTAGCCGACTCCAAATCCAGCTCCAGACAAGTGACAAGTGGAGTACCTCAGGGTTCAGTCCTGGGACTGCTCTTGTTTGGCATCTACTTCTCGGAAGTACAGGCCAACACTAAGGGACTCTGGCTAACAAAGTTCACAGACGACTGCAAACTGGGAGCCATTATTGAATCCCCAAATGATGTGGATACTCTACAAAAGGGCCTTACAGAAACAGATGCTTGGTGCCAGAGCCATGGGCTCAAGCTCAATGCCAAGAAATGTACAGTTATCCCCTTTGGGAAAAAACATGTACCCGTGAATTACCATATAGGTGGCAGTACACTAAACACCAAAAGTGTGACAAGAGACTTCGGGACACAGGTGGACAGTGGTCTCACCTTCGATAACCACATCTCCACAACAGTCAGGAAATCCTTCTATGTGGCACACCTCATCACTACGGGCTTTTCATCCGGAAAAAAGGAGGTCATTGTCCCACTGTACTCATCCCTCATTAGACCCATTATAGAATACAACACCCCGTTTGTTATGCACCCCTCAAGACATCTGCAACTGGAAAGGCCGCAGAAATACCTCACTAAAAGAATCACAGGCCTAAAGCAGATGCCCTACGCTGACCGCCTTAAAAAACTCCAGCTATACTCTGTCACATATCGTCTATTCAGACGCAATCTCTGCTTAAAATATAAGGCCATGTCAAACCCAGAGCTGTTGGACATGCTGCACTTAAAGAAATCCCAATCCCTCAGAGCCACACGCTCCAGGGATCTAAACCTTGTCATCATAATAAACAAAACATGCTGGGGGGATACGTTCCTGACCCAGAAACTCCCCAGACTCTGGAATAGATTGCCCATACATGTCAAGCAGAGTGCCTCTTTGGCCCTCTTCAAAAGGAACCTTGACAATTGAATGGGAGAAAGGAAATTCACCCCGGGGATCACGTCAGTCGCCCTACTAGACAGGGGTCCAGGGAAGTAAATAGTGTGGGAAGAAATAGCCAGGGAATTGTTATGGCTAGGCTTGTATAGGCCCTAGGGCTGATAGCCTAGTACCAACCTATGAACCTAAATGGTACTCAGGTGACCAGTGTAATCATTTCCAGTATCTGGACAGGATCACACTAAATCTTCAGGTTATGGTAAACAGTATACAGGTATTTCAGAAAAGGTACACCCAATATCTGCCATTTTGTAACAGAATTAAATTTTTAACATTTTAGCTGAACTGCAATTTAAAGCCAAGGAAAAGTGAATAAATGATGGACTGTGGTAAATGGAAAATGTCACATCACATATGGTACTAACCACTTCTCATCTTTCTCTGAACTCACTCCTTTTACTCAAATAGTATTATACTGTAAATGCCAATAAAGCTCTCAGCCATGTATTTCACAATAATTTAATTACTTATGTTATATTGCTTTGTACATACTTTTGAATATTTCTTTATTAAAATTGACTGTAGTTTACTGTGATGTACTCACCTGGGATTTGTCTGAAAAAGGTCACATGAAAAGAGCACTATCCCAGTAAATAAACCTAAATACATGAATGATGAATTATTGCATAACACAACTAACCCTGTCTTGTGAAAAATCAGACAAGGCTGGCCCACCTTTACAGCTTTGTTAGGGCAATGCGTAAAACAGTCTTCCAAACAGTGAACCATATATCAGCCTGAGAGGCAGATTCAAAAGCAGGAAAGGTTATTTTTTCAAGAACAAAGATGAGATCTCAGGGAGGAGGAGGAATTTGCTTTAGATAGGTCTCACATGCAACACTCCTTTCATAAACTGTTTGACCACAGAGAGAGAGAGTGAGGTGGGGAACCATGAGAAGAATTTAATATCTGTTGCACATCCTCATGGAACAAGTGCCTAAAAGTTAACAAAACAATCATCTAGGCTGTCAGCTGCAATTAATCTAAGGTGGGGTGCAGCATTTACCCCTGACAATCTGTGAGCAAATCCAATCCTTCAGGAAACTTGTGGTTAATTGCCTTTGGCCAATTCCATTAAAAGGAAGAACCAACTTTGCCAGATCTTTGGTAATTCTTTCCGAATCTTTAGCAGTACCTTGAATACCGTTGGAAAGGGTAGAAATACAGCATATAAAAACATTCTCGGCTATGGGAATGATACAGTACCTATCTTTCAAGCAAAACTGCAAGTAAATCTTAATTCTTTTCAGTAGTCTGCTTTAAAAGTAGGTGAACAGATCTACTCTAGGTGTTTCCAACATCTGGATCAAGTCCTAAAACCTCGTCATGGAGCTTCCACTTAGCAGATCCTGGAAGACCCTCAAGTCCATCTGCCATTGTGTTTGCTCTGAGAGAATGTATAAGGCCTAAAGAGTTGGAGAATGCTGTAGAGCCATCTCCGAGGACATCACTGCCAACTGGCAGAGGGCACAGCCTTGTACTCCCCCTTGCTTGTTCAGGAACTACATCATGATAATATTGTCTATGACAACTAGAAGAGAATCTGTAATCCAAAAGTACTGAAGAACTGTTAAAGCATGACTCACTGCCACCATCTCGTTTCCATTTATATGCCTTTGCGTGTCCTGAGGACTCCATATGCCTTGCACTTCATTTCCCACTGAGACTGCATCCCACACAAAATCTAGATTGGACTGAGTCTGAAGATAGAAAGGGTGTTCAGGATTCAGACAATTGATCTTGCCACTACTGCAGTTTCTGTTTCATAAATCTTCATACTGGTGCCTGGAAATCCAAGGCATGAGGTGATGGGTCCAACAATTCTTCAATTACCAATATGTAGTCTGACTAGTGGTATCATGAAGATCACTGATCCTATGAGGTCTAGAATTTTGAGGAACTCTCTTGCTGAAGCCATGTCTAGAAGAGGGAAATCCAAGAAAATACCCAGAGTCAGAACTTTGCCTTCTAGTAAGAAGGCCATCCTTTTTAATATGTCTACCCAACACCCTAGGAAAAAAAAGAAGTTGTTATGTATTCACCATAACATTCCATGTTTGTTGTACATCTCGCCTTCATTCTTTGCTGGTTGGGTTCAGAACAGATAATTGGTTCTGACTCAGCCTATACAAAACCTAGAGGACTTCTACCCGCTCGTGGCTACACCCGATCCCATCATGCTCAGGGAAGATTACCCACATCTTGCTTGGAGAAAGTATAGTCAATATCCACAAAGAGTTATAATTATGTCTGAAAACGACTAAAGAAGAGATTCAGAGACATCAATTTCCAATTAGCAAAACATCGCTCGATCCTCCAGAAACTAAGGCTGGGGGTAGGAGGGTGGGAAGCAAGAATGAAGGGGAGATGGACAACAAACATGGAACATTATGGTGAGTACACAACTTCATGTTATGTTGTCCTATCTCATCTCCATTCTTTGCTGGTTGGGACAGCATCCCTAGGACCATCTTTCTTGGGTGGCTCAAGGGAAAATACTCATCAAAACAGTGGACCCAAAAGAGGTCCTGTTCCTGGAGGCCAAATCAACTTTGTAATGACTGATAACGGTATGAGGCTTTACCCATGTTGCTGCTGCACAAATGGAATCCATAGGTAGCCTCACCTGAAAGGCAGATGAGAGTGCTATAGCTCTTAGAGTGACGTTTCACCTTTCCTGGACGCTCTGTTCTGAGATGTGTATGTGAAAGTGAAACAATCTGTAAGCCATTTGGAAAGGGTGATGTTTAATGATGGGGGCCCCTTTGGTCTTTTCTGAAAAAGATACAAATACCTGGTGCGATTTCCTGAAATCCTTCATTCTATGCAGATAGAAACGTAACTGTATGTACGTCTAATTGGTGTAATTTATACTCTGCCTTGTTGCCACAGTTTGGGAAAAACACTGGTAAGTCAATGGATTGATTCAGATTAGCTTCTGAACATACTTTTGGAAGCAATGAAGAATTAGTTAGTAGGGAAACTATCTTTGTGAAAGGTCATGTAAGGGGGACATATTGATAATGCTTGAAGTTCTGACACACGTCTAGCAGACATGATGGCTACCAAAAGGGCCGCCTTCCACATTAAAAACTTTAGGTCGCAGGATGATGCCGGTTCAAAGGAAGGAAGGAAGGATCAAAGTAGATAAAACAAAGTTTAGGTCCCCTGGCAGTGGTGGTTCTTTTTCCAGGGGTCTCAGTAAGAATGTACCTTTCAAGAAAGCTTTGCAAAACCTGTGGGACATGACTTTTAGCCCCATTTCCCCAATATGATAGTTTGATATAGCAGCTAATTGAACTTGAATAGTAGCCTTAGCTGCACCTTCATTAAAAAGCTTATTCAGAAATTCCAATACAGCTGTTATAGGGGCAGTAAAAGGATCGATGCGGTTATTAAAAGCCCAACGGAAAAATCTTTCCCATTTACTAGAATATAATTTTCTGGTTGAAGCCTTATAAGACAAAACCAAAATGTGTTTCACTGCAGGGGAAATATCAGGAAGCTTGGCTATGTGTGGAAGCTGAGCAGCCAAGCTGTCAACTTGAGGGTTTGAACTGATGGATGTAGCATCCCTGAAGAATGAATCAGGTGGTCTGGAAATGGGACCCAATCCACAGCTCCTCCTGGACATGGGGCCATAGAAAGGGAAACCAAATCTGACGAAGCCAGTATGGAGCGATGAGAATCAAACTGCTTCCCAACGTGCTGACTTTCTGAATGACTTTGGGATCAAGGGAAATGGAGGAAAAGTGTAGAGGAGACCCGAGGGCCAATCATGTATGAGTGACTTCACCGGGGGTGGGGTGGGGATCAGGGCAAAATAGCTAATGCACTTGATATTCATGGATGTGGCAAAGAGATCACAGCAAGGCTGGCCCCACTTTTGGAAGATCAAATCCACTATCTCTGGTTTTAGGAACCACTCGTGAGGCATTAGAATAGCCCTGCTAAGTTTGTCCGCTATCACGTTGGATTTCCCTAGGGTGTGCATTGCTGTCAGAAAATGGTGGGAAGAGACTGTCCACTGCCATACTCTTTAGGCCTCTCGACAGAGGGAATAAGATTTGGTTCCTCTGTTTGTTTATGCACCACACCACTGACATGTTGTCTGTCTGTATTGCAAGGGAGTCCCTGGAATGCCTGCTACGCCAACAGCATAGCTCTCATCTCTAGGACGTTGATATGCAAACGGTTCTCATGATCCTGCCAAACACTCTGGACAGTCTTTACCAGATAATGCCCCCCCCCCCCTATCTGGGAAGCGTCCGTGGTTACTGTGGCTACTGGGTGAGGAAAGACTAACGGTCGGCCCAAGGTCACCTGAGTCGAATAGAGCCACCAACGCTGATCTTTCTTGCAGGATTCTGTGATGATAATTTTGTGAGCCATAGGGAGCTCCTGCATGGAGCACTGGGTGGACAGCAGCCACTGAACAATTCTCATGTGCAGATGAGCTAATGGTATCAAGGTAATTACTACCACCATGATACCCAAAACTTTCAAAACAATCCTCGCCTGCACTTTTTTCTTGGTCAAGAGGTTTATGACTTGATGACGTAAGGTTTGAATTCTCTCAGGAGGAAGCTTGACCAACATTTGCTTTGTATCTAAGTCTGCCCCTATAAGGATGATATGCTATGATGGCAATAAAGCAGATTTTTCAAAATTTATTGTGATGCCTAGGTGAAAGCAAAGATGAATAGTGGTCTCTCTCACTCTTGTTATTAGATGCTTGGTGGTGGTGGTTAGAATCCAGTCATCTAAATACGGAAACACCCGGAATCCTAGCCATCTCAAGTGAGCCATAATCACTGCCATACATTTGGTGAACACTCTGGAGGCTGTAGTGAGATCAAAGGGCAGAGCTCAGAACTAATAGTGACTGGCTCCCAGTCGAAAGCGCAAAAGTCTCCTGGATTGCCTGTCCATTTTTATGTGGTAGTACGCATCCTGGAGATCTATCGAGCACATCCAATCATCTTTACCCAGAAAGGGGAGTACCGACTGCAGTGTTACCATCTGGAACTTTGATTTTTTTATGGACTTTACTCTGTTGAGGTACAGAATGGGCCTCCAGTCCCATTTTTTTTTTTGGAACTAAAAAGAACCTAGAGTAAGTTCCAGATCCAAGTTCGTCTGCGGGGACAGTTTGGATGACTTATTTTCTAGCAACTTCAGAAATTCTAAAGTTGCATGATCCCTTTGACTGGGTGGAACATCCTTAAGGGAGAAAAGGGAAAAGGTATGTAACAGCCTCTAGATATGATCGTTTGTACCCATTTGTCTTTTGTTACTCCTAGCCAGGTGTTGGGTACAATGATAAGCGACCCCTGACTGCCTCCAGAGATGGCCTCCTCTCAGGAGCGCTGAAAGGGCTTACCAAGGAAGGATTCCCTGTCATCCTGGTTCTGCAGACACCCTCTGCCATATGGTCAACATCTTCCATTGTTACTTCCCTCTCTGCCCCTGGGGGAAGTATCACCACGTGCATCCGGAAAAGCTCTCTGGGACTTACAAAACCACATTTTTTCCCCCCTTCTGACCTTTGGGATAAGGTCTGGTAGGCAGGGAGAAATGGACTCCAATGGCAGAGAGAGTCTTTCCTTCCTGTTCGCACCTGGTTAGTGTCTCTCTAACTTTTGGCTCAAACAAGGACGAGCCGTCAAAGAGGCGTTTATAAAGGAAGACAAAGGGTTCTGCAAAATTACGTAAGTGCATCCAGGAATGTCTCCTAAGGAAATTCCTGTACACGCTGTCCTACTCACTTCATCGGCTGCATAAGAAATGAGCCTCACAGAAGAGTTCACCACAGAGTTTAAGGTGGAGAGGTGGGAGAAAACCTTATCCGAAACCCCTGCAGCTACAGAACCTTGGAGGAGTATCTCCTAGCGCCTTCAGGAGATCCCTCTGAAGTCTAGTGAAATGGGTCAGGTGACCTAAGAGCAAAAGACACTGAAGAAAACATACTTTCCATATCTGTCCATCGTACAAGACTCCTTGTTCGGTGGATGGACAGATGTGGAAGTCTCTGACAACTCCTCCTTGGTGGCTGCCGCCATCACCATAGCATCTACTGGGACACCTTTATTAAGGAACTCCTATTCCAAAGGCACAGTGATGAACTTATTTGGCCTCCTAGGAACAAGTTCCACTGAATCCGGAGAGCCCCACTCCTTCTGACTACCTACATTCATGAGCTGGTCGAAAGGCGGAGACACCCAAGAGGTGGAAGGCTGAGACCCGAAAGCCTCCAGGTACACAGACTCATCCTCAGAAGGGGTGGTGGGCTTCCAACCACCTCTTTGTTTAAGGATCGATAGGATGTCTGCACAGGAGACTTTCACAGAGAGTGATTGTGGGGTTCCCTTCTGACTCATAGAGGTTCATGTCTGAAGTGCATAATCTTTTCCAAGGGATCTCTTCAGAGGGGTACTCCGGAGAAGTTTCGGAACAGATTGCTTCACCCAATGGGGCCACCTGAAGCTCTGGGTCTCCACGCCTGGGTGGAAGCAAGGCCACGGAGACAGACACTGCAGCTTTAGGGTGAAGAGTACTTGGACCAGAGAGTGGAGAAGTCTGAGGTGACAGCATTCTCCTCATCAGCTCGAAAGCCCTTTGGCTATGATCTGAGGAAGTCCTTGGCTCCGAGGAACCAAAAAACTCCCCATGAACCATGGCCGTGGGTTCAGAGGCCGATGTAGGAGCTGAGCTCATCTGCGCCAAAGCCTTGAGAGGTAGATTTGGATCAGACAGCTGTCCGATCTGACTCTTCAGACCTGACAAGAGAACGTTGGCTCCTAGACTCCTCAAATTCCGATGGAACCGAGGACGTCAGAGTGGTCAGACCCGAAGATCCCGGAGTCTGTCTCGGCACAGACGATTCTACTACAATCAGGTCCAGGCACTCCGGCTCCAAAACCCCAGAATGGGTCGGAGGAGGAATCAAAGGGGAAGTGGTTTTAGTTGGTCCGAGTCCCTCTGGGTCTGAGTCGACACCATCTTGCCCATCACCGGTGTCCATAAAAGTCTTCTCACCTCCCGCTCCACATAGTCATCTGAGAGGCTTTTGGAGAATCAAGAGGAAAGAATCAGAGACCTCACTGGCTGCAGCAAAGGAGATCTCAGTACTGGGGAGACCTGCTCCAAAATAGGGGACCAGCTCTGAAAACTAAACTCTGTCAGCTCTGAAATCACAATCAGAGTCGAAGAGGGAGATTTCTCGGGCCAAAAAGCCTTCTGGTCCAAAGATGATTCCTTGGCAAGTTTTTTTTTTGGCTCCGAGTGTGGAGCAGAAAAAGACCATCTCTTACCAGACTTCTCTGATCTAGAAGATGGGGATTTTTGAGTAATTTTGGAGATGCTCAGAGTTCCCTTCTAAAGGCTCTGAAAAGGGGATTTTTAAAAGCCCTCTCACAATCAACTTATTTTCCTTTCAATTAATACCCTGGAACTGAAGGCATGACAAAAATAACAAGATTCCTGTACGTGAACAGCACCTAATCAATACACACAACTGGTGTGTCCATCAGTTAAGGACATCTTCTGATTACACTTGTCACATTTTTTAAAACCTGAACGTTTTAATTCCTTTGCATCTTTCGACATCTTGTCAATACACATAGCAAAGCTAGCTACTAAGAAAAACTTTATATATATATATATATATATATATATATATATATATATATATATATATATATATATATATATATACACACACACACACACACACATACACACAAGATACAAAAATAACACTCAAGCCTACTACACTACAACAAAGAGGAGTAGTTTTATAACTAAAATGTACTACTCCTAAGAAAAAACAGGGAAAGAACAAGGAAGGGGAAAAAGGCCATCTAAGTTAAATGGGCCAAAGGGAGCTCTCTAACTTAAATGAGCTACCCAACAAAGACAAAGGAATTTATACAAAGCTCCCAAACTTAAATGAGCGTTGTAACCGGGATAGGGAAAGAATCAAACAGCCCTAGAGGTAGAACGATGGCTAGTTCAGTTCTCAACTGCAGTGCCTTCTGTGTAGTTTGCATGGATTTTCACTGGGTGGTACTCCACTCCCCACCTCCCCATTACCACATGTACACTACAAGTGAACTGGAGCTCTCTCAAACTGTCCACAGATGTTCATATATACAAGTGTGTGGTGTTAACGAATGCTTGCAAGTCCTACAATGAACTGGTATCCCATCCAGAATCAGTGTTCTGCTTTATGCTCACCAAGTGTTAGGCTAAGCTCAGATTCTCCCATGACCTTAAAAAGGATAAAGTGTACATGCATAATGAATGAAGAACTATAGTATTCCACTACATCTGTGCCACTCTCAAATGGTATTTTTAAATAATCTTTCTCTTGTAGGTTGTAATTTTAAGTTTACATTCCTTCAACTCTCCCTGCTGCTGGCCCATCCATACTTAAAATCCATGTGTTCTCCCTCAGCACTGTTTTACCATCCCGCAGCACTTGGTCTGCTTTGTGTTCCAGGTTATTCCTTTCTCCCTGAATCAATGTCTAAAATGATTCAGAGGTTCTGAGATTCTTATTCAGGTATGAATAAGATGGCACAACTTTTTGATCTCCAGAAGAAGGTTTAGACTGGGAGCTGTTCTCTTTAAAAGTGCCATTTTGAACGAAGTCAGGTTACTGCACCTAAACAACTACATTTTATCCCCATAACATGAGCATACAAAACAAGAAGTTATGTACTCACCACAGCGTTCGATGTATGTTGTCCATCTCGCCTCACATTCTTACCCGTGGGTTCGGAGCCGACTTTTCTATCTCGAAGTCTCTTATTGGCTGGGCTAAGCAGGTATCCCATGGTGCACTGCTCCATATCCCCGGATCTAGTTTGCTGCAAAACTCATTCGTACCCCATGCATACACAACATCCAGGAAAAAGAATAAGCCAAGTAAGGTGCAGATGAGCACCCTAACCTCCAATTCCTCCAGGAAGGGGGAAGGTGGGAGGGTAAGTAAGAATGTGAGGAGAGATGGACTACATACATCGAACGTTATGGTGAGTACATAACTTCTTGATGTTATGTAGTCCCATCTCGTCTACATTCTCACCCGTGGGACAGCGTCCCTAGCACCTACATCCTGGGTGGCTCATAGGAAAATACTCCTGAGAACTGTGGGGCCAAAGGACGACCTGCCCCTAGAAACCAAGTCCAATTTGTAATGAGAAACAAATGTGTGAGAAGTCCAAGTAGCTGCAGCACATATATCATCCATTGACAATCTGGCCTGATAGGCTGTAGATGTAGAAACAGCCCGAGTAGAGTGAGCCTTGACCGGAAATGGCAGATCTATTCCTCCTGCTTGCTAGATGAAAGAGATATAACTAGATATCCATCTGGATAGGGTGACCTTGGAGAGCGGGGACCCCATTCTGTTTTCCGAAAAGGAAACAAAAAGTTGATCAGACTTCTGGAAATCTTTTGTCCAGTGTAGATAGAAGCGTAATTGTCTGTGTACATCCAACTGATGAAATCTAAATTCTGCCTTGTTCGAAAAGTGAGGAAAGAACACAGGCAATTCAATGGATTGATTAAGATTTGACACGGAAGCCACTTTAGGAAGGAACGAAGGGTTTGGTCCAAGACAGACCCTGTTCTTATGGAAAATTAAATATCGAGGTTTGATGGAGAGGGCTTGAATTTCTGAAACCCGCCTTGCTGAATTGATTGCTGTTAAAAAGGCTGTTTTCCAGGTCAAGAATTTCAATTCACAGGTAGCTGCAGGCTCGAAAGGTGGTAAAGTAAGGGCTTGTAGAACAAAATTGAGATCCCAGGGCATGACTGGTTTGGAAACCGGGGGACAGAGTAACAGAGTACCCTTCAGGAAAGCTGATGGTTGATGGTAGCTGATGTGGAACCCTGATGGAAAAGCATAGACAAAACTCCCAAGACTGAAGCGATTGGAGCTGTGTAAGGATCAATGCCTCGGGTATGCGCCCAGATAGAAAACCTCTTCCATTTACTAGAATAAAGCTTTCTAGCAGACGGCTTATGAGAGGATGACAATATATGAACCACTTCTGGTGAGAATTTATGAAGTCTAACTAACGATGGAAGTGGAGTAGCCAGGCTGTCAACCGGAGGGTCAACAGGGAGGGGTGGAACTGTCCCGACATGTGTGTCAGTAAGTCTGGTTGAGGGTCCAGAATCCAAGGAGTGTCCACAATGTATGGCTGAAGAAAGGGGGACCAGACTTGGCGAGACCAGTGTGGAGCAATCAGAATCATTCTGCTTTCCAAGGATTGCACTTTCTGACTCACCTTTGACAGCAAAGGAAACAGAGGGAAAGCATAAAGCAGACCGGAGGGCCAATCGTGAACCAGAGCGTCCCTGGGTGACTCCCCCTGTGGGGGGATCAGCGTGAAGTAGCTGCTGCATTTCGCAATGAGGGGGCTGGCAAAAGGTCGCAGCAAGGCTGACCCCATCTGCTAAAGATTCGCTCTGCAACCAGGCGATTCAGGGACCACTCATAAGGCATCAGAATAGCTCTGCTTAGCCTGTCCGCAATCACGTTGGACATCCCCGGAATGTGCACTGCCACCAGAAACCGTTGGGAAGTTACTGCCCACTGCCACACCTGCATGGCCTCTCTGCACAGAGGGTAAGACCTGGTTCCCTCTTGCTTGTTTAGATACCACACTACTGACATGTTGTCGGAGTGTATTGCAATCGTCCCTAGAGGTAGAACACTCTGAAGTGCCTGCAACGCGAGTAGCACCGCTCTCATCTCTAAGATGTTTATATGCAGATGTATCTCATGCTCTTGCCACGTGCCTTGCACTGTCCTGCCAAGATAATGCCCCCACCCCACCCCATCTGGGAGGCGTCTGTGGTCACCGTGGCAACCGGGATGGGTGGAATAAAGGGCCTTCCCCCGTTCAAGTTGTTGGTGCAAAGCCACCAACCGAGGTCCTGCTTGCATCTGTCTGGGAGCGAAATGGGGTGAGAAAGTGGAAAGCTTTGGAGAGACCATTGAACAAACAGGAGCCATTGGAGAATTCTCATGTGCAATCTCGCTAGAGGAACCAACATGATAGTTGCTGCCATGGTTCCTAGGAGTTGGAGAACCCATCTTGCCTTCACTTTCCTCAGGGGCATCAGCATGTGTATTTGTTGTTGTAAGACTCTGATCCTCTTCTGCGGTAAATTCCAATGGTGTCTAATTCTGCTCCTATAAAGGTGACACGCTGCAAGGGTAATAAGGCAGATTTTTCCCAATTTATTGTTAAACCCAACTGGTGACAGAGTGATGGTAGTGTCCCTGGTTTGAACTAGTTGATGCCTGGTGGGGGCGGTAAGGAGCCAGTCATACAGATACGGAAACACTTGGAATCCCTGACGTCTCAAGTGAGCCATCACCACCGCCATACACTTGGTGAACACCCTGGGGGCTGTGGTGAGACCAAAGGGCAGGGCTCGAAACTGGAAATGACTGGCTCCCAGCCGGAAGCGTAGGTGACTCCTGGATGCCCTGTCCATTTTCACATGGTAGTAAGCATCCTTGAGGTCAATGGAGCACATCCATACCTCCTCTCCCAACAATGGGAGAATCGATTGTAGTGTGACCATATGGAACTTGGACTTCTGTACACAGTTGTTCAGTTGGCTGAGATCTAATATGGGTCTCAGGTCCCCTGTTCTTTTCGGCACCAAAAAGAATCTTGAGTAAGTCCCTAATCCAATTTGGTCTGAGGGGACATGCTGGATGGCTCCTTTTCCTAGCAGCTTTGAAATCTCTGAGGCTGCTTGATCCCTTTGACTGGGTGGAACATCTGAGATTCTTCTAAATGAAGGGGGGGTCTGGTGTAAACTGGATGAGATAACCTCTGGAAATTATCTGTAATACCCAGCGGTCCTGGGTGATGTTTTCCCAAGCTTCCGGATATAATGAAATTCTACCCCTGACTGGCTCCAGATAAGCACAGCCGGGCACTCCCTCAGGAACAAGAAAGGAAATCGCGGTCTCCCGAATTGTGGGGGCCCTCTCTGCCTCTAGGGCGGCATCTCCCTGAGTAACCTCCCCCTCCTCTGCCTCTGGAGGGGGGGCTCACCTTTTGCGGCAGGAAAAAACCTCTGTGATTTTTTGAACCACATCCCCCCCCCCTGCTGGGCCTTGGGGTAAGGCCTAGAGGGAAGGGAAAAACGGACCCCTACAGCAGACAGGGTCTTTCCCTCTTGCTCGCATCTGGTGAGGGTGTCTTTCACTTTGGTCCCGAACAAAGAAGAACCATCAAAGTGAGCGTCAGTGAAGGAAGACTTGAAGGCCTCTGCAAAGTGACACAGGCGCAGCCAGGCTTGCCTTCTAAGGGCGACCCCCTGAGCTTGCTGCCCTACTTGCTCCCTCGGCTGCATACGAAATGAGCCACATGGATGAGTTGACAATGGAATTGAGGGTAGAGACCTGAGTGTTAACAGTCTGGGCCACTGCCTCAGGAACGTTACCTGCAAGAGTATCTCCTAATTCTTTGAGATCTCTCAGGAGCCGAGTGAAGTGAGACAGGTAATTCAGCGATCATAAGGTAAAGGTTGCTGATGAGAGGGTACGCTTCCCGTACAGGTCCATGGTACTAGACTCCTTGTTAGGAGGATGGACGGGGGAAGAGGACTCCGCTACTTCCTTCTGAGTGGCCGCTGCCACCACCATGGCATCAACTGGGACTCCTTTAGACAGAAACTCATTGCCCTGGGGGTGGGGTAGGGGAGTGGGTGGAAAGAAACTTGTTGGGACGCCGGGCTCCAAGGAATCAGGGTTTTCCCACACTGTTCGACATATCATATCAAGGAGCTCATCGAAGGGTGGAGATACCCAGGAGGCGGAGGGCTGAGCACCAAAAGCCTTAAGGAATACTGACTCCTCCTCGGAAGGGGTTTTGGACGGCCAGTCACCTCTGTTTCAGTATCTCCAGGATGTTGGAGAAGGAAACATCATCAGGGGATGACTAAGGGGACCCTTCCGATTCCTCGAGGTCAGTATCAGAGGTAAGAGACTCATCCTGGGAGTCTATGTGCTTCCTCTTGCACGTTTTCTTTCTATGGGGCTCCTCAGGCACAAACTGTGAGGGGCCCTCAGAAACTTGGGGACCACTCGTGGGGGTATCCCTAGGCCCTGGTGCTCTGCTGTCCATGGATAGGCAGTGATCAGAGGCTCTCACCGGAGTGGTGGGAGACAGAGTGACCAACCCACCTGATGTAGCTGATGATCTTGCCAGCGCGGTCCGCATCGCCTCGAAGGCAGGCCCCTCCGAATCCGAGATGGGACCAGCCCTCGAAGCCATGACGGGGGTCGGAGTTCCCCGAGCCGAGGTGCCGAGAGAAAGACTTGGAATCGAAATAAGCCCCGAGATGTCCCCCTCGGGCCCGACCGAAGAATCCAGAGTCCCGAACCCAGAGGACGGAGTCGATGGGGTCGGAGCTGATGTCAGTACTGATGGAGCCAAGGGGGCCATTGGAGCCGACATAGAAACATCATGCGGTGTGGGACACTCCGGCTCCGAAGACAGACGTGCTCGGAGGAGGAATTATCGAAGACGGAGTCGGGACAGGCTCCAGAGCCAAAAATAATTTTGCCAAAACCGGTGACTGTAGGAGCCTCTGGACCACCCTATCAACATCCACATCCGAAAGGGTCCTAGAGCACAGGGAGGGAGATCGAGGGAGATCGAGATCTCCTCTCAGGAGAGACTGGTCTGAGACTGGGTGATCGGCTCCAAAGAGGTTCCAATATAACAGGAGCCGACGCCGGTTCCATCAACACTGACACCTCCTGCGGCCCTGAGGACAGTAGAACCGAGGAGGTCGATGCAATTTTTGTAACTTTCTACGGAGGCTCCGATGAAGCTGACGGAGCCGGAGATCTCTTTTTAGGCTTGGATGATTTAGACGTGGCACTGGGAGAAGAATCTACGGCCTCTTCGAAAGAGGGTTTCAAGAGTACCTTTAGGATCAGCTTATTCTTTCTCTCTTGGAGCACTCTGGGACTGAACGCATGGCAAAAGCTGCAGGACTCCTGCAGATGAATGGCTCCCAGGCAATAGACACAAAAAGAATGCCCATCGGTGATGGACATTTTGTACCCACATTTTGAACACTTTTTGAAACCGGAAGGTTTGTGCTCTTTGGAATCTTTAGACATATTCACAAAAAACACCAACAAAGCAATGTAAGAGAAAGTCTGAGAGGAAACAGTTAAAGTTGAAACAGTACACACTCTCTGGAGAGACACACTGAGACCAACTATGTCGAGAAACCTCCAACTAAAAAGACTACAAGGGCTGAAACAGAAAATCAAACCTCTAATTTAAACGGTTTGACAAACAGACAGGACGAAAGGACTAGGTCCTCTAACTGAAACGGGCCTAGCCCGAGGGAACAGTTATCGGGATACCACAAAAACACACACTACCACAAGGCTAAACCACACTAAAGACAATAGCTATGAAAATAGCTTTTTGTTTCAGAACAATAAACTTTCTTAAGACAAGAAAAAAGGTACTTAGCCAAGCCAAGCACGAGACCACGTCCGAGCTACACGAGATCTGGGGATATGGAGCAGTGCACCATGGGATACCTGCTTAGCCCAGCCAATAAGAGACTTTGAGCTAGAAAAGTCGGCCAAGTCGAACCCACTGGTAAGAATGTAGGCAAGATAGGACTACATAGCATCATAAGTTACAATAAATAAAACAAACAAAAACATAAGAGTAGCATTCTAGCTTATTAAAAAAAAAGAACACACACACACACACACACACACACACACATGGTAAAGCCACCGACGCAATGCATTCAAAAACTGGGCAGGATAAGAATAACCACAACAAAAAAAATAAATGTTAAGCAGCTTCAACCAACAAGCAGGCTTAGAAATACACACAAGCAAAAATTACATTCAAGCAAGAAGTAGGATGATGACGGCAAATCCTAGGCCCTAGTGACTGTCTGTTTTCTATCCCACCCCCCCATGCAGCACTCCTCTACAGTTAATGACAGTCATACAAGTCTGGTAAATTCTATACTTACCCCTTTGGAAGAGTGCTGAAGGGAGCACCACTGGAAAATTACAAAATGTGCATAAAGTCTTTGCATTTTATTTTGGTGCATGTCTGACTGTGATCTTCATGATTATTTATGAAAACAACAAATGTCATGTACATCCACACCAAAAAATCCCTACAGATCCAAAGTTTTCATCATGTTTGCAAGCTTACAAGATAAAATACTGAAAAAACATACATAACCATGACAAGTAAAGTTCCAGTAAGAAAACTCCTCCTGTTTCAACTGATCAATAAGAAAAGTATCAGCTTTTCTTGTTTCTGGATTCTAGTAGAGAAATAACTGCAGCTTCACTTAGTATCATCATTCTCCCTCTTGGCACATAGACAGCAAGCAGTTTTACGTCTGAACAATAACTTACCCAATATAAGCTTCTACTCTATTTGATTTTTGGGGAAAGTAGATGCCTTTTGCTTGTGGAGGCAACCAGGAAGTGGAATGTAATCTATTTCAATATAACTTTCAGTGAGTCCCAATTCACTGAAAAACTTACTGAAAAGCCAATTTCTGCAAACAAGTTATTTTCTATAGGGTAATTAGACCACCACACCTCTCATGGCATTATACACCCCTGGACTTGGTAAATACCTACTTCAGTCATGCAACAGTAGGATAAACAGAAAAATACATTACCACTTTACAGAATCAGTCCTCTCTGAAAGACTGCTTGATCATACCAACACACTCCTGTTGAATGTATTTTTCAATGACTCCCACACTGTGGCTTCCTTGGCTTCTCATCAGCTGAAAAGTACAGTTGTGTAAGTAAACTTATCATACAGCAGTTTTTCAAATGATCACTACTGCAGTAACCTTGGCTATATGGGTTACATCCTGCCAAAGTTACAACAGTCTGACATCTTCTAAACTGTCAGGCAGTTGGAAAGTACAGCTGTGTACACTTACCATAAATGTAGATGTTAGAGTGTCTTCTCTGTTGCAGTCATCACTGTAGGGTTCTTCCTGCTGGCAGGCAGCCCTCGGTTGGCCAGAATGCCAAAGTCTGGGTCTGGCGTCGGCTGTTCAGTCATCCTCCCTGACGTCAGAGCGCCAAGGGTACAAAGCTCCCAGCTGACGCCATGTTTTCCAGTTTTTCTTGCCCCAGATGTCAGGTACCCAAAAGTAAAGCCTAAAAGTAAGGTACAACAAACCCCATACCCTGTAGCAAATACACCTCAGAAGAAGGGTGAAGCAGGGAACCACACTAATGAGAGAATAAGAGGGGACAGGGGGGTGGGTAACCTAGACTGCAACAGTGAAGACACTAACATCTACATTTATGGTAAGTGTACACAACTGTACTATGTTCGTGTTTCACTGCTGCAGTCATCACTGTAGGGCTGAATCCCAAAGCTGAGATAAAGGGTGGAGGCTGAGTAGAAGGGGCGGCTAGTAGGCCTTGCAAGACTGCAGAAGCAAAGCCTGCCCTGGACTTAGAATAAAGAGGTAGATTATAGTGCTTAGAGAAAGTATGCACTGAACTCCAAGTTGCAGCTTCCAAAATATCTTTGGTAGGTACTCCCCTGAGAAAAGCAGCAGAAGTAGCAGCAGCTCTGGTGGAGAGAGTCCTGATTTTTCCTGGGATTTGCTTTCCATGATGAGAGTAACAAAATCTGATTCCATGAGCAATCCATTTAGAAATGGTCTGTTTTGAAATAGCCTTGCCTTAGGAATTTGCTGCATAAGAAACAAACAGTTGTTCTGTTTTTCTGATATCCTTGGTTCTGTCCAGGTAAAAACAAAGCTGCCTGTGCACGTCCAAAGAATGCAAGATCCTCTTCCCCCTTATTTTGTGGATTGGGGAAAAAAGTTGGCAGGTGAATAGTTTGGTTTAAAGCCACTTTAGAAACCACTTTAGGCTTGAAAGTAGGGTTAGTCCTTAAATAAACCCTGTCTTGATGAAAAATAATGTAAGGTTCCACAGCCATGAGTGCTTGTAACTCCGAGACTCTCCTGGCTGAAGTCAAAGCCAGTAGGTTAGCGGTCTTCCATGATAAATACTTTATATCAGATGTGGCAGCAGGCTCAAAAGGAGGCAGAGTAAGTTTTTCCAGAACATAGTTGAGGTCCCAGGCAGGTATGGGTGGTGTCCTAGGGGGGCTTAAATTCTTTGATCCTCTGAGATATTGTTTCAGAAGTGGATGTGAAAAAATTAGAGGATCTGCATTGTAATGTGCAGAGATAGCGGAGGCATGTATTTTTATGGAGGAAAAGGATAAACCCTTATGTAACATGTCTGTCAGGTAATGTAAAATCAATGGAATATTAGGAATGAGAGGATCTGAATCCTGAGTATGCATCCAGGTGCAAAATCTCTTCCATTTACCTTCATAAGATTTTCTAGTGCTAGGCCGTCTGGCTTCTAAGATGACATCCAGGACCTGTTTGGAAAGGGTAGGATTAATCATAGACCCTGAATACGCCAGGCTGCGAGTTTTGATATGAGAGTGCAGAACCTGGCCCTGGTGTTTGGACAAAAGATTTGGAATCTGAGGTAGAATCCAAGGAGGCTCCTGGAATAGATTCATCAGTGTTTTGTACCAAAATTGTCGAGGCCAATTTGGAGCCAGTAAAATCATCTTGGGTTTGTCCTGTTTTATCTTTAATAACACCCGTGGAAGAAGAGGTAGAGGAGGAAAGGCATACCCCGAGAGGTTCCTCCAACTGAATGAGAGAGCATCCACTTTCCATGCTAGTTTGTGATATGTCCTTGTGCAAAAAGTCTGTAACTGGTAGTTCCCGGGCAGCCCCAGGCTTCTGTAATCATCTTGAATATTTGGGTGTCTAGCATCCATTCGTGTGGGTCTGACAGGTACCTGCTCAGGCTGTCTGCCAGAATATTTTGTTTCCCTGGCAGGAACTGAGCTTGTAGGTACACTTTGCAAGCTAGTGCTGTGTTCCATAGAGTCATGGATAGTCTGCAAAGGGGGTAGGAGTGTGAACCCCCTTGCTTGTTTATGTACCACATAACTGTGGCGTTGTCTGTCCGTATCAGTAGTTGCCCTGGCTGTAGAAGATCCCTGAAAGCCAAGGGGGCATTCTGCACAGCTAACATCTCCTTTAAATTGATATGTAGGTGCTTCTGATCCTCTGTCCAAAAACCTTGCAGGCCTTTCCCCTGCAAGTGGGCTCCCCATGCGTAATCCGAGGCGTCCGTGGTTAACACTTGGTAGGCTGGAGGCAGACTGAAGGCTTTCCCTTTGTTTTGAAGACATGCCATGGCCCACCAATGGAATTCCTTTTGCAGGCAAGGCAAGACAGCAATCTGTGTGTCTAGACTGTGACAATGCTGGGACCATACGCTTTTTAGGTACCATTGTATCTTTCTCATATGCAGTCTTGCATATGGTATGAGAAGGATGCAGGAGGCCATGTAACCCAAAGCCTGCAGGAATTTCCTTGCAGTTAGATGAGACATTAATGCCAGGGTTTTGAAAGTTGAAGCCAGCTGAAGTTGTTTTTCGGATATCAGGAATGCCATCTGGGTTGTTGCATTTAAAAGAGCACGCAGAAAAGTTATCTGTTGTGTGGGTGTCAAATTTGACTTTTTTATGTTCACAGTGAATCCCAGGTACTTGAGTAGATTTTGAACAAATTCCAGGTGCTGGAGTAAGACATCCTTGCTGTCTGCTTGAATAAGGCAGTCGTCCAGATAAGGGTAAATTTGAATTCCCTTGAGTCTGCAGTAAGCTACTACTGGTGCCAGGCACTTGGTGAAGACCCTGGGCGCAGTAGACAAGCCAAAGGGCAGCGCAGAGAATTGGTAATGTTTTGAGCCTGCCTTGAACCTGAGGTATCTTCTGCACTCCTGTCTTATTGGATTTAAAGGAGGCTTACCTACACATTCCTATGTCACCATCCATGCATTTTTGCTCAACACTGGCAGGAGCTGCTGCAGAGTAAGCATCTTGAACTTTGGTATCTCCAGGAAAGTATTTAAGACTGACAGATCCAGGATGGGTCTCCAAGAATTTTGTTTTCTGGGAACTAGAAAGAGTCTTGAGTAAAAGCCTTGCCCAGTGTCTCTGATTGTGGAACCAGTTCTATGGCCCTCATAGCCATGAGGGATCCCACCTGGTTTAATGCCTCTGCCCATTGGTGTTTTGGTAGATCTGGCCATCCGTTTGGTCTTGGCAAGGTATGAAAGTGGAATTTGTAACCTCTTGAAACTACATCCAGAACCCACTTGTCTTGGGTTATGTAAGTCCAATTTCGGTGAAAAAGAGAGAGGTTTCCTCCTAGAGGGGCTTCCAGGAGAGAGGTTCCTGGAGCCATGCAGGGGGGGTCATTGAGCCTGTTTCCTATAAGATTGAGGTCTGTCCTCTCCACCCCTGGCAATAGAGAGAGGGAGGCACAGCCCTGAAAGGACAATGCTAGGAACAAAAGAAAAATGATCAACACCCTGGCATAAAAAGCACACAAAAAAACAGATGTGTGGAAACAGGGGCTACTGCAACAGTGACCATTCGAACAATTACTGTTAATGGTAACTTTTAATTACAAAACTGTACTACGTTCATCATATTGGAGCGGTGCTACAGTAGCCTTAGCTACATGGGTAGATTACCCTAGCTTTGTACATTTCAGACGTGCAAGAGGAGGAGTCCAAGAGCCCTTGAACAATGGTGTTTGCAAAGCCTGAACTAGACCTAGAGAAGAAATCAAGATTATAATGCTCTATAAAAGTATGCACAGAGGACCAATTAGTAGCTTCTAGAATACATCTAGAATCCGACCATTGCCAAAAAGCCATAGCCGAGGCCAAGGTCCTGGTGTAACTGGCCTTGACCCTACCTGGAATAGTTTTACTAAGGTAAGTATATCAAAAGGTAACAGCCTTAGACAACCATTTGGGAATAGTTTGTTCTGACACAGGTTGCCCTCCTCCTCTTTACCTCTACAAGGTAACAGCCTCAGACAACCATTTGGGAATAGTCTGCTTTGACACAGGTTGCCCTCCTCCTCTTTACCTCTACAAGAAGTGAATAACTGATCCTAAGATCTGAAAGATTTAGTTCTATCAAGACAGTACTGGAGTTGTCTGTTGATATCCAACGTATGAAGTATCCTTTCTCCCTCGTTTTAGGTACAGGAAAGAGAAAGGGGAGATGGACAGTTTAGTTTAAAGTAAATTCAGATACCACTTTAGTTAAAAAGAGATAAGGTCTCAAAGAAACCCTGCTGCTGTGGAAGATGAGACAGGGATGACTCATCATAAGAGCTTGCAACTCAGAGACTCTTACAGAGGTCAGTGCAATCAGTAAAACTGTTTTCCATGTCAACAGACTCATGTTGGCCAGGTTAGCTGGTTCAGATGGGAGGAAATGTTAGCGTCTCTAAAAAAAAAAATTAAGATCATAAGAACGAGTCATCAAGTTTACGTGGAGGCTTGTTATGCAAAATCCCTTTCAAAAACAATCTGATATGAGAATTCATTGAAAGAGGCTCCATGGACAGCCATGTTAAAATGGCCAATAAATAAACCATGGCAGAGCAATAAGAAAGGCCACAGGGTAGTAGCTCGCAAATATTGTAAAACAAAATAACAACTAGCCTGAATGGGTGGTGGTTATGCTGGTGGGACGAACCAGAAAACATTTTTCATTTACTAATTTACAATTTTCTAGCAGCAGGCTTTCTTGTCTCCATTAGTAATTGCTTTACATAATCAGTAAACAGGTGCCTAAAAGGAATTAAACCCCATCATTTAGGCAGTCAACTGAAGCTGAATGATGTCCGGTTGTATCAAAAAACCTTATTCTTGTGACAGTAGATCTAGTCTGTGAGGAAGCTTGTGCTATCTGTCCCTGGCCATTTCCAAAAGTCGGTAAAAACAGTTACTTGGACCAGAAAGGAGTCTCCACAACTTCAAAATCATCATCATCAACCTCTTTTTTCCCCATTTTCTACATGTGGTCAGGATGTTGTATCAACTGTTGCCAGCTCCCTCTAATCAATGCTTCTCTCCTACCTTCTTCAACACTCAAGCTCGACTGTCACATGTATTCTCTCACACAATCCATCCACCTCTTTGCTAGATACCTTTGCTTCCTTTTGCCTTCTTTCTATATATTCCAAACTTTCTTCACCAGATTATCCTCTGCTTTTCTGCATGTTTCCATACCACCATAATCTGTTCTATTGGACCTTTTCTGCAATTAGAGCTACTCTGGCTTCCATTATACACTAAACCTGACACAGTGTCAGTTGGCTACAACCCATCTAGTTCGGACCTCCTCAATCCGACTCCCCTTCTCCTCAACCCCCCCCCCCCCCAATATATCTGGAGCTGTTAACCTGTTCCACTATTTTCCTTTCCATTTCAATCCTCAACTTCTGATTTTTCCCATTTGCTGCCATTACAACTGTCTTATCTGTACGCAATTTCATCCCATGTCTCTTCAGTTTTTCATTCCATTCCCCTATCCTTCACTGAAGTTCTTGTATAGAATCTGCATGTAATGCCACATCGTCTGCATACAGCAACTTTATTAATCTGGCCCCTCTGGACAGTCTGCTAATGCAGTCCACCACCAATATGAACAGCAGTGGGTGCAGGAGTAGAGAAAGAATTCATGACACTTTGGAAAAAAAAAAAAAACTCTGCAAAGATACACAGCTCATCTAAGTATGGAAAAATGTGGATACCCTGTACCATGGAATGAGCTATAACCGGACCTAAACACTTTGCAAACAATCTTGGTGCAGTGGATAGTCCAAAGGGTAAGGCAGAAAACTGATAATGTGATCCATACACACAAAACCGTATGAAATATCTAAAGTCTGCATGAATATGGATGTGATAAGCATCTTTTAAATCTAGTGTTACCAGGACACTTAAGAGGAATAAGACACAGCAGGTTGGAAAGTAGCATCATTACGAATTTAGGCACGATCACAAAAATGTATAAGAAATAAAATTCAGAACTGGTCTCTAAGCATATTCTTTCTTTGGCACTAGGAAGATCCTTCCACACCTCGGAAGCAGAAACTAGTTCTATCACTCCTTGGGACAGCATGTGATGAAGAACTACTGAAAACCACAGAGTCTGATGTGGAAGACTAGGAATAACCCTCCAGGAAAGAAGGAATTTACTCCTACTGCCATCTGAAACCTTGATGAATGATTTTCAGAGCTCATTTGTCTGAAACTATTTGTTGCTAAACAGAAAAATGGAGAGTCAGACTTTCTGGAAGGAAAAAAAAAAAAGAGGACAGGATGAGAGGGCATCACAAGGTCTCTTGAATAGTAGTCAGACTTGTTGGACTGTCCATGTTTTTGGGAGGTTGGAGACTTCTTTTAGGAGGCCCCTTGCCATTTCTTCTTAAATGTCTGTTTACCTGTATTTTGTTGAGACTACTGCTTCTAGTTTTTGCCAAAACTGGATGAGGAGGAAAAAAAAATCCCTTGAATTTGGAAAAGGCAGGTTGAAAAATCTTGGAGATTCCCTGGACCACCTTGCCCTTTTCATCACACTTTTTTAATCACCTCTGCAACAGAAGAGCCAAACAATCTCTATCAAAGGGTGAATTTAAAAATCTCATTTTATCATCTGTGAGGTTCTAAGAATGCAATAATGCAAACCTCCTCAAAGCAGTAACAGTGGCCAAAGCCCTTGAAGAAGCATCAACAGAACAATGCACATAATCTGTAAACGAGTAGTGACCTGTGCAATAGAAGAAATTAAGTTTCTTAAAACATTGTTCCTCACAAGAAGAAACTGCAGAAGAAACATTCCTCATACTTTCACAACTTGTCAGAACAAACTGTAGCATATAAGCCTGAAAAATTCAAAATTTTGAAAATGAAAGCTGTAGAAATATACATTTTTCTCCATGCCTATAAATGGTTTTCACACCCTTATCAGAATGAGTAGGACTGGAATTATCTAAGTGCTTAGCAGCAGTGGGATCAACTACAGCTGCTGGGTCAGGCTTGGAAATAGTATATAAAAATTAAAGACTGAGGAAAGTTATACATTCTATCTGCCTTTTTTAAGGACAGTTGGTGATCAAGAAAATTGCAGGCAGTAAGACACACATCCTCTGAAGCAGCTGAAACAGGAGGAATGGACGTAGGATCTGGAAAATCTTTCTGTAACAAGTCATAGTATATTCTAATGGGCAGATAAACCTCAGTGTTATCCCATTGAAAACACTGACACATTCTAGGAGTAGTCTTAGAGAATGAGAACCCCCCATAGGGAGAATCAGAAACTCGGCTTTCCTCAGGGTCCAATTCAAAAACTGAAGGAAAAATCCCTGTATCTTCCTGTTCAGAATCAGAATCTTGAATCTCTACAGGAAAAGAGGTCTGCCTCTCTTTTTCCAGAAACTACTTTACAAGGAGGATCAATAGCCTGAACTAAACCCTAAGCCAGACCCACTAAACTGCTTCTAGCCAAAGAAATTTGAGGGAGGGTATATACAAAACTTGGTTTCCTGTTTCTTTTCGACAGAAAAAAATGGAGCCAACCAAGTTACTAATGGCAGCAGCAGCTTTCCCAGGGATAGGTACAGCATTCTAACACAACATGGAAACCTTCTCTGCTACCTCTCCCAAGACAGACTTCCTTTGCCCATTGAAAGGGCCCCAGGAGCTTCACAGCACATGGCTAACCCCCAGTCCACAGTGGCTGCAGGTGCTACACCTGAGAGAGATCCGGGGCTAAAGATGAGTGGTCTGAGATAACAAATGGCCATATCATCTGCAGCTGAGACGAAATTCTATCTTGCCATGGTAGCAAAGGCTGTTTGCTTAACTGTTTTTTTTTTTTTTTGCTGGAAGAAGGGCCGACTGTGGGACCAGTAGCCTGTTCCATGGTCAAGCTGAAACTGCTGCCTCTTTCCTGGGGAAAACGCTCAGCAAATGCAGTAAACACTTCCAGTCTAAAAAGTTACTCTGCTGATAGAAAAACAGTAAAAAAGCACTTAAACAGTACTCCAGCTCCACAAAAGTAAAATAAACAATTTCTCCACAGAAAAAAAAATGTTTCTGGCTACTTTACACAACTTGTAAATGGACAGGAAAAATGAGTGTTTAATTTAAAGTACATTACAGTCTCATGACAGTCTATTAAAAAACTACTAACTTTAAAATAACTTTCTTGACAGGGAAAAATGACAAAACAGCAAGATAAATAAGAAAATTAATGTTTTTCTCAAAGGGAATTTATCTGCCCAGGAAAGGAGCAGCACAAGCTGACCGTCGATCCTCAAAATCATCATAGGAGTGTACTCTTCGGTGTCAGTAAAGTTCTTAACAGCTTCTCCCCATACTTGTTTTTTTTTAGTCAGCTCAACTCAAGCTGCCTGACACAGTATGGGTGTGTGGAAGGTGCCCTAAGTCTTTGGAAGTTGTCCGACTGTTAGATCCTTGGCAGGATACAACTCAAATAGCTAAAGCTACTGCAGCAGTAATCAATGTGATGAACACTGCAAGTGTTGATGACATTACTACTACTGTTCAAGCAGTGCTAAAATACCCTGGTACTGTTAGCATCTTGTCAGGCCATAAACTCTCCCACTACATCACTAAGCATGTCCATGAATATGGCTGGACTGGAGTACAGTAGCAGTCTTCACACCAGTGACACATACACTAAGAGGCTCAGTCCTCCTCCTCTTAAATCCAGTCTCTTTCACTACCTATAGTGACTACTTCTGTACTGCACAATACTACAAAAGATAACAAAACTGTTAAAGAGTATCTTACTGATTACAACAGATAAGTCACCTTGAGTTGTTACTGCATAATTTTTTATACTTACCTTGAATCTGATCCTTGAACAGAATTATGTACCTGGTGACCAGGTCATGATTATTTGCAAATCGTCTCATAAGCACTGTTGCCAACTCTACAGTGACAGCTCTGAGGTGGAATTTCTCCATTAATCGGCGTACACTCTTCTCAAGCTGTGAAAACAGAGACATAGCTGTTATCCAAATACCACAACAATGCATTTTAAAGACTGCATTCAAGCTGCAGGTACCATCAGGACATGTAACCTCAGATGGTAGGGAAACTCAGTAAATCAAGCATTTCAAACTCTAACTCATGGACTGTCTCCAGTCTCTCTTAACAGGATACAGAGATCTCCTCCAATGTCTTCCATGCTTCAAACCATACTGCCCAGGAGAAGCAAATGTCAGGACACTGGTGAAAGTGCCATAAGCACCACAGGGAAGGGCTTATTCGAAAACAGAAAAACAGGGAAAGATTTTCTTGTACCTTGACAATAGTCTTAAAGATGCATCATTATATACCAAGTACTCCCATAACTGTGGTACATTAATTCAGAATTATCTGGCTGCATGATCCATTAAGATAAAATTTGAATCGTCACTGATAGTCAGTGGTGGAGTCTTAGAATGATTCTGCAGGATAAAAGTATCAAACAAAGCCATGGGACTCTAAGCAGATTAATTTATTTTTAGGAGAAGGCCTGCTACACCTGTCACTTCAAACACAAAGACAGCCTACCAGTCAACATATCCTTGTTTTGCACGCATCTGCGTTACTCATGTGCAAAACATGCCAGCAACAAAACTACTATGGGAATGTAAGACTAAGCTTCTTAAGATCCTCACAGATTAATAGCCTAGAGCAAGTACCTATGAATCTGTTAGGAAGGTTCTCTGATGACCTGTAGTCTTTCTTTCTGTCAAGCAAATAAGAAATACAGTGCTATCTGCATGACAAAGGTATGGCATGGATATGGTAAGCAGTGGACAAAGCCAGAGGGAAGAAATAAAAATGATACACAAGAAAAATACATATGTGGAAAATTCTCTGTGATGGAGAGAAAAATAATGTTTTCCAAGAAAGAAACTTCAGGTCAGCTGAGTGAGCTGAGTCAAAGTAAAAGATTCTTTACAGTGAAAGATTTTGTGAAGGGACACTGTCTCTGATGGGTGGTCTCAACACAAAGAAGCTTCTTAAGAAGGCTCTGCATACTTTCAGTATTTCAACATATAGCCTC
This sequence comes from Protopterus annectens, assembly GCF_019279795.1. Lineage (NCBI taxonomy): Eukaryota > Metazoa > Chordata > Ceratodontiformes > Protopteridae > Protopterus > Protopterus annectens. The sequence continues at coordinate 1,806,235,773 of NC_056743.1, read as the reverse complement.
TTGCCCTTCAAGGAAATTAGGGATAAGCAAATTGAAAATTATGTACCCACAATACCATTAGATCCGTGTTGTCGCATTCTACCCATTCCTCTACAAATGGGTCTTAGATCAGACATCAGATCCATATTCAACCGTTTCAAAGCTTTGAATATGGTGCTCAGAATCCTCCCCCTACCCATAATCCTCATGCACAGAAGATACAACCTCAGATCAGGTTTGCCCCTTATAATAGCTTGACAGCATTTATAAATGTATGACCAACAAAAAACAGTTGATAAGGCACTGTGGAGAGACCTGCGAAACCTTCAGGAGCCAAAGCCAAGTCAGTTAGATCCATCCAAGTAAAGGTACTGCAGAGGTTCATAGGTTGGTACTAGGCTATCAGCCCTAGGGCCTATACAAGCCTAGCTATAACAATTCCCTGGCTATTTCTTCCCACACTGTTTACTTCCCTGGACCCCTGTCTAGCAGGGAGACTGATGTGATCCCAGAGGTGAATTTCCTTTCTCCCATCCAATCGTCAAGGTTCCTTTTGAAGAGGGCCAAATAGGCACTCTGCTTGACATGTATGGGCAGTCTATTCCAGAGTCTGGGGAGTCTCTGGGTCAGGAACCTATCCCTCCAGCATGTTTTTGTTTATTGTGATGACAAGGTTTAGATCCCTGGAGCGTGTGGCTCTGAGGGATTGGGATTTCTTTAAGTGTAGCATGTCCAACAGCTCTGGGTTTGACATGACCTTGTATGTTAAGCAGAGATCACCTCTGAGTAGACAATATGCGACAGAGTATAGCTGGAGTTTTTTAAGGTGGTCAGCATAGGGAATCTGCTTTAGGCATGTGATTCTTTTAGTGAGGTATTTCTGCGGCCTTTCCGGTTGTTACAGATGTCTTGAGAGGTACATACCAAATGGGGCGTTGTATTCTATAATGGGTCTAATGAGGGATGAGTACAGTGGGACAATGACCTCCTTTTTTCTGGATGAAAAGCCCTTACTGATGAGGTGTGCCACATAGAAGGATTTCCTGACTGTTGTGGCAATGTGGCTATCGAAGGTGAGACCACTGTCCACCTGTATCCCCCAAGTCTCTTACCACACTTTCGGTGTTTAGTGTACTGCCACCTATGTGGTAATTCACGGGTAAATGTTTTTTCCCACAGGGGATAACTATACATTTCTTGGCATTGAGCTTGAGCCCATGGCTCTGGCACCAAGCATCTGTTTCTGTAAGGCCCTTTTGTAGAGTATCCACATCATTTGGGGATTCAATAATGGCTCCCAGTTTGCAGTCATCTGCGAAATTTGTTAGCCAGAGTCACTTAGTGTTGGCCTGTACTTCCGAGAAGTAGATGCCAAACAAGAGTGGTCCCAGGACTGAACCCTGAGGTACTCCACTTGTCTGGAGCTGGATTTGGAGTCGGCTACTTTTACAGTGTGGGTTCTGTCAGTAAGCCAGTTGGCAACCCATTGGGTTATATAGGGATTAATGCCCAGCCTAGTAAGTTTATCTATGATTCCAGAGTGGGGGATGGTGTCAAGGGCCTTGGCGAGGTCTAGATAGGCTGTATGGACCACCTTACCCTTGTCCATGGCTCTGGAGACTGATTCGAAGAAGTCAACCAGGTTCAGGAGACAAGATCGGCCCTTCACAAACCCAAACTGGGTGGGGTCCAGTGTTTGAAGGTTGCCAATGTCTTTGTTTATAAGTTCCATGATAATACGCTCCATGGCCTTGCAGATATGGCTCGTCAGACTGATGGGACGGTAGTTTCCAGGATCCAAAGTGGATCCCCCCTTGTCGAGTGGGATAACTGTAGCTCTGCACCACTCAGTGGGCACGACACCCGAGGTGAGGCTATGATTAAACATGACACTTAGGTGAGGTGCCAGTTCATATTGTAGTTCATGTAGTACAAAGTCCGGGATGTCATCTGGTCCCATGGATGCTGTATTCTTAGTTTTGGGGAGTGCGTTTTTTTACCTGTGTGGCTGTTATTACCGGAATTTGGCAATCTTCCGGTACGGAGAGGGGGGTGAAGTTGGCACTGAATCGATCTGCCAAGATATTGCAATATCCTTGGGATCAGTATATTTAATGCCATTCTGTTTTAGCTCAGAGCAGATCTGAGCATTGCCATTTAGATTCTTGACATAGTTATAGAATGCCTTGTGGTTGTCTTTGGAATCTTTGGCAATTTTATTTTTGTAACTAGCTTTGGAGGATTTTATGAGGGATCTCAGTTTTTTACTGAAGCTGGTAAGGGAGTTTTTTGCATCCTGGGATTTTCCTCTTTTCTGCAACAGTTTCTTCCTTTTGTTGTAAAGTTTTTTATGGCGGAGACCACCAGACTGGCTTCCTTTTTTTGGAGGAGAGCATCGTGGTTCTATTTGGGATGGCACGATTCATGCATGAGTGGATGTGCTCGTACAGTGCCTTAGTGTAGGATTCAGCAGTCAAACTTTCAGTTCCCGTCTGCATGGGTGTCGAAGTTTGTCACTTCTGACTTGAGTAGCATGAAGTTGGCTTTGGAGAAGTTTTTCATGGAGGTTTCCTTACTGGGGGGGTGGGGGTGGGATGTGGATGTTAAGGGTGATTAGCTTATGATCAGACCTGACTAACCAGGGGGTGACCATAGGTGTGGAGCATCAATTTCCCATGTTGGTAATGACCAGGTCTAGGATATTGGAGGCCCTGGTGGGACTATGGCTTAGTTGATCCAGGGTATTGGAATTTATGAATTCCAAGAACCGTTAAGCAAAGGTGTTGGTACATGAGTAGTTTTCCCAGTTAATGGCAGGGTAGTTAAAATCACCCAGTATTAGGGTGTTAGGTTCTATCTTAATGTGTTCCAGTATGTTTAGAAAGGTGTAGTGAGAATCTTAGGGCATGGTGGGGGATCTGTAGCAAGCTACAACTTGGATTGCAGTCTTACCTAGTGATAGTTGCACCTGGAGAATTTCAGACGCATTGTGTTGGGCAACTAGCCTGGTGGTGTGAATATGGACACTTCTCCACCTTTAGTGTTTTGGTCCTGGTTCGGTGACCGAAAAGTGTGGTAAGAGTTGAAGCCTGGTATTGCAGGGGTGCTCTCTGGAGCCTTGAACCAGGTCTCAGTTACTGCACAGATATCAATGTTCTCCATTTTTAGGAGTGCCTCGAGAAAGTGCATTTTGAGGTTTAGACTTCTAGCATTGAGTAGCATTACCTTCAGATTTTGCATGCATGCTTGTACCTGTTACGGTGGTGGTTTTGTCCTTTGAACTTTGCCTAAAAAAAGCACTATAGGGGTGGCAAGAGCCTTAGCCAGTAACCTGAATCCCAGGGGTGACAGGTGCAGACCATCTCTGGCAAAGCATCGTGGTCTGTCGATCATGTCGTCCCAGGCAGACAGATACTGAATCCCCTTTGAATGACACCAGAAGCTTAGCCAATTGTTGAAGTCAATCATTTTATCCTTATATTGTGGTATCATTCTGGGTGAAGTCAGGATGCTACTCAGGGCTAGGGTCATACCTGCCTGGGCCACATGATCCGAGAGCTCTTCCATGTCTCTTTTCCTGTAGTCCAGGGAGGTATGTCTCAAGTCATTCACTCCAACATGGACAATGACAGTCAATGACAGTCTCATATTTGTACTTGTTGTGAAGTGACTTGAGTGCATGCATTATGTGGTGGATCTTGGCACCCGACAGGCAGCCGACTGTAATTTGCTCCTTGTTTAAACTGGTGAGTGGGACATCAGTGTGCCGGACTATAGAGTCACCTATGACTAAAGTGTTAGGTACGCTGTCTTGCCTTAGGGGCTGTTGCTGGGTGGCACACCGGTGTTGTGAGCTATGTGACACTTTGGTTGTGACTGGTGTTTGTTTGCGTTTCAGCTTCAGAGGTCCTTGTTGCTTGGGCAGGTTACAGTTAAGGGCCTCCACATATGTGGGTGTTGGTGGTGTGCGTTTAGAAAGGCTATGTATTGGAGTAATATTTCCGGGAATGAGATACAGAAGGGAGGGTAGTAGATGAAAAGACGTAATACAAAAACACAGAGCTAATGGTATGGTCTGTACATCATTTTCGTATCCGTTGTCTTTTCTGTCAATTCCTCTACACGTGGGACACAGTCCCCACCTTCTTAAACTCTTGGGAGGTTTCATGGAAGGATATTCCTCAGCACAGCTGAACCAAAAGAAGCTCTGGATCTGGATTGGTTATCTAACTTATGAAGGTGTGAACATTTGACCAGGTAGCTATAGCCGAAATCGATGGGGACACTAGAGAAAAAGGCTGCAGATGAGAGCACAGATCTGGATGAATGAGCTTTAGGTTTTGAAGGGAGAGGTAACCGCTTCTCTTGGTAAACAAAGGAAATGCACTGAGCCAGCCATCTGTACATGGAGACTTTGGATACTGCTTGCCCCAACTTAGGTTTTGAAAAGGAAAGGAAAAGTTTATCACACTTCCCGAAGGATTTACTGCAGTACAAGTAAAAATGTAGCTGGCAATGAACATCTAACAAATGCAAAGTATATTCAATTTTGAGAAATTTGGAAAGCCTACAGCAAATTTATGGCCTGATTCATGGAATATTCAGAAGCCACTCTTGGAAGAAAGGAAGGATTTATCCTTTACTTTGTTTTTGTGAAAAGCAAATGGGGGGTTGATCAAAGTACAGGTAATTCCAAAATCCTTCTGGCAGACATAGCTACCAAGAATAATATCTTCTAGGAGAGGAACTTTAAGAAGGTTTTGGCAGCCAGTTCAAATGGAGGGTGTACTGGGAAACTGGATCTCTGAGTGGAGGACATAAAAGAAAAGTACCTCAAGGAAAGGCCTCAGATAATCTAAGAGGCTAAAGGATAATGGCCTTCATCACTGAAAAGAAATAGCAGATAATTGTACTTTGATAGTAGAATAACTTAGCTCCACCTTCGAAAAGGTTAGCAAGGAAATCTAACCTAATGCCTAATGAGGGATTGAACGTATTATGTCTTTCTGAGGCCCAAATAGAAAATTTCTTTCATTTGCTCTTGTAGATCTTGCTAGTTGAGGGTTTACGTGAGGAAAATGAAATGTGTAGAACAGAAGGGGAAAGCCTGGACTGTCGAAACATCATAAGAATTGGAGAAAATATGCTGCTAGTTTGAGTGCTTATATGTTCAGGTGAGGCTTGCCTTAGGGTTGAGATAGTAAATTTGGGTCCTTGCCCAGTTCCCAAGTAGAGTGAACTAGATGAGGCCACAGGAAGGGAAACCACACCGGATTAGGCAAATGAGTTGTTACAAGGATGACAGAGCCAATACTTTCTGGAGAATCTATGGAATGAAAGGGAACAGGGGAAGGCGTAAGGAAGTCCTGGGTGCCAAGTGTTCATCAGAGTGTACCTGGGTGACTCCCCCTCATGGGTGATCAGTGTGAAGAGCGTGTTGCATTTTAAGTTTAGGGGAGAGGCAGACAGATTGCAACAAGGACTGCCCCTGAGGCTGAATATCTGCTCTGCTACTAGAGAGTTTAGGGACCAGTCGTGAGGGAGCAGGATGGACCTGCTCAACCTGTCCAGAAGAATGTTTGATATCCCCAAGATATGCATTGCTGCTAGGAAAAGGTGAGAGGATATCATGGCCGCTTGACACAAGGAGTAAGATCTGGTTCCTCACAGTTTACTGATGTATCACACCACAGCCATACTGTCTAACTGAACTGAAACCACATCCAAGGAAAGAGTCCTGAAAGGCCTGCAATGCTAGGAGGACTGCTGTCATCACCAAGATATAACTGGGAAGATTGGACTCCAGCTGAGACCACATGCCTTGGACTGTCCTCCTCAAATAATTCCCCCCCAACCCTAGTAGTGAGGGATCCATGGTCACCGTGGCTTGAGGGGGGTGGTAGAATGAAAGGACATCCCTGGTGAAGGACAGGGGAAGTTATCCACCAATTTGCTCCCTGGAAATGTTTGTCTGAATGATCAGGTATGAAACTGGTTGTTGCATAACTGACCACTGTACTGCTAACATCCACTGAAGCACCTTCATGTAAAACCTGGGGAGCAGAACCAAAGTTATAAATGTGATCATGGAACGCTGAACTCAGAGAATCAGTTTGGCTGGTGATTTCCTGATTGAGAGATCCTGCTGGCCTTGAAAATGAAGGAACGAGATTTGTGGCTGTGTGTGTCTTGCAATGAGAACTGTCATAACTAAATGCACTCTGATGAACTCCAGAGACTAAGTAGGCTGCAGATGAGACTTCTGATCGTTTACTGTAATACTAATTCTAAGTTGTTCCTACAAGCAGATCAATGAGTCCTTGCCAAGGAAGAGGTTTTCCCTGGCCGGGTGGTTATGAGCCAGTCATCCAGATAAAGAAATCCCGTGATCCCTGGAGTCATAGATGAGCTACTACTATTGCCATACATTTGGTAAACACCTTGAGGGGGGGTGGTCTGTGGTGAGTCCAAAGAACAGAGCTCAGAACTGTTAATGACTGGCTCCCAGTCAGAAACGAAGATATTTCCTGGAAAGCCTGTTCACTTTGATGCAATAGTATGCATCCTGAAGATCTGCTGAGCACATCCAGTCACTTCTCTTCAACAATGGGAGAATAGACTGAACTGTAACCATCCGTAATTTGGTTTGAACCAACTTATTTGACTGACTTAGATCCAAAATTGGTCTTAGGTCTCCAGGCTTTTTTTGGTACTAAAAAGAACCTTGAGTAAAATCTAGATCCTCTTTGGTCTGGTGGGACCTCCTGGATGACTATTTCAAAGAAGCTTCTCTACTTCTGAAAAAAGAAGTTATGTCTTACCATAACAATCCATCTGTGCTGCTGATCTTCATTCATTCATTACTGATGGGTCATCAGTTCCATCCTCAGAACAGAGCCGGCCAAATATCAAGCTTGCGTCAGCCAAAAACAATTGAGCCAAGGTCCTACCCAGAATGCTCTGCTCAGTTACCTCAAATCGAGTTTGCAAGTTGATAGACAAAAGTAGAGGCTACCTCTGGTCATAACTAACCTACAATAAAGGAGTATATGAGATCAACCAGGAACCTCCGGACGGGAGGGGGGGGGTGGAGGGTGGGAAGTAATGAATGAACCAAGAACAACAAAGATGAAATGTTATGGTTAAGAAAACTTCTTTATCTGATGTTGTTAATCTTCGTTCCATCCTTACTGATGGGAGACAGAGTCCCCAGCTACCTGTATCCCTGGGTGGCATTCATGGAAGGACATTCCTGAGCACCATGGAGCTAAATGAAGCTCTACCTCTGGAGGCCAAGTCCAATTTGTAATGAAGAACAAAGGTATGAGGTTTGGCCCAAGTTGCAGCTGAGCAAATATCATTGAGGGAAGCCTTAGCATGGAAAGCTGATGAAGTTAACATAAACTTTGTAGAATGTGCTTTCACTCTGTGAGGCAAAGTGACATTATTTTTGTTGCAGATATAGGTAATACAATTTCTCAACCATGAAGCCAATGGAACTTTTGAGACAGGATGACCTTGTCTAGGTCCAGAAAAAGCTAGAAACAGTTGGTCTGATTTACGGGTAGATTTTGTTCTGTCCAGATAACATCGTATTTGCCTATGAACATCCAAGGAGTGCAGGCAATACTCTCCCTTGTTAGAGTAGTTAAGAAAGAACACTGGAAGGTCAACAGATTGGTTGAGAGACCGCTCTGACACCACTTTTGGTAAAAAGGAAGAATTAGTTCTCAGTGATGCCCTATATCCTTATGGAAGATAAGATAAGGAGGTTTGATGCATAAGGCTTGAAGTTCTGACAAGCGTCTGGCCGATGTCATTGCAATCAGAAGCAAAGTTTTCCAAGAGAGATATTTTACATCACATGAATATGCAGGTTCAAAGGGGTGAGCTGTTAGAGCTTGCAGAACCAATGCCAAATCCCAAGGTTGTACCGGTTCTCTAAAGGGAGGTTTTAAGTGGATAATCCCCTTCAAGAAAGTTTTGCAGAGTCTATGTGACATAAGCGAAGAATCCTGAAAACCAATGTGGAAATTTGAAATGGCAGCTAAATGCACATGAATAGTAGAGGCAGACATCCCACAGTGGAAAAGATGTGATAAGTAATCCAAAACCACCGAAACTGGGCTGACAAGGGGTCTAATTGTTTATTTGCTACCCATAGAGAAAACCTTTTCCATTTACTGAGATAGATTAGTAGTCTGGTGGACGATTTATAAGATGTAATAAGAATACTGCGCACAGAAGACTAAAGGTTTTCCTGCCTGACAATCATTGGAAGTGGAGAAACCAAGCTGTCAGTTTCAGGGTTGTTAGATTGAAGTGAGTCAGACCCTGTGGATAGATTGAGGATCCACGGTTGATCTAGCAGGAGAAGCCAGAGGAAGGGGAACCAGACTTGTCAAGGCCAATATGGAGCAATAAGGATCACTTTGCTTTTTAACTGTCGTGCTTTCTTCAGAAATTGGGAGATGAGTGGAAGAGGAGGATAAGCATAAAGTAGACCAGAGAGCCAAGCGTGGACTAGAGCATCTCTCGGTGACTGTCCCCGGGGGGGATCAGGGAAAAATAGTTGCTGCACTTGTAGCTGTTTGGGAAGGCAAATAGGTCGCAGCAAGGTTGGCCCCATCGGTTGAAGATTCTTGCCGCTATCATAGAGTTGAGGGACCACTTGTGAGGCTGTAGAATGCACCTACTCAATTTGTCCGCTATCACGTTGGAGCTCCAAGGAATGTGCATTGCAATTAGAAAGCGGGTGGAAGGTATCGGCCATTGCCATATTCTGAAGGCCTATCGGCATAATGGGTAAGATCTCGTGCCCCCTTGCTTGTTGATGTACCAGACCACTGGCATGTTGAATGATTGGATCGCTATAGTCCCTGACGGAAGGATGGAATGAAATGCTTGCAATGCTAGTAGCACCGCCCTCAGTTCCAGAACACTGAAATGCAAAAGGGCCTCTGTCTCCGACCAGGTGCCTTGGACCGAGTTTCCCTGACATAGCCCCCCCCCCAATTCCATCAGGGAGGCGTCCATGGTCACTGTGGCTTTTGGTTGATGGGGGCAGAGCATTGTTGGGGATTTCTAGACATCCACCAGAGTAAATCTTGCTTGCATCTCTGAGTTACACTTATATGAAAAGACAAAGGATGTTGTAGAGGGTACCATTGAGTGAGAAGTAACCACTGAAGGAGCCTCATGTGGAATCTGGCTAGAGGGACAATGGTGATCGAGGCTGCCATTGACCCCAAGACTTGCAGTATAGATAGAGCAGGAGATTTGTTGTGACAGAGCAGCAGTTGAACCTGTTGCCTTATTCTTTGAAGCCTGTGGTCCGAAAGAGATGCTGTGCAATTTCTCGTGTCCAACAGTACCCCTATGAATTCCAAAGACTGAGCTGGGGTCGTGTTGGACTTCTCCCAGTTTACAGTGATTCCCAGGCATTGTGCTGTGAGGAGAATGTAGTGCAGGGCTTCTTCCAGTAGACGCTTGGTTGGGGCGGTGAAGAGCCAGTCGTCTAGATATAGAAACGCCTGGAATCCTTGAAGTCACAAGTGAGCGATAACCACTGCCATGCATTTGGTGAACACTCTGGGGGCCGTAGAGAGACCAAAGGACAGAGCTCGAAATTGGTAGTGACTGGCTCCTATGTGGAAGCAGAGGTATCTTCTTCAGCGTTTGCCCATTTTTATGTGGTAATACGCATCTTGAAGATCTACAGAGCACATCCAATAGTCTTCTTCCAAGAGAGGAAGGACAGACTGAACCATGACCATCCGGAATTTCTCTGTTTTTACAAATTTGTGCAGTGTGCTGATTGAATGGTCTCCAGTCCCCTGTCTTTTTTGGCACTAAAAAGAACACTGAGTAAAAAACAGATCCGTCTGGATGACTCTGTTGTAGCAGCTTTTGGATTTCGTGTACTGCTGCTTCCCTTTGACTGGGTGGAACGTCGGGTAATACTCTGGATGAGATTGGACAAAGATGGAAGGGGATGCAATAGCCTCTGGATATTATCCGTTGTACCCAAGAGTCATAGGTAGGTACTAGGCTATTGGCCCTAGGGCCTATATAAGCCTAGCCAAACTGTACCCTGGCTTTTGCCACCCAAGAAAATTATTTTACTGTGCCCCTGTCAAGCAGAGCCACAGAAGTAATCCCCAGGGTGAATTTCCCATCTCCCATCTAATCATCATGATTTTTCTTGAAGAGTGCCAATGAGGAGCTTTGTTTGATATAGTGGTTATATTTTGCCAGGCAGTGGGGTACAAGGAAAAACGACCCCTGACTGCTTCCAGAGGTGAGCAGTCGGGTAACACTTCAGAAGTGCTGATAGGGTTGGCCAGCGAAAGAATCTCTGGAACCCAATTTTTGCAGACCTCCTCTGTCCCAAAACAGGCATCTTCCATTGGAGTTTCCCCCTCTGCCTCTATGGGAGAACTCGGCATGTGTATCATGGAAAGAGCCCTGTGATTTCCTGTGCCACATCTTCCCGCTCCTCTGATTTCTGGAATAAAACCATTGAGGAGTCTGACACCCAACAGCAGACAGGGTCTTGCCACCCTGTTCGCACCTTGCCAACGTATCTTCCACTTTAGGGCCGAACAAAGAAGCGGCCTCGATGGGGGCATTCATGAAGGAATCCTTAAAGGAGTCCGCAAACAAAGGCATATCCAGGCATGTCATCTGGTGACTATACCCGCACCTGCCACTCTAGCCGCTCCTTCCGTTGCGTGAGAAATAAGACGCATGGAAGAATTGGAAATGGAGAAGCCACGTTGTCACGGACCTTGTCAGACACAGCTCCTGCCAAGGTTTCAGAGAGTCGGTTGATAAGATCCCTCTGAAGCCTAGTAAAGTGTGCCAAACCGTTCAAAGACCTCAGGGCAAAGGTTAATGAAGCAAACACACGCTTCCCTAGTCTGCCTATTGCCTGGGACTCCTTGTTGGGTGGATGGACAGTTTAGCTCTCTTCTGCCAAATCCTTCTTAGTTGCAGCCGCCACCACTATGGCATCTACTGGAAGACCTCATGACCAATGGGGATGCTCAGCTGGGAGAGATCTGATTTTTATCAGCATCCATGGTATCGCTTCCAGGGTGTCAGGAGCTTTCCATGCGTGCTGGACGATGAGCTGGATGAGCTCATCGGCCGGCGATATAACCCAGGACATAGGGGGCCAGGCACGAGAGGCCTGCAGGAATACAGATTCCTCAGAGGAAGGATTATAGGACTTTCCAGTCACTCCTCTGTCTATGGATCTCGAGGCTGTCACCAAAGGACACCTCATCAGAGGGTGATCGTGGGGACCCTTCCCAGTCATCAAAGTCCATATCGTCAGTCAACGACTCCTCAGTGGAGTCCATGTGCTTCCTCTTGCATGACGCTCTGCGGGGTACTTCCTCAGTGGGAGGTTCTGGGGAAGACTGCAAAGAGGGGGGTCTCCTGAGGAGGAGAAACCTGAGACCCTTGTGCCCGGTGGTTGTGGCTTGTGACAGTTGCGGCACAGAGGGGGGAAGAGGACTCTGTGGGGTCTGCCAGTGGAGGCAAGCACCCTCTCCATGGCCTGGAAGGCTGGCCTACCCAAAGAGGGATGGGAGTCCGGAACAGAGCACAGCAACCTTGGAACTGGGGTCATACCCTGGCCCAACGAGCCGACCCCTAGACAGGGAGTCTCAAGAGGACTGTGAAGCATGAGAGAGGGAGGATTCTTGGAAGGTGCCACAGAAAGAAATCAGCGTGGAACCAAGAATGCTCTCCCCCATGGCACAGCCACTGCCCTGAGAAGAGCCCAAAGCCCAGTGCACCAAGGGCCACAAAGACAACTTCAGTTCCAAAGCGAGATCCACTATTGGAGTTGGAGGAAGTGAAGCTATATGAGTAATGGGCTTTGATACTTGGATTGAACTCGAAGGAGGCGTGTACGTTGGAGTTTGAGATATACGTTCACCTGAAGGAGGGAATGTGGACTTCGATGGGTGACAGAGACCTCTGGCCACAAGCAACTAATCAACAAGCTGCAACACATCTTGCTCAGAGGCTTCTGGTCGACATCATAGAGAAACCGGAGGGCGATTCTGGCCTTTCTAGAAAAGGACTGTACTGGCTACCAACGAATTGATCCAAGGAAGGAAAGTACTTGGTCCTTGCAAATTTGAGAGGTTCAGAGCCTGGAACTGGGGACATCTGCACCGAAGAAAACACTGTGGAAGTAGTCTGCGCCGACATCAGCACCACAGAAGTTGAAGGTGTCTGCACTGTAAAAGCAAGTGTCTGCACCAATGGGTATGGCACCGTCGAGGAAATTGTCTGCACCGGTAAAAATGACGGTGCCAAAAAGGACTGCACTGAAGAACGTGTCAGTGCCAAAAGTGTCTGCACCTTGGAGGACAGTAACGTCATACTCTGGGCCAAAGGGGATTGCACCAGCTTTGCCGAAGGGGACTGTACCTGCATGGACAGTGCCAGTAACTGTTGGAGCCATTATTGTGTGCACCGAGAATTCCAGTGCCGGTGTCGATAAGGAGGGCATGGCTGGAGCAAGAATCAGCAGGAGCCAACAGGGTCACAGGTGGCAGTGCCGAAGTAGTAGTCAATTTCACCTTCTTATGAGTCAACTCCCTACGATCTCCAAAGGGAGATGAAGGGAGCAACCTCGATGAGGAAAAATGCCTCTTACAGGGTTTAGCAAGAGGGGGTGAGCCCTCCGACCCAGAAATAGCCTCACAGAAAGGAGATTTGAGCAGACCTTTCAAGATTAATTTGTTCTTTCTCTCGTTTAGAGTCCTGGTCAAAAAAATTCTAGAAATCCCACACAGAGCATCCACAGTGGGATGGCCATCGGAAAGCAGTAACTTAACAGCAGCAATCCTTACACTGCTTAAAACCAACATTACTTTTCTTATCCAACATAATGATGTGGAGAAGAACAGTACCAAAAAGAAGAGGAAAGGCTACCCAAAAGGATAAGAAGGGAGAAGGATTACCAACGATGGTAATGAAGAATTACCTCAAAGATAAGAAATGGGTAATAAAGAGAAATAGACTAAAGAGAGAGAGTCTTGATGCGATAAGGTAAGAGAATAATACCAGAGACTGTTTGAAAAACTAAGTAGAAACGATATATAAAACTTTCAAAAAATTAGACACTTAGCTGAAGAGAGTGGCTTGACACGGCTGTACAGCAATGTGGCAAAAGAGATCTGATGCAACAGGGAACAGAGTATTCTGGGTAAGACCTTTAGTCAAGAGTTTTTGGCTGACGCTAGCTTGACATTGGGCCAGCTCGGTTCCGAGGACGGAACCGATAACCCATCAGTAAGGAATGAAGGAAGATTAACATCATATCTATAAATTCCTTTTGGCAGCATGGAACTTTGGGAATTCTCTTTTGAGGCGGGGCAGAAGAGTAAAGAGGAATGAAGTAGCCTCTGGTACTTATTCGCTGCACCCACTTGTCTTGAATGACAGTTGCCCAAGTCATGGGATGCAGACATGAGTGTCCATCTGACTGCCTCCAGATTAGACACTTGGGCAGCCTTTCAGAAGCGCTGGAAAGGCATCTCAAAGTATGGACCCCCTGCAGCCCTGACCACCTTTACCTCTTGAGTAATGTCTGCTATTAATTTTCCCCTCTGCCATGGGGAACGCATTCTCCAGAAGTGCTGGTTGAAATCCAATTGAGAGTTTTGGAACCATATTTTCTTTGCCACTTTCTGATTTCTGGAGAAGGTCTTCTAGAGAGTTGGGAACTTGATTTCCATGACAAATTGGATTTTGCCATCCTGTTCACTTCTAGAAATGGTCTCTAACTTTTGGACCAAATAAAGTTGATCCACTAAAAGAGGCACTGATAAAGGATGTCTAGAAGCGCTCAGCAAAATCACAAATTTGTATTAATGCATGCCTTCTGCTGGAAATACCTGTACCAGCTGGTCTAGACACCCCTTCTGTGACATTAGAGATGAGGCACACAGATGAGTTAAGACAGGGATAGTAGGATAACCATCTGAGAATGGAGTGTCTTTCTGATCCACAAATAAGGTTCCTGCAAGAAAAATGGAGATGACCTTGACCAAAGCCATTTGAAAATGGGTGAATTGTGCTAGGTAGTTAAGCACCCTCACTGAAAAAAAAGTTGCAGCATAGACTCACTTCCCAAATCTGTCCAGAGTGCAAGATTCTCTACTTAGGGGTGGACAGAGGAGCTTTCTTCAGCGAGCTGCTTAATTATGGCTGCCGCCACTACCATGGAATCAGCTGTCAGATCCTGCTCCAGTGTGACTGGACTTTCAGAGCCACTAAAAATGTATCTGGCTTCTTGGGGATGGATTCAACTGGGTCAGGTTCCTTCCAGGCCAGGGATGAGATAAGGTTCACCATCTTATCCACAGGGGGTACTACCCAAGAAGATGGGCCAGAGCCAAAAGCCTTGAGGAAAACCAATTCCTCAGAAGAAGGTACTTGGGCAGAACAACCACCTTTCTGTCAAAACTGTTGAAGGATCTCCCTGAATGAGACATCCTCAAAGTGATCTGCAGAAGCCTTTGCCCTCAATGAAATCAGCATATGTGGTGGGGGATTCCTCAGGGGAATCAAAGTCTCTCCTCAAACTTACCTGGGAACGTCTTCTGTGGGCTGCTCAGGACAGGACTCAGAAACATATGTCTGACAATGGAGAACAGGGTCAAGGTTCTCAAGAACTTGCTGTCCCAAAGGCACAAGAACAAGCTGCAAACCCTTGAAGATCCTATAGTGGAGGATTGGATCTGACTGAGAAAGAGAATATCTAGCCCATACCTTCTTGCATGCCTAACCCTGAATTCCTCTGGGAAGCTTATTCCTACAGTCCAAAGCCCTAGGAGGAAGCTTAAACCTGGAGGCCATTCAGCTAGGCTTCGATGCAGTTGCCAGAGACAAACTGTCAAGTGCCGAAGCCCCTTAAGAAAGGAAAGGCTCCAAGGATCTCAGATCAGATTCCAGTCTCTCAGTAGACAGCGATGTTACAGCTCTGAGAGTCAGATGCCCACCTTGAGAGAGAACTGACCAGACTTGAAAAACTCTCAGCTCTGATGTAGATCTACCCTGGACCAAGGTCGGATCCAGGGACTCTGATCTGACTGGGTTGGATTGGAGAAGGAGCTATAACCTGATGACAGGCAGAAGTCATGTCTAATGGATCCAGCAGTGTTAGGAGCCAGTAATACTCCCAAATTGGATCTGGGCCCTTAGGAAACTCCCCTTCATTCTGTCCTTGTCCATTTCCGTAAGACTTCTGGAGGATTTAGCTAACCTGAGCGACGAAGCAGAGGAAGGAAGTTTGGATGAATGGGAGTGTCTCTCCTGCAAAACAGGTGATCTAAGCCTAGGGAACAAAGGCTCTGGGGTGAAATGAGGTGTCAAAGAGCATGTGACAATCGGATCTGAAGATATTGCCATTTTTAGGTGTCAGAGTGGAACTGATAAATCAGATCTGTTTTCTTGTAGATTTAAATGTTTTTCTCTCTCAAGGTTTGGAGCACCAACAGCTAAAAAACAAAGCTGATAAAAAGGAAAGAAAGCTTAAATAAAATACAGCAAGCAGCACCTTGTGGGTTGCCCAACACCTGTGTGCTGAAGGGTAACTTTTTCACTTGGAAATCTAAATATCTTGAGGAAATGGCTTCTGCATCACCTCAGAACAATTTTTTCAGCATCTGGGGGGCACTTTAATTAATTCTTTGAGGCCACAGATTTTTCTAGGATTCTTACACTAATAATTAAATCTACCAGTGGTCATTCAATACATGTGAATAATTTAGGATACTAAAATAAGAAGTAAACAAGAACATGGTTTAATTTAAGCTATTAATGAAATCGACATCCATTCAGGCTACTTATAGTAAAGGCATATCTGAAACCATCTGTGTACTCAGTTACCTGAGGACAAAAGGATACTTGGCCTCATTAAGCATCATACCTAGTGAGAAGTACTACGATTTCTTATCTCAAAGACTTTATATTTGTGGAATAAAATCCCCTGATTAAACTCGTATCATTACCACAATTTCAAAATGGAAATGGACGAGTACATAGGCATTCATATAAAAAGACCATTTTCTCTAATCTTCATCAGTAAAGTGTAGCTCACCAACTCATTATAGACAGAATTAAAAAAAACAGTTATAGCTATGAAACAAGGTATGCAACCCACAGATTCAATTTTTATTTGCTCACTAAATAACAGAGGCAAAGAAAGGAAGTAACAGAGCCTAGGTAAATCTATCTGACATTCTTTTGATGAAAAATGTACTGTAACCTGTAGCAGGATGAATTCTTATTCCTGTCTTGCATAGTTGTATCTCCTTATTAAACTGCTTCATCAACAACCCCACTGAAGTCAAAGACACCAATGCAGTCATAACTCAACCAAAGGAACAGTGAAAAAGTATAATTGTGTGAGAAATGTACCATAACTGTAGATGCTCGCGAAGATCACTGTGGAGTCTTGGGAATTCCTGCCTGCAAGAGTTCACAGTTGGCCTGAATACCACCTCACAATTGATAGATGGCTTGCCTGCCTGACAAAGATGCTGGAGGTGTTAAAGAGTTGTCAGAAGACGCCATCTTCAAGTTTTTCTTGCCCAGAGAACAACGGTTCAAATGTCCTGTTGTCCTGTAGGCACACATAACTCACTTTATGGCAGGCAACATGGTTAGAGGCTGCAGGAGGGGAGTGAAAGATGAGGCCTACCCAACCCCAGAAAACCCCAGAAGAAAAGGAGGGAAAGAGTACTGCAGCAGTGATCTACTCAAACAGCTACAATTATGGGAATGTTCGGACACAACTGTAGTTACTGTTGCAGTGCTGATTCTTGGGAATGCTTCCAAAGTTATATTAGAAAGGGTAGATGGGAAATGTTGGGAACTGAAGAGATAAGGCTCTGCAGCATGGCACAGTCAAACCGAGCTATGGCTCTGGAGGTAACAACAATGTTGTAATGCTTTGTAAAAGTGTGCACTTAAGACCAATTAGATGCTTCTCTGGAAAAGACTGGGTTGAGGTTCCCTTAAATGAGGCTGCAAGGGCTGTTTTTGTCCTGGTAGAATAAGCCCTAATGAGTACAGGACACTGATTGCCTTGATGAGAGTAGCAGTAAGCAATGCAACTAAAAATCCATTTTGATATGGCATGCTTACTAATAAGAAGTTATGTACCTACCATAACGTTCCATGTTAGTTGTCTTCTTCTCCCCTTCTTTCTTGCTGGATGGGTTCGGAGCCGATCCTCGGCTCCGACTCTGCCAATACTAAAGCTCGAGAGCTAATTCCACCGGCTCAAGGCTCCCCTATATCCCACAATGCTAGGCAGTGACAACTCAGATCTCGTTTGATAGCTAGACCAAGCAATTCTAGTCTCCATAGTATGGAGAAGGGTATCCCACCTCTATATAAACCTGAGTGTAAGGTATCCTAGACCTAACAAAAGGGGAAAAAGAGGTGGTAGAACACGTGGGAATGACAAGATGATCACAAAAAGAATTCCTATCAGTCTGTCCAGGCTTGGGGGAAGGAGGGTGGGACGCAAGAAAGAAGGCGAGAAGAAGACAACTAACATGGAACGTTATGGTAGGTACATAACTTCTTAATGTTAAGTTGTCTATCTCGCCTTCATTCTTGCTGGATGGGACTGCGTCCCTAGCACCTTATCCCGGGTGGCCTATCGGAACAGACTCTTGAGAAAAGTGGAACCAAAGTTGGCACGGTTTCTGGAGACCATGTCCAATTTGTAATGTGAAATGAAGGTATGAGGAGAAGCCCAGGTGGCTGCTGCACAAATGGAATCTATTGACAGCCTATCCTGAAAAGCTACGGATGTAGCTAATGCCCTAGTTGAATGAGCTCTAGGTCTTGAAGGTAGTTTTTGATGTCTGATCTCATAGATGAAGGTAATTGTAGAGGTGAGCCATCTTGAAAGGGATACTTTAGTAACTGGAAGGCCCAATTTCCCTTCTGCATACGATAGAAAAAGCCGATCAGATTTTCTGAACTGTTTAGTCCTGTCTAAATAATATCTAAGTTGGCGGTGAACATCCAGAAAATGTAGCTTTTGTTCCGACCTGTTGGAATAGTTAGGGAAAAAGACAGGGAGATCAATTATTTGGTTTAGGTTTGTTTGAGAGGAAACCTTAGGTAAAAAGGATGGATTCGTACGGAGGGATACCCTATCTTTGTGAAACACTAAGTAAGGAGGACGACTGCACAGAGCATAGAGTTCAGATACCCTTCTCGCTGAAATTATGGCTACCAGAAAAAGTGTCTTCCATGAAAGCAACTTCAGAGAACATGAAGCCGCTGGTTCGAAAGGGGGAAGGATTAAGGATGCCAGAACCAAGTTCAAGTCCCATTGAGGCGGGGGATCTTTGATTGGAGGTTTGAGAAGAAAAACGCCCCTTAAAAAGTGCTTTTCAGAGCTTGTGAGCCATGATGCTAGACTCCGAGACACCTACATGATAATTAGATATAGCAGCCAGTTGAACTCTAATGGCAGATGAAGAAGAGCCTAAATGAAAGAGTTCTGCTAGAAAGTCTAGAATAGACTGGATAGGTGCAGTGAAGGGATCTATATTTTTTAATGTTGCCCAAAAGGAGAAGCGTTTCCATTTACTATTATAAATCTTCCGGGTAGAAGATTTATGAGAGGCTATCAAGATATCTCGGACCGAGCGAGATATTAAGGGAAGCCTGGCTAAGGTCGGAATCAGAGAAACCACGCTGTGAGGTTGAGAGAATGAAGAGATTGGTGCAGCTGGCCCAATTGGTGGGTCAAGAGATCTGGCACTGGGTCCAGATGTCAAGGCTGCTCCAAAAGGTAACGATGAAGAAACGGAAACCATATCTGTTGAGGCCAGTAAGGGGCAATGAGGATCATTGTTCACTCTCAAGGTGATGGCTTTCTGAATTAGTTGAGTTATCAGTGGAAAAGTGGGAAAAGCATACAGAAGTCCCTGGGGCCAATCGTGGACTAGAGCATCTCTGCTGGGATGGCCTGGTAACGGGAAGAGAGTGAAGAAGTCGTGGCACTTGCTGTTTTGGGGAGTAGCAAAAAGATCACAGCAAGGCTGGCCCCATCTTTGGAAAACTTCTTCCAGTACTGATTTCTTCAGAGACCACTAGTGGGGCATGTGAATTGCCCTGCTCAACTTGTCTGCAATCACGCTGGACTTCCCGGGAATGTGCGTTGCTACCAGAAAACGC
Source organism: Protopterus annectens (assembly GCF_019279795.1). NCBI lineage: Eukaryota > Metazoa > Chordata > Ceratodontiformes > Protopteridae > Protopterus > Protopterus annectens. The sequence goes on along the minus strand of NC_056743.1, from coordinate 1,806,216,558 downwards.
TGAGAAGAGATCGCCCACTGCCAAAGTCTGAGTGCCTCTCGACAAAAGGGGTATGATCTGGTTCCGCCTTGTTTGTTGATGTACCACACTACGGACATGTTGTCCGTCTGAATTGCAATAGTCCCTGTGGGAAGAGAGTCGTGAAGGGCTTGCAACGCTAAAAGCACTGCTCTCATCTCTAAGACATTTATGTGCAAGTGGCACTCGAAAGGTTGCCACGTGCCCTGAACTGTCCTACCCTGATAATGCCCCCCCACCCGATCAGGGAGGCGTCTGTTGTCAACGTGGCGACTGGGGGGGGATGAGTGAAGGGTCTTCCTTGGAGAACCTGAGGTGATGTGATCCACCAAGACAGTTGACTCTTGCATGATTGAGTTATCAATATGGTGTGGGACATCGGGAGCTGTTGGAAGGACCACTGTGTAAACAGCATCCATTGGAGGATCCTCATGTGGAAGCGAGCTAAGGGGAGAAGGGGGATAGCTGCTGCCATGAGTCCTAATACCTTCAAAACTAGTCTGACTTTGACTTTGTTGCATTGCAAGAGAAGGAAACCATGCTTGCGGATGTCTGACACTCTATGCTCTGTAAGTCTGGCTGAAAGATTGAGTGTGTTTAATGTGGCGCCTATAAAGGTAATAGATTGACAAGGCGACAAGGCAGATTTTACGAAATTTATTGAAATGTCTAGAGCTTGGCAAGTTTGGATAGTGAAGTCTCTGGATAGAAGAAGTTGATGTCTGGTGGTGGCAGTAAGGAGCCAGTCGTCTAAATATGGAAACACCTGGAATCCTTGACATCTCAAGTGAGCTGCGACCACTGCCATGCATTTGGCAAACACTAGGGGGGCTGTAGTGAGACCAAAGGGCAGGGCTCTGAACTGGTAGTGACTGGCTCCCAGCCTGAAGCGGAGAAATCTCCTGGAGCGTCTGTTCATCTTGATATGGTAGTACGCGTCCTGAAGATCTATCGAGCACGTCCAATTGTCCTGACCCAAAAAGGGTAGAATGGACTGTAGCGTGACCATCCGGAATTTTGCTTTTCTGACATACTTGTTTAATTTGCTGAGATCCAGAATGGGTTCTCCAGTCCCCTGTTTTTTTTGGTACCAAAAAGAATTTGGAGTAGATTCCGGATCCTTGTTGGTCTGCTGGGACTGATTGGATGGCTCTTTTTGATAGCAGCTTTGAAATTTCTAGTGCTGCTTGTTCCCTTAGACTGGGTGGAACGTCTGGAAGGGATCCTTTGGGTTGGGATGGGATGTGAATAAGGGGAATTTTGTAACCCTCGGATATGATCGACTGTACCCATTTGTCTTGTTTAAGGGAAAGCCAGGCTTTTGGGTACAGGGATAATCTTCCCCCGACTGCCTCCGAAGGTGGACAGCCGGGCAGCTCCTCAGGGATGCTGAAAGGGTTTATCAGAGAAAGTTTCTCTGCTACCCTGGTTTTATGGACCTCCTCTGCCTCTAGGGCAGCATCTATTGTTATTCCCCTCTGCCTCTAGAGGGAATCGACCTTGTGCATCAGATGAGACTCCTGGGTTTGTTTATGAACCACATTTTTCCTCCCTCTGTCCTTTGGGATAAGGCCTAGCAGGGACAGAATAACGGACTCCCACGGCAGAGAGAGTCTTACCTTCCCCCTCGCACCTAGTCAATGTATCCTTCACCTGAGGACCAAACAAGGATGATCCATCAAAGGGGGAATTGGTGAAGGATGCCTTGAAAGGGTCCGCAAAGTTGCACAGCCGCATCTAGGCATGACGTCGTAAGGCAACGCCTTTGCCTGCGGCTCTACTCGCCCCATCCGCAGCATATGAGATAAGCCGCATGGAGGAGTTAACGATGGAGTTCAGGGTTGCCAACTGGGAGTTCATTCTGTCTTGGAACCCCTCCAATCCAAAGTTGGATCCTTTATCGCTTCATTCATATCCTTGAGTAAATCTCTCTGGAGACGAGTGAAGTGACATAAGTAGTTCAGCGACCGCATTGAAAAGGTCGCTGATGAGAACATCCGCTTACCGTACCTGTCCATGGTCCTAGATTCCTTATTAGGAGGATGGACAAGTACCGAAGGATCGGCTAACTCCTTCTTAGTGGCCGCGGCCACCACCATGGCATCGACGGGGACACCTTTAGATAAAAAAATCTTTATCTTTAGGGGCAGTAATAAACTTTGACGGCCTCCTCGGGGTGGGTTCCACTGAATCAGGAGCCGTCCAGGCCTTCCTTGCCACCACTTCCATAAGGGGGTCAAAGGGAAGGGACCCCCAGGAGGTAGAAGGGCGAGAGCTGAACGCCTCAAGGTACACTGACTCATCCTCTGAAGGGTTAAGGGCTGGCCAGTTCCCCCTCTGTTTCAGGATCTCAAGGATGTCAGCAAAGGAGACATCCTCAGAGGGGGATCGAGGGGAACCTTCAGATTCCTCTAAGTTAGTGTCAGAGGTGATAGACTCAGGGGAGTCAATGTGCTTCCTCTTGCACTGCCTCTTCCTAAGGGGTTCTCCTAACGGGTCAGGAGAGGCCTCGGAAGAGGAGGAAATTCCCAATGGGGAAACTTGAGGAGTTGGCTCTCTGCTGTCTGATGCAAGGGGGTGGGTAGAAATCACCGCAGGCACTGAAGATGGAGGGGCTGACGGAGCCGGCTGTGGGGCAGCACTGGTTCTAGCATGCTCTGTATGACCTCGAAGGCAACCCTATCGGGCATGGCCGGAGGTCTCCGCTCCGAAGAGACAAGGACCCCCCCGGCACCGACAGGGACGGCTCCGAGGCCGATGTCAGAGCTGAACTCACCAGCGCCGAAGTCCCGAGAGGGAGAGCGAGGTCGGACAAGGGTCCGATGCCACTCGCCCCCTCGGAGCCGACGAGGGAAGCTCAGCAGCGAGATCCCTCCAAAGAGGAGATCGGAGCAGACGACGGAGCCGAAAGGGAAGGTATCGGATCCGACGCGCCGACAGTCATGGCTCCGATGAGCCCCGGCTCTGAGCTCAAAGGAGTCGGAGGAGGAACACATTGAGGGACAGAAATAGCCGCTGACTGTTGAGTCAGGCTATGCAGCATTTGGGCCAGTGCCTCGGACTTGAGAAGTCTACTCACTACCCTTTGCAAATCGTGGTCAGATAGCCTGGAAGACCGTGAGGAATGCGATCTATGGCTCCGTTCCGAAAGAAGAGGGGATCCTGGTGCCGAGTGAACAGGGCCGATGGAGGGGGACCTAGACCTCTTCCTCGAAGGCTGCTCCGATAAGAGTATCGGAGCCAAGTGAGTGTTATCAGCCTCGGCTCCGGCAGGAGCAGAGGTAACAGTACGAGGCTTAGAAACATCGGCTCCAGCTGGAGCAGATGTCGAAGCAGTTTTGATGCTTCCCGAGGAAGGCTCTGAAGCCGAAGCAGACTGTCTGGAAGTCTTAGAAGGCTTCCCCGACACAGACTGGTTCGGGGGGGCCTTCAGGCTTTAATAAGCCACGCAAAATCAATTTATTTTTGCGTTCCTGCAGGACTCTAGGGCTGAAACCATGGCACACAGCACATGAGTCCTGCAGGTGCAAAGGTCCCAGGCAATACACACAAGAAGTGTGACCGTCTGTCAGAGACATTTTCTGACAGCACGAGTCACACTTCTTGAAGCCTGAGACCTTGGAGTCCTTAGACATACTAAAGGCCTAAGTAAGAAAACACACACACACACACACACACACACACAAACACACACACACACACAGGCCTTTAAGAAAATATTAATTTCCAGTCACACTAAAGGACTGGGAGAGGGAGGGGAAGGGGCCTAAGGCCTAAAGTTAAAGGAGAATAAAGGAAGGATTACGGGCAAAAGAGGTGTCGATCCAAGGAAAAAGAGAATTAAAACTAAAGTTATACTAAGGTAAGTAATAGGGGTCTAAAGATTTGTGAAAATAGAAATAATTTTCCACTAACCTGCCAGAGCCGGTAGAAAAGCACCTCGTCAGCTAAGCGGCAAACGAGATCTGAGTAGTTACCGCCTAGCATTGTGGGATACAGGGGAGCCTCGAGCCGGTGGAATTAGCTCTCGAGCTTTAGTATTGGCCGAGTCGGAGCCGAGGATCGGCTCCGAACCCATCCAGCAAGAATGAAGGCGAGATAGACAACTTAACATTAGGCCTTCATTCCTTACCCACTGCAAAATGGATTAGGAGTTGGTCTGCACTGTTAGGAAAATGTGTTCTGTACAGGCAGAACCTTAGTTGTCTGTGAAAAGTCCAAAAAATGGAAGATCCTCTCTCTCTCTTGATTTCTGAATTTGGAAAAAAGAATGGAAGGGAATTGGCCTGTTTGAGGCAGAACTCTGATGCAACCTTAGACATGAAGGTACAATGGTCCTGAAGGTTACTGTCTCTATGAAAGATCAGGAAAGACTCCTAGCACGAGTGATTTCAGTTCAGAGAGGTGTCTAGCTGAAGTTAATGCTAGACAAATAGTCATCTACATGGCCATCTTTACAGGTGCATAGGCAGATGGCTCAAAGGAGGAAGCGAGCTTCTCTAAAACAAAGAGAAGGATCCAGGAGGAGACTGCCAGTACAAGGTAGGTATGCTAAAACGGCAGAATTCAATCCTCTCAGATGGTCACCAACATTTTTAAGAGTAAACGTTTACATTTACCAAATAAAAGGCAACTGCACAATATTTACTGATAAGTCTTCAAAATGCTGCTGGATGTTAAAAGAAGTGAGAAAAGGGGGAAAAAAAAACCAAGAATCAAAAGATTGTGCAGAGGAAGAAACTTGTGAAAGCATAGTAGCAGAGGAACTAAAATGAAAGAAAAGTAAAGGAAAACAATTTAACATGCTTTTGTTACAGAAAAGAAAATAAAATAGACAGGATGTATGAAGAAGTCCTGAAGACTAATGGGACACTTGTGGGCTACATTCAACAAATAAAAAAAGGCTAGAGGAGATTGTGGGGACTCTTTCCTGCCACTCAGAAAAACTCATAGTTCTTCACAAGACAGAATTATATTTGAAAAAAAAAAAAAGGTGTGACAGACTGGAGACACAAAATGAAGAAATTAAAGAAAAATTACGTGTGCATGAGTAAAGACTTGGAGAAAAAATGGTCTTTCTCAAATGTCCTTGAAAAAGGAGAAAGGCTAGACTGCACAAGTTTCGTGCAAAGAGATAGTCTTATGGACAGCAACACAAGAGGAATCCATTTTAACTGAGACTGCCCAAAGTGTCTTCATATCAGGACAGGCAGCAGATCAAAGTCCTGGACCAATCCTACTAAGAATGAAACATATGCTATCAAGGCAAGATTACTGCCCATACCATACAAAGAAAACGGTTTGCAAAAGGCACTACAGAGTTTTTGAAATTAGCAATTGCTTTTACATAAAGTACAGTTGTGTACACTTACCATAAATGTAGATGTTCGAGTGTATTCACTGTTGCAGTCATTACATTTGGGTAATCTGCTGGCAGGTTGCCCTCAGTCAGCCTGATTAACAAAGTCTTGGGCCCTGCATCGGTTGCTGTCCCTTCTTCCATGATGGCAGGTCGTCAGGGGTATAAAACATGCAGCAGACACCATTACATCAGTTTTTCTTGCCCCAGATGTCAGGTGCCCCCCAAATGGGGAGCCAAACATTTAAGTAATTAAAAACACAAAAATATACCTCCAAACAAAAGCAAATACACCAAAAAGGTTTTTAAGCATAGTAAAAGAAAGTAGAGTTATAGTAAGACAAAACAGGGGGTTGGAGGGAGGGTAACCAGGACTGCAACAGTGAATACACTCTAACATCTACATTTATGGTAAGTGTACACAACTGTACTATGTTCTTAGTATTTCTCTGCTGTAGTTATTACATTTGGGTAGATTCCCAAAGCTATGGTTGGGAGGATGGATTTATACAGCATTAGGACCAGCTATAAGGCCCTGCAGGACAGCAGAGGCAAAGCCAGCTCTGGATTTAGAAAGGTAAATGGTAATGTTTGGTGAACGTATGAACTGAGCTCCAGGTAGCAGCTTCTAGAATGTCTCTGGTAGGAACACCTCTGAGAAAGGCTGTAGAAGTAGATGCAGGCCTGGTGGAATGAGATCTGATCCCCTGGGGATAGTTTTACCTTGGTGCATATAGCAGAAACAAATACAATGGCTTATCCATTTGGAAATAGTCTGCTTTGAAATAGCTTTTCCCTCTGCTCCTGCAGCAAATGCCAATAGTAGTTGCTCAGATTTTCTTTGAGATTTTGTCCTGTTTAAAGTAAAATCTAAGTTGTCTGTGTACATCCAATGAATTCAGAATCAGTTCCCCCTTGTTCTGTGGATTGGGAAAGAAAGTTGGCAAATGAATTGTCTGATTAAGAGCCACACTGGATACCACCTTAGGCATGAAGGATGGATTGGTCCAGAGAGACACCCTGTCCGTATGAAAAATAATGAAAGGCTCCACTGCCATAACAGCCTATAATTCGGAACTCCTTCTAGCTGAAGTGACTGCTAAAAGGAAAGCTGTTTTCCAGGAGAGCAATTTTAAGTCTGCAGTAGCAGCTGGCTCGAAAGGAGGGAGAGTGAGTTTTTCCAATACAAAATTGAGGTCCCAGGCAGGGGTTGGAGCTCTCCTGGGTGGTCTTAAGTTTTTGGCCCCTCTGAGATACTGCTTTAGCAGAGGATGAAAGAAGAGGGGAGGTTCTGTGTTACAATGAGCTGAAACGGCTGAGGCATGGATTTTTATGGAAGAAAAGGACAGGCCCTTGTGAAGCATCTCAGTTAAGTATTGTAAAATCTGAGGAATATTGGGCACTGTTGTGCTTATCCCTTGTGATTGATTGCAGGCACAGAATCTTTTCCATTTGTCAGCATAAGATTTTCTAGTACTAGGCCTTCTTGCCTCCAAAATTACATCCATCACAGGTTTGCTGAGGGATGCTAAGGGTGCATTTAGGTGATTAGCCACGCTGCAAGATTAAAAGTTTGGAGCGGAGTGTGCAGAATTTGGTTGTTCTGCTGAGACAGTAAGTAAGGTGTCTGAGGCATGTGCCACGGTGGACGATGTGACACATTGTGCAGGAGTGGGCACCAGTGTTGGCGAGGCCAGTCTGGAGCAATCAAAATCATTTTTGGTTTGTCCTGTTTGACTTTTAGTAGAACTTTGGAGAGCAGAGGTAGAGGGGGAAAGGCATAGACTGATAGAGCATCCACTTTCCAGGCTTTTTGTGATGAGTTCTTGAGCAGAATTTGTCCAACTGATAGTTCTGGGGTGAGGCAAAAAGATCTATGTCTGGACTCCCCCATTTGCGTGTCAACATGTTGAAAATCCATGGTTCCAGTTTCCATTCGTGTGGGTCCATGAGATTTCTGCTTAGTCCGTCTGCCAGAGTATTCAGCTTTCCTGGCAGGAATTGAGCTTGTAGTTGAATTTGATAGGTCAAGGCCGTGTTCCACAATGTCATGGCTAGTCAGCAAAGGGGGTAGGAGTGTGTAACCCCCTGCTTGTTTATGTACCACATAACTGTGGTGCTGTCTGTCTATCATTAATTCTCCTGGATGAAGGTAGTCCTTGAAGGCTGTCAGTGCATTCTGTACAGCTAGCATCTCTTTTTGACTGATATGAAGGTGCATTTGATTTGGGCTCCATTTGCCCTGAGTGCACTTCCCTGCCAGATGAGCCCCCCAAGCATAGTCTGATGTGTATGCAGTTAGGGTTTGGGCGGCAGGGGGTGGAGTGAATGGCAGTCCCTTGTTTTGGTGGCAGGTCTCTGCCCACTATAGGAACTCTACTTGCAGGCAAGGTACGATAGGAATCATCGTTTCCAGGCTGTGACAATGTTGACTCCATAAACTCTAAGTACCACTGAAGTTTCCGCATATGCAGTCTTGCATATGGAATTAGAAGAATGCAGGAGGCCATGAACCCCAGGGCTTGCAGAATTTGTCTTGCAGATAGCAGGGTTTTTGTGGCCACCTGTTTGAAATAAGTCACCAAATGAATTTGCTTTTCTGGCGTAAGGTATGCCATCTGGGCAGTTGTATTCAAGCTTGCACCCAGGAATGTAATTTTTTGAAAGGGTACCAGTTGTGATTTCTTTCTGTTGATGGTGTACCCTAGACAAGTTAGAACTTTTTTTTTATACAAACGCCAGATGCTTTTGAAGAATGTCTCTGTTTTCTGCCTGAATTAGACAATCGTCCGGGTATGGATATATTTGAATATTTCTTTGCCTGCAAAATGCAATTACTGGAGCCAGGCACTTTGTAAAGACCCTGGGCACAGTAGATAAGCCAAAGGGCAGTGCAGAGAACTGGTAATGCAAATAGCCTGCTCTGAAGCGGAGGTATCTTCTGCAGGATTCCTGATTGGGATATGTAGGTAAGCCTCTTTTAAATCTAGAGTTACCAATCAGGCATCTTTGCCTAGCATAGGAAGTAATTGTTGAAGAGTCAGCATCTTGAATTTTGGAATGTCCAGAAATGTGTTTAGAGTAGATAAGTCCAGAATTGGACACCATGATTTGTCTTTTCTGGGTACCAGGAAAAGTCTTGAATAGAAACCTTGTCCCTTTTCCTCTTCTGGGACTGGTTGAATAGCTTCCATGTTCATGGGAGACCGTACTTGTTTCTGGGCCTCTGCCCACTGATTTGGGGGCAGATCTGGCCATCCTTTTGGGTTTGGCAACGTGTGGAAATGAAATCTGTATCCCTGGGATACTATCTTTAAAACCCATTTGTCCTGGGTTATGAGTTGCCAGTTTATTGCATGAAGTGCCAGTTTTCCCACCAAAGGGGCGGCTAAAAGGAAAGTGCTTGGTAAGTGCAAAGGGAAGTTATTGAGACTGTTTACCATAGGGAGGTGCCTTGTTGTTTCCAGATTTGGAGGAGGAGGCACCCCGTTGTTTTGTTCGAAAAGTCCCTTGTAACTGAAACCTGGAGCCTTTGGAATATCTGGGTTTGACATGAGTGGCTCTTGAAGGAGGAACTGGAAAGGACCAGTTCTTAGTAGGCCAGTGCCTACTAAATCTTGGAGGTTGCACTTGTAAGAAATCTTTCACAGTTTGCATAGATTTAGCTTTATCTTCCATCTTTTTTAAAACTTCTTCAGCCTTATTACCAAAGAGACGGTCCTGTTGTAAAGGAGCATCCAACAATTTTGCTTTAACATGATCAGGCAGAGTTTGCTCTTTGAGCCAAGCATGCCTTCATGGTACAGCGCCAGTTACAGCAGCCCTGCAAGAGGCCTCCAAAGAATCAACACCACACTGCAAAGTATGTTTTCCAACTTGTTCAGCTGAATGCAATAAATCCTGTAAATCTTTATTTTTCACACAGTCAGAAATTAACATAATTTTCTGTTCAAGTAGTTCCATGATATGCTGTTGATATTTAAGCATATGAAATTGACAGTTTAAAACCCTGAATGCCAAGGTTGCAGAAGTGTAAACCTTCTTACCCCATCTATCCAGCGCCCTGGAATCTCTATCAGAAGGGGTAGGATTTTTAGCCCTAGAGGCCTTAATGCCCTTGGGACCCTGAGAAATGGTTTCAGGATCTGCAATTGGATTTTTGAAAAGGAATTTGTGGGAGTCAGGAACCCTGCAGTATGTCTGGCTTACAAGGAGCCGGAGGCAGAGAATCAGGAGCCATACTAGATTCTGAAAAAACATCAACAATGTCTAGAACAGGAGGTATAGCCAAAGGCCTATGCTGAGGAAGAAGAAGAAAATCTAGATTCAGAGAAATCCTGACTTTCCCAGTGGAAATGTTCCCTTAAGGTATGTAAAGTTTCCCAAAAGAAAATTCCTCGGGGTGACGCAGAAGGAATGGAGTTGTCTGCATCAGAGTCCTCATAAGTAGGTATAGACAAATCCTGTTCATTAGAAGAGTCAGAAGAAATAGAATCCTGTTCAGAAGATTCATAATCAATGTCTTGCCTAGGCCTCTTAGACAGGGGGGGGGTTTGGCTACCCCTGATCAGAGTAATTAAATCTTCAGCCATTTTGATCATTTGTTTTTTAGGCATAGGGGCCTGCACACGTGGCCCAAGCGTCATTTTTTTAGACATAAATGTAGATTTTGGCCTTAGGTTTGAAGATAGCATTGGTTTAATATACAAATCTGTAGGCCTGTAAACACCCTCAGAAGCCGGTGCCTGCACTGCGGCTCTGGACCCATCTAAGGTAGAAACATCCGCAGGTTCAATAATTGAAGCTTCTCGCGGCATACCAGACTCTGAATGGGTCTCAGTAGAGGCCTGCGAATCAAAAGTAGCGGGTGTCAGGGGCTGCGAAAGCACCTCATCAGTTTTGGACCTCGACAGTCTGTCTCTGTCTTTTTTTTTTTTTGCGTTTGTTAGGTATTCCGGTAATTGGATTGTTAACCGACGACAATTCTGGACAGTTAAATCGTGAGCCAAAATATTTAGAAGCAAAAATATACCAACACCACATTGCAAAGTATGTTTTCCAACTTGTTCAGCTGAATGCACAAAACCGACATCAAGGTATGTTGTGGTCAGGGCTTAGGCAAGGAATACAGTACAAATGAAAATCCTTATAAGGTATTTGCTTCCCACAGGTAATGCAATTATTAACTTTTACTGATATCAGTAAGGAGAAAAAAAAGTTTCCCCAACGGGATACTTAGCTTTATAGTTGAAGACTTAGGTTCTAAAATTCGAAAATGAAAATTTCAGGAGTCGGCTGACCGGCACTTGCGAACTGCTTCTGCTTCGGGCACCGCGTGGCAAGAAAGACTGATGTAATGGCGTCGGCTGCATGTTTTATACCCCTGATGACCTGACGTCATGGAAGAAGGGACAGCAACTGACGCAGGACCCAAGACTTTGTTAATCAGGCTGACTAAGGGCAACCTGCCAGCAGATTACCCAAATGTAATGACTGCAACAGTGAAACACGAAGAACATCAAGGCAAACACAAATTAAGTTTCTTCCTGCAATCTGGAGGTACATAGAGAAATCCTTGAAAGTAAAAATGGCTTACCCAGCTACACTGAAAACATTTTTTCCTCAGTGGTTGCAAAAGATTTTTAGACTCTGAACAGGTGCTGCAGAAGATGAAAGAGTTCAAAGCAATGGAACCCCCAAAAGAAAAGAAAACTTGGTACAATGGTCAGATTCAACAGTCAGACAGAATGCCTGTTAAACCATTCCCACTGTTTAAACGAACAGTGGAAGAAAAGCAGAAACAGCCCATCAGATAAGTGAGTCTGTTGATACAGAAGAACCCACTAAGTGATAACAGGAGGAGGAATACTCCTTTATACTCCTATGAACCTATGAAGGTTAGAGGTGGTGGGGAAAGAACAGAATGTAATCTCTCTCCATCCAACTTACACATGATAAAGCATCAATATACTGTTAAATATAATTTGATAGAAACGGACAAATGATTAACATTAATTGGACTTTTAGAAGCAACAATTTATACAATGGCCATGTGTTTGCATTGGCTTGTATATAAATAGTAATATCCAAATGGTGTAATTTTATTTATTTTTTTTAAGATGTCCATAAAATAACGAGTTGTAGTTTAAAAAAAAAAACTATAACAGGGCAATAGTTTAATGGAGCCTTCAGATGCAGCCAGTGGGTAGATGGCAGACTCCTGACCTTCTACCACCATTAAAACTTTAATGCAACCATTGAATATAGAAAGTGATGGTGACTGGTTAGGAGGAAGATCAGGAAGAAAGGGCTAGGTCACATTCTGCCATGCTCCATCCTCCAGGGTGACTAAGTGTTATAAGAATAGACAGGCAAGAGAGACAAAAGGCACTGCTAACACAATTAAATTGTTGCAATGTCCTTTAGTATGGTCATTAATGATCTCACTGAAAATTTTATGCAGTGGGATGACGTGCCTAAGAGAGTGGCGAGTCCACAATGAAAAAAGCTCAGTCTAGCCACATAAAAATAGTTGTAGGGAAAGGGTAATAGTAAAGCGACAGCTTGGTAAAAAATAAAAGGAATACTTACTGAGAAAAGAGGACATTTACTTTGAAAACTATAACAATGGAAGTGCTGGAGAAATGCTAAGTAGGTGTGCGATGTGCGGGGGGGCGGGGTGCAAGTTACTGAAATGGCAAAAGAGAAATCTGCTTCCAGTGAGCACTGACCTACCAAAATAAAAGTAATTTACTCTATCTACAAGGGTAATATGACAGGATTGCATATAGTTTTTTAAGTTGGTTGTTTTTGGGGAGCGATGTTACATTTATTCCAATAGAAAAATTAAAAGGGGTGAAACAAGATGGAAGCAAAAGACTGCAGCAGCTAAGGTTGTGAATACAGTTGGCATATATGTAAGACACGATGCAGGGGTAGAGAGAGAATTTACTTTGTAGTGTTACCAAAAGTAGAGCCACTAAAGACAGCTAAGATATAATGGGGCTACAAATGATGACACGGAATGTAAATGGTTTACCTTGCTAGCAAGAGAACAAGATAATGACATCTGATTAAGAATTTGGGACCCACAGTATTAATAGTACACAGCAAAGAGGGGAAAGGAAGAAAGGAAAAAGTACAGTTGTGTACACTTACATAAATGTAGATGTTCGAGTGTATTCACCATTGCAGTCATCACATTTGGGTTATCTGCTTGCAGTAGCCCTCATTCGGCGTGATTAACAAAGTCTTGGGTCCTGCGTCGGTTGCTGTCTCTTCTTCCATGACTTCACAGGGGTATAAAGCATGCAGCCGATGCCATTACATCCGTTTTTCTTGCCCCAGATGTCTGGTGCCCCCATAATGGGAAGCAATTATATATAAGGTTACATCTCCAACAAAAACAAACATACCAGAAAGCTTAAATACAGTAAACAAGAAGAGAGGTATAGCCAATAGAAGTCAGGGGGCTGGAGGGTGGGTAACCAGGACTGCAACAGTGAATACACTCGAACATCAACATTTATGGTAAGTGTACACAACTGTACTATGTTCTTCGTGTTTCACTGTTGCAGTCATTACATTTGGGTAGATTCCCAAAGCTAAGGAAGGGAGGAGGCAGTTAGAGAGCATTAGGACCATCTATTAGGCCCTGCAAGACTGCAGTGGCAAAACCAGCTCTGGATTTAGAAAAAATAGGCAAATGGTAATGCTTGGTGAAGATATGAACAGAACTCCAGGTAGCAGCTTCTAGGATGTCCCTGGTAGGAACACCTCTGAGAAAGGCTGCTGACGTAGATGCAGCCCTGGTGGAATGTGATCTTATTCCCTGTGGGGTACGTTTTCCATGGTGCTTATAGCAGAAATGAATGCAATGGCCTATCCACTTAGAAATGGTTTGCTTTGAAATGGCCTTCCCCTCTGCCCCTGCAGCAAAGGCAACTAGCAGCTGTTCAGTTTTCCTAAGAGGCTTAGTCCTGTCCAAATAAAATTTAAGTTGTCTGTGCACGTCCAAAGAGTGCAGTATTCATTCTCCTTTGTTCTGTGGATTAGAAAAGAAGGTTGGCAAATGAATGGACCGATTAAGGGCCACACTGGATACCACCTTGGGCACAAAGGAAGGACTGGTCCTGAGGGACAACCTGTCTGCATAGAAGAAGATGAAGGGCTCCACTGCCATGAGGGCCTGTAATTCAGACACTCTTCTTGCTGAAGTGATGGCTAGAAGGAATGCTGTTTTCCAAGAAAGGAATTTCAACTCAGCAGTTGCAGCTGGCTCAAAAGGAGGTAGAGTGAGCTTTTCCAATACAAAGTTAAGGTCCCAGGCTGGAGTAGGGGTTCTCCTGGGTGGTCTCAAATTTTTGGCCCCTCTGAGGAACTGCTTCAGCAGGGGGTGAGAGAAGAGGGGTGGCTCCGTATTATAATGTGCTGAAATGGCTGAGGCATGAATTTTAATAGAAGAGAGGGAAAAAGCCCTTGTGAAGCATCTCTGTTAAGTACTGAAGAATATGCGGTAAGCTGGGCACTGTTGTGCCCATCCCCTGAGTTTGGCTCCAGGAACAGTATCTTTTCCACTTTTCAGCATAGGATTTTCTAGTACTAGGCCTCCTTGCCTCCAGAATGACATCCAGCATTTGCTTACTGAGGGATGTTACTGGAGAGCTCAGGTAATTAGCCAGGCTGCAAGGTTCAGGGTTTGAAGATGGGGGTGCAGAATCTGGCCCTCCTGCTGGGAGAGCAGGGAAGAGGTCTGAGGCAGGTGCCATGGTTCCAGCAGAGGCACACTGTGCAAGAGGGAGTACACCAGTGTTGGCATGGCCAATCTGGTGCAATGAGTACTGTCCTTAGTTTGTCCTGTTTGATCTTTAGTAGAACTTTCGAGAGAAGAGGCAGAGGGGGAAAGACATAAACTGAGAGGCTTTCCCAGGTGAAGGACAGGGCATCCACTTTCCAAGCTTGTCTGTGGAGAGTCCTTGTGCAGAATTTGTCCAATTGGCAGTTCTGAGGGGAGGCACACCGGTCCATCTCTGGGCTCCCCCATTTGTTTCTCAACATGTTGAATATCTTTGGTTCCAGTTTCTACTCGTGTGGGTCCATGAGATTTCTGCTTAGGTCCTCTGCCAGTGAATTTAGCTTGCCTGGCAGGAATTGAGCTTGTAGGTGCACTTGGTAGCTCAAGACTGTGTTCCACACAGCCATGGCTAGTCAGCAGAGAGGGTATGAGTGGGTTCCTCCCTGCTTGTTTATGTACCATATAAAGTACAGTTTTGTACCTACCATAAATGTAGATGTCCGATAGATATGCAACTGCAGTCCTGACATATGGGTTGTCCTGCCTCAGGCAGCCCTTCGGTCGGCCGGATTCCAAAGTCTGGGTCCGGCGTCGGCTGATGTTGCCTCCTCCCCGACGTCAGAGCGGCTGGGGTATAAAGGCATCCGCCGACACCATCTTCTTCAGTGTTTCTTGCCCCAGATGCCAGGTGCCCTCCAAGGAAGGCTAAATTTGGTGAATGGATAAAAAATTCCAGACATGCACAACAGTAATAAACAGATACACCATAACAGATATCCCCAGCTAACAGAGGAAGGGGGAATGGACCCACAGGAAAATTGCAGAGGGGTAGGAGGGAGGGAAAACCTGACTGCAGTTGCATATCTATCGGACATCTACATTTATGGTAGGTACAAAACTGTACTATGTCCTTCAAATGCAACTGCAGTCCTGACATATGGGTTGACTACCATAGCCAAGCTGGGGGTGGTAGGATCTAAGAAAGGGATGGTGTAGCTAATACTACAGGACTGCCGAAGCAAAGCCTGCTCGGGATCTGGAGTATAAAGACAGGTTGTAGTGTTTGGTAAATGTATGCACGGAGCTCCATGTAGCAGCCTCTAGAATGTCCTTTGTAGCCACTCCTCTTAGAAAGGCTGTGGATGTGGCTATAGCTCTGGTGGAGTGTGGCCTAATATTGGCTGGCACACCTTTCCCATGGTAAGAGTAACAGAATCTGATGCAGTGTCCAATCCATTTTGAAATTGTTTGTTTGGAGATTGCCTTTCCTTGCACTCCAGCAGCATAGGCTACAAATAGTTGGTCAGACTTCCTGGTGATCTTTGTTCTGTCCAAGTAGTAGCGTAATTGTCTGTGTATGTCCAAAGTGTGCAGCAGCTTTTCCCCCTTATTTTGAGGATTGGGAAAGAAAGTAGGCAGGTGATTTGCTTGATTAGAGACACCCTGGATATCACTTTTGGCATGAATGAAGGATTGGTTCTTGGAGAAACTCTGTCCTGATGAAAAATGGGAAAGGGAGGTACTGCCATGAGGGCCTGTATCTCTGAGACTCTTCTTGCTGAGGTAACTGCCAACAGGAAAACCGTCTTCCAGGAGAGAAATTGCATTTCTGAAGATGCTGCTGGTTCAAAAGGAGGAAGAGTTAATTTTTCCAAGACGTAATTGAGGTCCCATGCAGGTACTGGTGGTTTTCTGGGAGGTTTGATATTCTTTATCCCTCTTAGAAACGGTCTTAGCAAGGGATGCGAAAACACAGGTGGGTCACAGTTGTATTTTGCTGAGATTGCTGAAGCGTGAATTTTTATGGAAGAATATGAGAGGCCACTATGAAACATTTCTGCCAAGTATTCTAATATCTGTGGTATGCTCATTACTGATGCATCCTGACCCTTGTTGGCATTCCAGATGATGAATCTCTTCCACTTAGCCGAATAGGTTTTTCTGGTGGAAGGTCTGCGTGCTTCCAGCAAGATTTCTTGAACTTTTTCGGAGAGAGAGCTATGGGTCATGGAACCCTCCAAGCTGTCAGCTGCAATGTTTGCAGGTTTTGATGAACAGTCCTGTAATTGTGCTGAGTTAGGAGCAGAGGCCATTGAGGCAAGGGCCACGGTTTGGTGTGAGTTATGCTCAGTAGCAATGGATACCAGTGCTGCCTTGGCCAGTCTGGATCTATCAAAATTCCTTTTGGTTGTTCTGCTTTGATCTTCAGTAACACCTTGGTCAATAATGGTAGAGGAGGGAATGCATAAATTGTTAGGGAATTCCAGCTGAAGGAGAGGGCATCCGTTCTCCAGGCTAGAGGATGGTGCGTTCTTGAGCAGAACTTCTCCAGGTGATGATTGAGGTGAGAAGCAAAGAGATCTATGTCCGGTCTTCCCCATGCATTTGTTATTTGTGAGAAAATGTGTGGATGCAGCATCCATTCGTGTGGATCTAAGAAATTTCTGCTCAGCCTGTCCGCCAGAACATTGTCCTTGCCCGGAACAAACTGGGATTGTAAGTGGATGTTCAGTTTCAGGGACTTTTCCCAAAGAGTCATTGTTAGTCTGCAGAGGGGATACGAATGGGTGCCTCCCTGCTTGTTTATATACCACATGACAGTAGTGTTGTCTGTCCTTATTAGCAGATGACCTTGTTGAAGGGATTTTTCGAAGGCCTCTATTGCATGTATCACTGCCAACATCTCTTTTTGATTTATGTGCAGATGCATTTCCCTGGGAGTCCATTGCCCTTGAATGCATCTGCCCTCCATGTGTGCCCCCCATCCATGATCTGAGGCATCTGTTGTAATGGTTTGACTTGCTAAAGCTTTGTTGAAAGACACGCCTTTGTTTAAATGACTTGCTTGAGCCCACCACAAAAATTCCCTTTGCAGGCATGGAATGAGTGGTATTACGTCTTCTAGATTGTGGCTGTGTTGCGACCATACGCTTTTTAGGTACCATTGTAGCTTTCTCATGTGTAGTCTTGCCAGAGGGATCAGAAGAATGCAAGATGCCATGAATCCCAGGGCCTGCAGGATCTTCCTTGCGGTCAGCTGGGTCAGCTTTGCTAGGTTTTTGAAGTAATCTGGTAAATGTTTTTGTTTCTCCTCTGTGAGGAAAGCCATTTGTGATTGTGTGTCCAGTTTTGCTCCTAGAAAAATAATATGTTGGGATGGCAATAGGTGTATCCCAAAGCCTGTAGTAATTGAATGACATAGTCCAAGTTTCTTATCAAGGTTTGTTTGCTGTCTGCTTGTATAAGGCAGTCGTCCAGGTAAGGGTATATTTGAATCCCCTGGAGCCTGCAATGTGCAACTACTGATGCCAGGCATTTCGTGAATACTCTGGGCGCAGTAGATAAGCCAAACGGCAATGCTGAGAATTGATAATGCTCTGACCCTGCAAGAAATCTGAGGTATCTTCTGCAACTGTGTCTGATTGGGACATGCAGGTATGCCTCCTTGAGGTCCAGAGTAACCAGCCAAGACCCCTTGCCCAGCATGGGAAGGAGTTGCTGTAACATCAGCATTTTGAATTTTGGCACAATGAGAAAAGTGTTTAGAGCGGACAAGTCCAGTATAGGCCTCCATTGCTTTTCTTTTCTTGGAACAAGGAACAGTCTTGAATAGAATCCCTGGCCTTGTTCCTGAGGAGGAACCTTTTCTATTGCTTTTATTTGTAACAGCTTTGAAACTTGTATGAGTGCCTCTGCCCTTTGATTTTGTGGCAGGTTTGGCATGCCTTGTCTCATTGGTAAGGAATGGAAGTGGAACCTGTAACCTTTGTCTACTATGTCCAGAATCCATTTGTCCTTGGTTAAAATTAGAAGTTATGTACTCACCATAACGTTCCATCTGAGTAGGTGACTTCATTCGGATGCAACCTGTGGGTATCGGATCCGATCTCGGATCCGAGCCGGCAATTCAAAAGCTTAGGCTCCGAGCTCCTAGCTCCTCCCTCTTACCCATAATCCCTTGCCAAGCCCTGACTGACCTCAGATTGAGTTTGCCTCAAAATACTGACAACAGTACACTAAATCAGCATAAATACTCGCTCTAAAAAGGTCAGGGGGATGGAGGGGGGATGGTTGCATCCGAATGAAGTCACCTACTCAGATGGAACGTTATGGTGAGTACATAACTTCTAAATCTGAAGTAGGCAGACTTCATTCGTCTGCAACCTGTGGGACAGAGCCCCTAGCTACCTGAATCTTGGGCGTCATGGAAGGATGTTCGAGCACCGCTGAGCCAAAGGATGCTCTTCCTCTAGAAACAACATCCACCTTGTAATGAGAAATAAAAGTATGGCGAGGCCCAAGTAGCTGCCGCAGATATCATCCAATGAAACACGGGACTTAAAAGGCTGGCGTAGAAACTGCCCTAGTAGAATGAGCCGTAACCCTCTGAGGAGCAGGTCTGCCTGAAGTGTCATATGCCTGCAGAATACAATTAGCAATCCATTTAGATAGAGTGACTTTAGATACTGCTTTACCCAGAGCAAATTTAGCAAAGGAGGCGAACAGCTGATCTGATTTCCTGTGGCCAGCTGTTCTGTTAATATAAAAACGTAATTGTCTATGAACATCCAAGGAATGCAATTTGTATTCTCCTTTGTTTGAGTACTTGGGAAAAAACACCGGCAAATTGATTGACTGGTTAATATTGGATTCAGAAGAGACCTTCGGAAGAAAAGATGGATTGGTCCTGAGGCACACCCTATCAGGGAAGAAAGAAAGATAAGGCGGTTTGACACACAGAGCCTGAAGCTCAGACACCCTTCTGGCTGAAGTGATAAGGTATTTTAAATCAGAAGAAGCTGCAGGCTCGAAGGGAGGAGCAGTAAGGGCCTGCAGGACTAAAGACAAGTCCCAAGGCGGTACAACCTCCTTGACTGGAGGCCTTAACAAAAAAACTCCTTTGAGAAATGTTTTACATAATTTCGCCGTCATAAGGGGAGCTGTGTCATGACCAATGTGATAATGCGAGATAGCTGCCAATTGTACCTTAATCGTGGAAGAACTAGCCCCTTGATGAAAGAGGTCTGTTAGAAAATCCAGCACCGCTGACATAGGTGCTGAGAAAGGATCCAAAGTTCTCTGTCCTGCCCATATAGAGAATCTCTTCCATTTACTCCGATAAACCTGTCTGGTGGAAGGTTTATGAGCAGCCACTAAAATGGCCTTGACTGGTGAAGAGATACCGGGAGTCCTAATTAAGGTTGGAACTGGAGCAGCCAAGCTGTCAACTTCAGGGTCATAGATTGGGAACTGACATTCCCAGAGGGTGAGAGATGAGATCCCAAGTGGATCCAGAATCCATGGTGGATTGATTTTGTGAGACCATACAAAGGGAACCAAGGTTGTGAGGCCAGACTGGGGCAATGAGAATCATTCTGCTCCCCAAACTGTTGGCTTTCTGCAGAAGCCTCTGCATCAGAGGAAGTGGAGGGTAGGCATAAAGGAGACCGGAAGGCCAAGCATTCACCAGAGCATCCCTCGGGAACTCCCTGGTGGGGAAGCAGAGCGAAGAAATTGCATTTGGCGTTTGAGGAGAGGCAAAAAGATCGCAACAGGGTTGCCCCAAACGGCAAAATCTTCTTAGCTACTTGAGGATTGAGGGACCACTCGTGTGGAGAAAGGATAGTGCGACTGAGCTTGTCCGCAAGGATGTTGGACTTTCCCGGAATGTGCGTTGCTACCAGAAAGCGTTTGGTGGAAATTGCCCATTCCCAGACTCTCATGGCCTCTCGACAAAGCGAGTAAGACCTGGTTCCTCCTGCTTGTTGATATACCAGACTACCGACATGTTGTCTGTCTGAATCGCAATAGTCCCTGAAGGAAGAGCGTGGTGAAGTGCTTGCAACGCTAGGAGCACCGCCCACATTTCCAGGACATTTATATGCAATGACGTCTCTGTGGGATTCCACGTGCCTTGGACAATCTTTCCCAGAATGCCCCCACCCGAGGCAAGAAGCGTCCGTGGTCACTGTGGCTCGGGAAATGCAGTGCAAAAGGTCTCCCTGCCAGGGGCTCGGAGAAAGAAGCCACCAAGAAGGGAGTCCCTGCACGCTCTGCTGACCGCAATCGGAGGCGTTTAGAGACGAACAAAGAGGGACCACTGAACTTGAAGGGTCCATTGAAGAACCGCATCGTGCGGGCATGAATGAGAAGCGGGATAGCTGCCGCCATAGAACCTAGGGCCCTCAGGACCGAAGCTGCAGTTGGAGATGGTTGCAGGATCGCTGACACATGACACTTCAGGCTGGCGATACGGTCTGGGGTGAGGAAGGCTCGCATTGATCTGGTGTCTAGTCTTCCTCCTATGAAATCTATAATTTGAGTGGGATTCAGAAAAGATTTCTCCCAGTTGATCGTGATGCCCAGCCTTGGTGCTAGTTGAAGAAAGTAATCCCTGGCTGAGCACAGAAGATGCCTTGATGATGCGTCAGGAGCCAGTCGTCCAGGTGCGGAAAGACCTGTAATCCCTGGAGCCTCAGGTGGGCGCTACCACCGCTAGCACCTTGGTAAACACCATGGGGGCTGAGGTGAGACCAAAGGGGAGGACCCTGAACTGATAATGACTGGCTCCCAGCCGGATGCGAAGAAACCTCCTGGATCGTCTGTCCATCCAAATGTGGTAGTGCATCCTTGAGGTCTATGGAGCACATCCAGTCGTTCTCCCTCAAGAGGGGGAGTATAGATTGCAGGGTGACCATCCGGAACTTTTGCTTGGTTACTGACAGGTTCAACTGGGAAAGGTCTAAGATTGGTCTTAAGTCCCCAGTCTTCTTTGGCACCAAAAAGAACCTGGAGTAAAACCCTAATCCGGTTTGATCTGGGGGGACGCGCTGGATGGCTCTTTTTTCTAGCAGCTGCTCGATTTGATAGCTGCCTCCCTTTGGTCGGGTGGAACATCTGGGAGGCTGCGAGATTTGGGAATCTTGAATAGGGGTATTGAATATCCTCTGGATATAACTCGAAGCACCCAACTGTCTGTTATGGACTCCCAAGAAGTCAGGTGCATCGAAACCGCCCCGACTGCCTCCAGAGGCGGACAGCCGGGCAACCCTTCAGGGCTGCTGCGTGGGTCTCTCAGAGAAGGGTTCTCTGGACCCAAAGTTGCCAGGAGCCCCCTGCCTCTGTACGGCGACCTCCCGTCCTCCTCTGCCACGGAAGGACTGGTTATCCGGAGCAGGTTGGGACTGCTGCGACTTCGGAACCACATCTTCTTCTGTCCCTTTGGTTCTTAGAAGGACCTCTGGGGAGCTGAAGCGGACTCCGGCAGACAGCGTCTTCCGTCCTTTCGCTCTGGACTAATGTCTCGCGAACAGTCTTGCCAAACAAGGCAGAACCATCGAAGGGCATTCGAAGGTCGCCTTGAAGGGCTCTGCAAAATCACAATGGAGCCAGGCCTGTCGCCTCATGACTAGGCCTGCTCCGCTGGCTCTAGCGGCTCCCTCAGTAGCATGAGACAGTAGCATAGATGTATTGGAAACTGATCTGAGAGTGGCCATTCGGGTGGAGTAAACCTGTTTATCCTCACTCGAGATGGACTCGGGGAGATGCAGCGTATTCTTTAATCAGATCCCGCTGCATCCTAATGACATAGCCATGTAGTTCAGCTCTCAAGGAGAAGGTTGCTGAACTAAAACTCGCTTCCCAATGCGATCCATCGAACGGAACTCCTTGCCGGAGGATGCAGGAGGGACTCTCCTGGGCCAATTCCCTCTTTGTGGCTGCAGCCATCATCATGGCATCTACTGGGGACCCTTACTCCAGTGGGTGCGGTCTGATGGAGGAGAAAGAATGCGGTCCGGGCGCTTGGATAGGCTCAATGGTGTCCGGATCCTTCCATGCCCTGATGGAGATAAGATCCACCAGGGGTCAGCAGGAGGGACACCCAAGAGGTAGAAGGCCGCCTCGAATGCCTCCAAGAACACAGACTCGTCAAGAAGCCTTGGGGCAGACCACCCCCGATCCTTAACATCTCCATGATGTCTCCAAATGAGACGTCCTCAGGGGTGACCTAGGGAGCCTTCCCTTCATCCAAGTCTGTGTCTTCAGTGACGGACTCAGGGGAGTCCATGTGCCTCCTCTTGCACTTACGCTTCGAGGTACTTCATCGGGGCTGTCCGAGGAGTACTCTTCAGCAGTTGGATGTTCCAAGGGAACCACTTGGGACATCGAGGCGGGCTGTCCCTGGGACCGGCTGGTGGGGGCCTGGCCCAACTGCAATGGAGTGCGGGATGGAGCCGTGGCAGGGAACGGGGGGGCGGATGTCCTCGACACTGCCCTTTCCACTACGCCGAAGCCGAGGGGAGCCAGCTTCTCTAAGCCCGAGCCCCCCACGGATCCGGCGTATGGATCGGAGTCGGAGCCAAAACCGTCGGATCCAGAGACCAGTGTGCTCCGACCTGGGCCGGGCCAAGACACCAGCTCCCTCGATCCGGGCTCGGCCCTCGGCTCGAGAGGTCGGGTCCGGCACCCGAAGCACTCAGGATGGGACGGATCCAGTGCGACCCATCGGATCCGACCCACCCGGATCCAAATCTGCAGGCGCCGACAGCTCCGAACCCGTGGTATGGGTCGGAGAAGGAGCCAAGGGGCTAAAAGGGTTGCCCTCCCGGATGGGGGGGGGCTAGGAGCACTCCCATTTGCATTTGGGCCTGGATGAATTTCCTCATCATCCGGTCCATATCAGCTTCGCTCATAGAAAAGGTTGATCTAGAGGAGGCCACGGCGGACCTGAGAGAGCCGGTGACCTCCTGGAAGGCTAGCCTCCTCCTCCTCGGGTCCAGGAGAAACCGAGGGAGTGGAGCCGAGGAGGAGGAAGCTTTGGGGCCCGCCGGCTAATGGGGAACGCTTGAAGGCCCCTGGGGCTTCCGGTCCCTTTGGGCTCTAAAAACCTTCGCCAGGCCTTTGAGATTTGTCCGGGGGCCCAGCGGTTCTAGTGGAAGGGCAAGGCGGGGTATTGGAAAGACGAGAGCCTTCCGGTTTAAACCGTTTAACCTCACCCAAAAGGACCCAGATGACGGTTTTTAACCCCGCATCCCTTTCATGTGCCATTGCGGGTAAAAAGGGCCCGAATAAACCCCCCAAAGGGTCCACAGGAACCCTTGGCCAACACAACTCCCCCAAAACCTTTTAAACCCAAAGGAAACTCCCTTAACCCCCTGGTGGCCAGGAAAAAAAAAAATTTGCCCTTAGGATACTCAAATTTTCCGGACCCTTATTCCTGATGGGGAAAAACCCAGGGGTCAGCAGGGGGCAAAGGGTAGAAGGGGGAAGCCCCGGGGCCGGGCCTAAGGTTGGGGGCGACCACCCGGGTCCTTTCCCCAGGTGCCAAAAGAAGTCTGTACCTTTGGGCCTTCCCTTTAAAAGGTTTTTTCCGTGAGGGCTCGAGCCTGTGTCTTGAAATAAGCTTGGGGGTTCTCGGGTGCCGGGATCTCTTCCATTGGATGTTCCAAGGGGCCATTGGGACCTCGAGGCTTCCCTGGGCCGCGGGGGGTCCCCTTTTAAATTGGGGCGGTGGGGTGGAAAAAACCGGGTGGAAGGCCTTCCTGCCCTTTTTTGGGGGAACCGAGGACCGCTTCTAACCCAAACCCCTCGATCCCAATCGGATTGGGGAAAAAAACCGGTTTTCCAGAAAGGGGCTCCGGCTTACCGGGGCACAGTCCCCCCATCCAAGGGTGCCTCGGCCCCGTCGGGCGGCCCACTGAAGTTAAGGGTCCCTCCCGAAAAAGATTGCCCACCCCGGATCCAAATCTGCAAGGGGCCCATCAAGGGTAGGGGAGAACCCAAAAATTCCCGGATGGGGCTAGGAACCATTTAATTTTCCTGAGATAAGGAATTTCCTCATTTTGGCCACCCCGGGGGGAAAATATTTCCCCAAAAAACCAAAACCAAAAACTAAAAAAGATAAATTTTAAAAAAAAAGGGGAAAACCAAAAACCAAACCCCAAGAAAAAGAAAGTTTAAAAAATTTTAAAACTTTTTTCAAAAAACCTTTTTCCCCCCCGGGGCCTAATTCCCGGTTTTCCAAAAACCCGGGTGCCCAGGAGCTTCCCCATAAGTTGGGTTCAGGAGGACTCAGGAGCCTGGCCTCCTTTGATTCGGCTCGAGGACTTCCCTCGGGTGCCAGGAGTATCTTCCAATTGGGTGTTCCAAAAACCCTTTTGGGGAAAAAGGTTTTTCCCCGGGCCCTTGGGGCCTGGCCCTGAAAAAGTCATGGAGCCTGGGGGACGGGGCATGTCCTCGAATTTTTTTCCATCGCCAACCGGGAGGCCCTCTAACCCGAAGCCGCCCCTGGATCGCATGTCGGAAAGGGGGCAAGGGACCAACCGTGTCTTGGCGGGGCCGGGGAAACCGCTCCCTTTTGGGTTTAGGCCCCCTCCTAGATCTCCGCTCCGGGACAAAATGCGGTTTTCCCAGGTGCCACCAGGACCACCCCCATTCTGGCCCGGGCCCCCTCAACCGATGGAAAGGCCCCAAGTGCCCTCGATGGGCTAAACATCCCATTCATTTGGATGAATTTCCTCATATGGCCAAATCGCCGCCTTTAAAATTGGTCGAGGAGGCCAACCCAAAATCCTATCCTGGTACCTTGGGAAAAAAAAGAACCAGGAGGGGGAAGGGGGAAAACTTTTGGGGACAGGGACCCGCTTGATAGGACCCACTGGAAATTTGCCTCCTTTGGTGCCTCCTGGCCTTTGTTTTCCTTAAGGAAACCCCTGGGGCCCTTTAAAAGGGGGGTTGAGTTTCCCCGGCCCGGGGGGGGCTCCGCAAAAGGGCGAGGGGAAAGGGCCGGATCTGGGGGAAACCCCCAAACACCAACACTGGGAAAAACGGGGGGGCCCTGAAAAAGGAAAAGGTGACCTTTTAACCCCAAAAACCTGGCCACTGTGTTCTTATGGATGGGAAATTTGAAAAAACCTTAGGGCCCGAAATATCCTCAAGGGTAAACCCAAAACCTGGAAATCTCGGGACTATTCGAAAGAGGAAAATAAAGAGGTATCCTCTGCAAGGTTATTGAGGGAGAACCTTTGGAACTACCAAAAAAATCTGCAGGAGTCTGATGAGAGGGCCGGAAAATTAGGATGGGCCTTAGTTGGTAGGACTTGGGCTGAGACTGAGGGCCGGTCCGGATCGGAACCTTTTCCCACAGGTTGGCAGGAATGTAAATGGTTTGGGGAAAAAACCCCCAGGCCTTTACGGGGAAAAACCGGGTTTTCCCCCCTTTTTAGAATTTTTTTAAGGGGTTTTTTTAATTTTTTTCCGCCCTTTTTTAAAAGGGAATCCAACAAAAAAAAGTGGGCCCTTAAAAAGGGGGAATTTTTGCTTTTTTTGGGAGTTTTTCCCAGGAAAAAAAACCCTGGGTAATAAATTTTCTGTTTTTGGCCCCTTGAACCAAGGGGGAAAGGGCAGGGAAGGGGGAAGGAGAAAAATCGGGGGAAGCACTGGAGTCTGAATACCCATAAAGACATCCAACACTGGGGGAAATAGCTAAGGTCTGTGCTGGGGAACTTTGGAAAGGGTTTTCCCTTTTTATCAGAAATTCCTGCCCCTGCCACTAAAAATGTTCTCTCATGGGTGGAGAACTTCTAAAAAAATATCCTCTGGAGGAGGCAAAAGGAATTGATTCCTCAGCATCAGAGTCCTCGTAGGCCTGGAAGGATTCTTCCTGGGTATCTGAGTGCTCTGAATCCAGAGGCTTCATCTGAAGAGGATTTTCTGCTCAGTTCTGGGCCCTTTTTTATCTGCAGGCTGAGAACCTCTGTCTGGATTGAGACCTTTGATAAGAAAAAATCTGCAGCTAGAGTCATGATCTGTTTATCAGAAGGGGCCCAAAAAGATTTAGGATGGGCCTTGTCTGGCTGGCATTCCCGTGTAAAAGGCCTTGATGGACATGGAGACCAGGCCTGGGGCTTTATCCACAGGTATGGTGTCAGGTAAATCTAGAGCGGGGGAGGAAAATCAACCCGCACGGAAACCTCGGGACGTTAAAAACGGTGTTCCCGGGGGGTTGAAACCCCTTCAGAAGACCGATACTCGGAGGCTTTGGGGTTTGGGGGGGACGGGCCCAGGATTTTGGGCCCCGGGCCTTCGTTTTGGAAATATGTGCTGTCGGTTGTTCCGGGGCATGATATGGGGTTCCCCAAAAAATCTTGTTCTTCCCGGGGGTTTTTTAAACAAGCACAGGCAGCACAGGCCCAGCGTGGTCTGGGCCCAGGCAGGAAGGCAGTAAGAATGGAAGTCCTTATGAGGTATTTGTTTACCACAAGACAAACAATTATTAACTTTTCAATTTTTTTTTGACATCGGCTGAGGCAGAAAAATGTTCAACCCAGCTTTGATGACGGTAACTGAAAAGGAGCTGACTGACCGGCACTTGCGAACTGCTTCTGCTTGGCCGGGAAGAAAGACTGGGAAAATGGCGTCAGCGGGATGCCTTTAAAAAACCCCAAGCCAGGGGTCCCGGGGGGTAGGGCGACATTTTTAAGGCCCCCGCCAAGGGGGGCTTTTTGGAATTTTTCCGGCGAACCGAAGGGGCCCCGCCTGAGGCCCGGACAACCCATTTTAATTTCCCCCCGGAACCCGCAAAAAAAAAAATTGGCCAAATTTTCTTTTTTAAAAGGACCAAAAAAACAAAAATGGGGTTTGCCTTGGCGGAAAAGTCAAATCAGGTTGCCCTTGGGGAGCTAATTCCGGACCCTTTTATTTTGGGTTTCCTTGGCGGCCCCCAGGAGTCGGGCCCTTACCCAAAAACCGTTTTCCCCCGAAAATTGTCGTGCTGGGGACCTTTTTGAAGGAATTTCCCGGAATCGGTGCTGAACCTGGAGGAAATTTGACTGTCTGTACTGATTTAGCCTTTTCCTCAATAGACTTCAACACATCCTGTGCATTAGCAACAAAAGCTTCTGTTTTTCCAGAGGTGCATCCAGGAGCTTTACTTTAACATGGTCTGGCAGTGGCTGTTCTTTCAACCAAGAGTCACGATAACGGCCCCTGTCATAGCTGCCCTACATGAAGCTTCCAATGCATCATAACCACACTGAAGAAAATGATTGCTAACCTGCTGAGTGTTATGAACCAAATCCTGCAATGCCTTTCTATCTATAGGCTCAGGGAGGCTAACTTTTCTGCAAATCATCCATTAAAATCCTGGTACTGAAACATATGAAAAGACAGTTAAGTGACCTCATGGCAAGGGTGGAAGAGGTATAAACTTTTTGCCCCATCTCCAGGGACCTAGCTTATCCGGGCAAGGGTTTTGGCCGAGGAAGTAGCCACCTTTGGGCCCTGAGAAATAGTTTCTAGATCCACAGAGTGGGCCTTAAAGAGATGCATGAGTTTCAGGAACCCTGTAATATCTGTCTGGCTTGACAGGCGGGAGAGATAGGAAGCACTGGAGTCTGAGTATACATCATCCAAGACATCCAACACTGGAGGAATAGCTAAAGGTCTGTGCTGGGTACGGAAGGTCGGCCTTTTCCTGGAGTCAGAGAATTCCTGACCCTGCCACTGAAAATGTTCTCTCATGGAGGAGAACTTTCAAAGAAATATCCTCTGGAGGAGAGGCAGAAGGAATTGATTCCTCAGCATCAGAGCCCTTTGGGCTGGAAGGTTTTTCCTGAGTAAGGGGGCTCTGAAACCCCTTGAGGCTTCTCTGGAAGGATCTGATGAGCTCTAGGCCGTCAGCGGCGGCTTGAACCTCAGCGGCTCTGACTGAGAACCTCGACAAAGAAATAAGATCTCAGCTTTGGGAATCCGTTTACAGAGGGGCCTGGGAAAACCTATGGCGGACTTAGTTGGCTTGAAGGACACGTGAAGGCCTTTGGACATGAGACCGGAAGGAGTGGCCCCCTTGAAGTGTCAGAATCACAGCTAACATTTCGTTTGACTGAATGAGGTGCATTTGACGGAATCCAACCGCCCGGAAAGCCTGCCCTGCCAAGTGAGAGCCTGGCCAGCCTGTCTGTTGTTAGGGTTTGGGAGAGGGGAAGCAGCGGAGGCTTGTGGCAGCACGGTCTGCCCACCGGAAGTTTTCTTTATAGGTTTGGAAATATTCCGGTCCGGTGTTGACCAGGCTATTAGCAAAGATTCGCCAAAAGTCGCAAATTTTGGAATGAGTGAATGCTTAGAAGCAACCCCAGGCTCAGGCGAGTTTCCTTGGTCTGGGCCCAGGCAGGCAGTTTGAATGGAAGTCTATGAGGTATTGTTTACCCAAGGAAACAATTATAAGTTTGTGTTACTGCTCAGGCAGGAAAAATTTCCGGGTACTAGATGAGATGACTTTTTTTTATGGTACACCCGGAGCTGACGACTGCACTTACAAATGCCTGCTTAGTATCCGGCGCGAATAAGAAATGGCCAGGTATGGTTATTAATCCTTTGCCGGAGAATGCATGACCAAGCTGGGCCCATTTGGAACCTGGATAGATAAGCCAAAGGGCAGTGAAAATGACAGTGCATTGCTGCTCTGAAGCTAGGTATTTTCTGCAAGATTCCCATGGGGTATTCCTTTAATGCTGCCAACCAGTTTTTATATGTGGACAGCTGATGAGTTGCATTGTTGCCAATTCTTGAAGGAGCATCAGGTTTTTTGGTACCAGGAAAAGTTGAAAATTTTTTGTGGACAGGTGAATTTTAAAAAAAAAAGGGTTTCCCCCCAAGGGGGGGGTTAAGGGCACCAAACCCCAGGGGAAGGTTGTCTTTTCCCCCGGGTTACCAAAGGAAAAGGTTTTTTTTTGGGGGTTTTTTTAAAAAACCTTGTCCCCATTTTTTTTTTTCCCCGGGGGGCCCCGGGGAAAAAAGGGCTTTGGGGGGTTCTGGCTGGGCCACCCCCTTTTTAAGGGTTGAAAGGGCCCTTTGTTTGGACCCAAAAATTTGGGGGGACCGGAGGCCTAAGGTTTTTGGGCCCCCACCCCCCAGGGGTAACTTTATCCACAGGTATGGTGTCAGGTAAATCTAGAGCTTCGGTTTCGGAGGAAAATCAACAACCCGGCACGGGAAACCTCCGGTACCTTAGTGCAGCGTTAAAGCGGTGTCGATGCCGGCCTGGAAGCGGTTGAATTACCAGCTTCAGAAGAGACGATGCACTGCAGCGGAGGGCTTTGGCGTGTGGTATCGGTGGGACCGGCCGGGCCGAGGATGTTGGTCCGGTCCTTACGTTTTGGAAATATGTGCAATGTCGATTGTTCCGGCGAAGCATGATATAAGCGAAAGATTAAGCCAAAAAAGTCTTACGACAAATTCTTCCCGGGTAGCCTGAGTGTGTGGCTTATTAAAAGCAAGCACAGGCAGCACAGGCCGAGCGTGGTGGTCTGGGCCCAGGCAGGAAGGCAGTAGAATGGAAGTCCTTATGAGGTATCTGTTTACCACAGACAAACAATTATTAACTTTTCAAATTTTTCTGACATCGGCTGAGGCAGGAAAAATGTTCCCCAACGGGTGCCTTAACTTTTGATGACGGTAACTGACAACACAGGAGCTGACTGACCGGCACTTGCGAACTGCTTCTGCTTCGGGCACCGCGCGGCAAGAAAGACTGAAGAAGATGGCGTCAGCGGATGCCTTTATACCCCAGCCGGTCTGACGTGGGAGGAGGCGACATCAACCCGACGCGGCCTTGGGACCCAGACTTTGGAATCCGGCCGACCGAAGGGCTGCCTGAGGCAGGACAACCCATATGCCAGGACTGCAGTTGCATTCTTGAAGGACATCAGTGGTGTTGTCTGTCTTTATCAATAATTGTCCTGGAAGGATGTGGTCTTTGAATGCTGTCAGGGAATTCTGTACAGCTAACATTTCTTTCTGACTGACATGCAGGTGCATTTGACTCCGGTTCCATTTGCCCTGAATGCACTGCCCTGCCAAGTGAGCCCCCCATGCACAGTCTGATGCATCTGTTGTTAGGGTTTGGGCAGCAGGGGGTAGAGTGAATGGCAGTCCCTTGTTGTGGCAGCAGGGCTCTGCCCACCAAAGGAACTCTGTCTTTATATAAGGAATGATAGGAATAATTGATTCCAGGTCCTGAGAATGTTGACACCATAGGCCTTTTAGATACCACTGTAGCTTCCTCATATGCAGTCTTGCATATGGAATTAGTAGAATGCAGGAAGCCATGAACCCCAGGGCTTTCAGTATTTTCCTTGCAGACAGCTGGGTCTTTGAGGCCAGTAGTTTGAAGTAGGCTGTCAAATAAACTTGTTTCTCTGGCATGAGGTAGGCCATCTGGGAAGTTGTGTTCAAGCTTGCTCCCAGGAATACAATTTGTTGGCAGGGTACTAGATGAGATTTATTTTCGTTTGTGGTGTACCCCAGTGAGTTTAGCAGTTTCTTTACAAATGCCAGATGATTTAATAGTATATGCCCTGGCTTTCTGCCTGAATTAGACAATCGCCCAGGTATGGGTATATTTGAATATTCCTTTGCCTGCAGAATGCAATGACTGAAGCTGGGCATTTTGTGAATACCCTGGGCGCAGTAGATAAGCCAAAGGGCAGTGAAGAGAATTGACAGTGCATGTAGCTTGCTCTGAAGCCTAGGTATTTTCTGCAAGATTCCCTTATTGGGATGTACATGTAAGCTTCCTTTAAGTCCAATGCTGCCAACCAGGCATTTTTGCCTAGTATGGGAAGCAGCTGATGAAGAGTTAGCATTTTGAATTTTGGGATTACCAAAAAGGTGTTTAAAATAGAGAAGTCCAGGATAGCACACCAGGAGTTGTCTTTTCTGGGTACCAGGAAAAGTCTGGAGTAAAAACCTTGTCCCCATTCCTCTGCTGGGACAGGCTGAATAGCCCTGATACTTAGAAGACAGAGAACCTGCTGTTGAGCCTCTGCCCACTGATTTGGGGTTGGTAAGGTGTGGAAGTGGAATCTGTATCCTTAGGAAACTATAGTTAAAACCCATTTGTCTTGGGTAATGAGTTCCCAGTTTTTTTTAATGCAGGGCGATCTTTCCCCCTAAAGGAGCAGTCAGTTGAGCAGGGCTTGGAAGGTTTAAGGTTAAGTCATTGTGACAGTTTACCATAGGGGGTGTCTTACTATTTCCAGCTTTGGAAGAGGAAGCCCCCCACTGCTTAGGCCTGTGAATACCTTCAGACTGCAGCCTAGGTGGTCTGCTGTTCCTGGGTTTGGACTGAGTAGGCCTGGAAGAGACAGGAAAGGACCAATTCTTAGAAGGCCAATGCCTACTAAATCTGGGAGGCTGTACTTGTAGGAAATCTTTAAAAGTTCGCATAGATTTAGCTTTTTCCTTCATCTTTATAAGTACTACTTCTGCTTTGTTGCCAAACAGGTGGTCTTGGTTTAAGAGAGCATCAAGTAATTTAGCTTTAACATGATCTGGCAAATTTTGCTCCTTAAGCCAAGCATGCCTTCTAAGAACAGACCCAGTGACAGCAGCCCTACAAAATGCCTCTAAGGATTCAAAACCACATTGCAAAATATGTTTACCAACTTGTTCAGCAGAATGCATTAAATCCTGTAATTCTTTATTTTTAGCACAGTCAGGAATCAACATAATTTTCTATTTAAGTAATCCAATAATATGCTGCTGATACTTTAACATATGAAACTGGCAGTTTAAGGCCCTAATGGCCAAAGTAGCAGAAGTGTATACCTTCTTACCCCATCTGTCCAGGGCCTTGGAATCTCTATCAGAGGGGGTAGGGTTTTTGGCCGTAGTAGCCTTAATGACTTTGGGTCCCTGTGAAATGGTCTCTGGCTCTGCAGTAGGATTCTTAAAGAGGAACTTGTGAGAGTCAGGTACTCTGTAATACTGGTCAGGTTTCCTGGGAGCCAGAGGTAGTGTCTGGGGCCAGGCTAGATTCCAAGAAGGCATCATCTACAATGTCCAGTACAGGAGGGATAGCTAAATGCCTGTGTTGAGGTAGGAGCACGAATTCCCTAAGCCTCTTTTTGGAGTCAGAATAATCCTGGCTTTCCCAGCGGAAATGCTCCCTAAGAGTGTGCAAAGTTTCACCAAAAGAGAAATTTTCTGGAGGGGAAGCAGAGGGAATGGAGTCCTCTGCATCAGAATCCTCATAGGTAGAAAAGGGCAAATCCTGGTCATCAGAAGAAACAGAAATTTCAGAATCCTGATCAGAAGAATCAGAAGGAAAATCAGTTCTAGGTCTCTTAGAGGGAGAAGGCTGGCTTCCCCTAATTAGAATAATGAGGTCTTCAGCCATTCTTATCATTTGTTTTTTAGGCATATGGGCTTGACCATGCGGTTTGGACGTCAGTTTTCTAGGCGTGGATCGAGTTTTAGTCCTTGAAGAAGTAGATGGCGTCGGTTTGATATGCAAGTCAGTAGGCCTAAATACACCCTCAGAAGCCGGTGCCTGCACAGCGGCTCCAGACCCATCCAGGGTAGAGACATCCGCAGGTTCCATATTCGAAGAAGCATCTCGCGGCATACAGGACTCCTAATGGGTCTCAGTAGAAGCCTGCGAATCTGAAGTAGAGGGTATCAGTGGCTGAGTACCGGCAAACTGGCGACTAGCTTAACGGAAGCGTCATCAGCAGCTTTGGACCTATGCGGTCTGTCTTTATCTTTATGTTTTTTCGGAATGCCGGTAGTCAGATGGCTTATTGAGGCCATTTCTGGATAATTAAACAGGGTACCGAAATAATTTGATGCGAAAATGAACAGACGATGAATAGTTCGAGGATTGAATAAGGCACAAAACTGACCGCGAAGGACATTGTGGTCTGGGCCTAAGCAAGGAATGCAGTACGAATGAAAATCTTTACGAGGTATTTGCTTTCAACAAGTAAGAATAGTAGTTTCCCCCACACTGCTTCTGTATGGCAGGAGGACGCAAACAAGGAGGTAATGAAACTGTTCAAATGTCACCACACATCCACTGGTCGAAATAAATAGCCTAGAGGTAGCTGAATAAACCACTTTAATCCACAAATAAAAGGTTTGTTGAGCGCTTTCATCTACATCCAGTAATCTTCATCAGAACATTTTTGCATACTGAAATTCAGCCTTTTTATACTAGGCATGTCAATTAACACATCAATATAATTGATCTCAATTGTTAAAAAAAATTTTTTAACCCTTTGAAGGTTAACTACTAATAAAACGCTACCTCTATACATCAATGCTACTATACTAAAACAACAGTTTCAATAAAAACATGTAAAGTGCTTGTGCAAACTATCCATAACATACTGCATTCTGCAAATTCAAGAAAATATTGTGTTTTTATCATACTGTTAACAAATAACTTATTATAACTATACAAAAAGATGCAAAAGGGTGTTAAAACCTTTGGTCTTACTTGCTGTGAAAATTTATACATATACACATACTGTTTACTGCAATTTCTAAAAAATATATTTTATCTTACTACCAATAAATACCTTAATACAATATCCAAACAAATATTAAAACTATTAGTCCCACAGTTATGGAATTTGTGCAAAACAGTGAAGTGTATTAATTTATTTAGGGGATACCCATACCTTATATATAGTTGTTTACTAATATGGGCTTAATAGAGATGTATTCATTAATTCCGGGTAGCACAGTGGCGTTAAGCTTAATCTGCCACCATACTTCTCTCTCCCCTAAAAGTGCCTTGACACTTCCACCTCTAACATTGGGATGCAATATCTCTAATATGCCAAATACAAATTTTTTACAGTCTTTACTATTCTTAAGATGTTTACTTAATGCATTTTTATCATCTCCTTTCTTGATGTAATAGTAATGATCGTAAATCCTTTCTGGAGACATCCTATCTGTCTTCCCTCACGTAGAAACATGCGCAGTGTGTGCAGGTTGCTAAATATACTATATGTGAGGTTCTACAGTTCCCCTTTATGAAAGTTATAAATGTAGTATTAACATCCTGCAAAACTATGCTTTTATTGTTAGTAGTTACTTACACTGATTGCATGTTCCACATTTGGATGTCCCAATGATGTTATCTTTACTTCTTACTTTGGCATATTTACTCTCAAATTCACACTTAAGGTTTTTTGCGTTACTGTATACAAATATTGGCCCATTACCCATACGGTCAGATATATCATATCTACCTTAAATATGTTCCAGTGTCTTTCAGTTATGTCCTAATGTCACCTACATTGGGGCTGTATTCAATATACATGCTCCTGTATAGTTAGTTGGTTTACCTTCTAGTAAGATGTTATTCACGTTCTTATCACTTTCACCATTCTTACCTAAAATTGCAGCATATTTCTCATCCCTGTGAGCAAGAATGTAATCCCTTAAATCTACTACCATATTCTCTGGATAACCCCTGGATAAAAACATGTTCCCTATAAAGTCTAATTCCTCTCTTAAATCAGAAATATTGGAGGTCATCCTAGCTGCTCTTATATATTGTCCTTTTATAATACTTCTTTTTTGTTTGTATGAATGGCAGCTATTGAAATGCAGATAGGAGTTGCTGAATGTCTCCTTCCTAAAAATCTTTGAGCTCAGCCTATTGTTCTCAATAGTAATATTAACATCTAAATAGGCCATGGAATACAGGTCCTTATTGACCATGAATTTTAAATACTCACTTCTAGTGTTAAGATACTCAATAAATTCTCCGAATTTGTTTTCACCTCCATTCCAAACTAAAAAGAGGTCATCCAGAAACCTGGTATATATATCAATGTGTTTCCTCCAGTCACTGTTTAATATATATTCGTTCTCCCAGTCAATTAGAAATAAATTGGCAAAGATGGGGGCACACGCCGCCCCCATCGCTACCCCTTTACACTGCTTATAGTATTCCCCTTCAAAATATAAAAAATTATTTTTCAATACTATATCAATAAATTCTAATACCAGGCTTTTTTTATTATTGTCAATGGAACTATATAAGTCCATACTGTT
Organism: Protopterus annectens; assembly: GCF_019279795.1. NCBI lineage: Eukaryota > Metazoa > Chordata > Ceratodontiformes > Protopteridae > Protopterus > Protopterus annectens. The sequence continues at coordinate 1,806,181,534 of NC_056743.1, read as the reverse complement.
ATTAAACCTCCTTATCCCTTCTTCAATAGGAATACTTGAGAAAAGGTCCACCACATCAATGGTGACCAACAGTACACCATCCTTACACAGGTCAGGGGTAAGACGTCTTAGGAAATCCCACGAATCCTTTAACAGGTGGTTGACTTTGTGGTAACATGGTTTTAACCATTTGTCAACCACCTTCCCAAACATAAAAGTTTTCGACCTATTTCCTGAAATAATTGGTCGAAATGGTGGATCCATAATATTTTTGTGGACTTTGGGGATTCCTACTATAGTACTAATAATAGGATTTTCTACTTTTAAATATTTATACAAATCACCGTCAATCCTTTCATCTATTAGTAAGTCTTCTAAAATTAGGTCAATTTTGTGGTATCCCACATTGACTTCATTAACAGAGGATGTGACATAATTACCTGAATTTAAGAGATGTGGTGGCGATGGGGGCGGCGTGTGCCCCCATCTTTGCCAATTTATTTCTAATTGACTGGGAGAACGAATATACATTAAACAGTGACTGGAGGAAACACATTGATATATATACCAGGTTTCTGGATGACCTCTTTTTAGTTTGGAATGGAGGTGAAAACAAATTAGGAGAATTTATTGAGTATCTTAACACTAGAAGTGAGTATTTAAAATTCACGGTCAATAAGGACCTGTATTCCATAGCCTATTTAGATGTTAATATTACTATTGAGAACAATAGGCTGAGCTCAAAGATTTTTAGGAGACGTTCAGCAACTCCTATCTGCATTTCAATAGCTGCCATTCATACAAACAAAAAAGAAGTATTATAAAAGGACAATATATAAGAGCAGCTAGGATGACCTCCAATATTTCTGATTTAAGAGAGGAATTAGACTTTATAGGGAACATGTTTTTATCCAGGGGTTATCCAGAGAATATGGTAGTAGATTTAAGGGATTACATTCTTGCTCACAGGGATGAGAAGTATGCTGCAATTTTAGGTAAGAATGGTGAAAGTGATAAGAACGTGAATAACATCTTACTAGAAGGTAAACCAACTAACTATACAGGAGCATGTATATTGGAATACAGCCCCAATGTAGGTGACATTAGGGACATAATTGAAAGACACTGGAACATATTTAAGGTAGATAAGGATATATCTGACCGTATGGGTAATGGGCCAATATTTGTATACAGTAACGCAAAAAACCTTAAGTGTGAATTTGAGAGTAAATATGCCAAAGTAAGAAGTAAAGATAACATCATTGGGACATCCAAATGTGGAACATGCAATCAGTGTAAGTACATACTACTAACAAAAGCATAGTTTTGCAGGATGTTAATACTACATTTATAACTTTCATAAAGGGGAACTGTAGAACCTCACATATAGTATATTTAGCAACCTGCACACACTGCGCATGTTTCTACGTAGGGAAGACAGATAGATGTCTCCGTAAAAGGATTTACGATCATTACTATTACATCAAGAAAGGAGATGATAAAAATGCATTAAGTAAACATCTTAAGAATAGTAAAGACTGTAAAAAATTTGTATTTGGCATATTAGAGATAGTGCATCCCAATGTTAGAGGTGGAAGTGTCAAGGCACTTTTAGGGGAGAGAGAAGTATGGTGGCAGATTAAGCTTAACGCCACTGTGCTACCCGGAATTAATGAATACATCTCTATTAAGCCCATATTAGTAAACAACTATATATAAGGTATGGGTATCCCCTAAATAAATTAATACACTTCACTGTTTTGTACAAATTCCATAACTGTGGGACTAATAGTTTTAATATTTGTTTGGATATTGTATTAAGGTATTTATTGGTAGTAAGATAAAATATATTTTTTAGAAATTGCAGTAAACAGTATGTGTATATGTATAAATTTTCACAGCAAGTAAGACCAAAGGTTTTAACACCCTTTTGCATCTTTTTGTATAGTTATAATAAGTTATTTGTTAACAGTATGATAAAAACACAATATTTTCTTGAATTTGCAGAATGCAGTATGTTATGGATAGTTTGCACAAGCACTTTACATGTTTTTATTGAAACTGTTGTTTTAGTATAGTAGCATTGATGTATAGAGGTAGCGTTTTATTAGTAGTTAACCTTCAAAGGGTTAAAAAAAATTTTTTAACAATTGAGATCAATTATATTGATGTGTTAATTGACATGCCTAGTATAAAAAGGCTGAATTTCAGTATGCAAAAATGTTCTGATGAAGTCTACTAGATGTAGATGAAAGCGCTCAACAAACCTTTTATTTGTGGATTAAAGTGGTTTATTCAGCTACCTCTAGGCTATTTATTTCGACCAGTGGATGTGTGGTGACATTTGAACAGTTTCATTACCTCCTTGTTTGCGTCCTCCTGCCATACAGAAGCAGTGTGGGGGAAACTACTATTCTATTTTGTTGGCTGCTTCAGTGCTTTCCACAAGTAATACAATTGTTAACTTTTAATGACATCAACTTAGAGCAAGAAAAAGGATCCCCAACAGGGTACTTAAGCTTTTTTGAAGACTTCAGTTCTGAAACTCGAAAACGAAAACTTCATGAGTCAGCTGACCAGCACTTGCGAACTGCTTCTGCTTTGGGCACCGCCCAGCAAGAAAGACTGATGTAATGGCGTCAGCTGCATGCTTTATACCCCTGACTACCTGACGTCATGGAAGAAGAGACAGCAACCGACGCAGGACCCAAGACTTTGATAATCAGGCCGGCTGACGGCTACCTGCAAGCACATAACCCAAATGTAATGACTGCAACAGTGAAACATGAATATCCTACCCTTATAAAAAGGCTGAAAATATCAGTGTGTTGAAGTAACATATGACACTAGGGGTAGGTATATTATTAAGGACAGGTCAGAAGGGAAGACTAGCAATAGCAAATGTAAAAAAAATCTCAGAAAATAGAAGAATGGGAAATGAAGAAGATAATGGGGGAAATACTGTGGCAAGTCAACATGGTATGTTAATGATAGGGGGAAATTGGAATTTAAATCACAGAGAAAAGATGTGTCAGATGATCCTACGAAGTACACAGTAAGCAAGGAGGGTATATTTTTTGGAAAATACCTGAAGGTCTTTAGACTGAAAGATGTGGGAAATGAATTAACAGAGGCTACTACTTTCCCCTTTTTACTTTCAGCAGTACAGAATTGGGGCAAGACTTGATACAGTCTACATCTCATTCAAACTATTAGAGGATGCGGACCATGCCCCAATAATGATATAACTAAGGAAATATAACAGTCCTGGAACTAAAGTAATGTCTTTCGACTTTTCCTGGTTAGGGGTCGTCACTGCGGAACTCCAGTCCGCTAATGACTGGCAGTGGATTTTACGGTGCTGAGTTGCCTGCCCAACCTTCAAAGTCGGCACACCTATTTACGTCCACACCTACCTGCATGTCTTTATATGCCATTCGACCGCAGGGGGGACATGTAGACTCCACACAGAAGGCACTCCAGCCGAGAATCGAATGGGAGAACCTCTTGCTGTGAGGCGACAACACTAACCGCTGCACCACTGCAGTCTCATAACAGTCCTGGAACTAAACATTGGTATTTTCCAGTTTATCTTCTGAAAAAAATAACAACTTTAAGAGATAGATGGAAGGAATACTTAAGAGGGAGTTACTGGATCTGAACAGGGGTTATGGAAGCATACTGAACAGATGAGGAAAAGCCAAACTATTATATTTTATATCAGTCAGGGAAAAGAAGAGGTCTAGAAAAAATTGCACATCATCAAAGTAGGGAGCCCATGTTAACAGATAAGGAAAGGGAACTTTAACCAAAGAAATACAAAACTACTTACCCAAAAATTAAGACAACAGGAAAAAAAAAACTGAAAGATCCATATGTAAATTCAAATATAGAGAATAGTGTTATGCATATAAAAAATGAAAATACTACAAGAGCTACAACAATATGACTGGATAGACACAGCAAACGGTGGACACCTGAAAAGGAAAGACCCAACAAATGTTTTTAGACTGAAACGGTCCCAAAGCTAGAAGGGCCAGAGAGAGATAGAGGAAGAGAGGAGGTGATGCATATCCTATCAAAAGAGGAAGTAATGAATGCAATGGAAACGCAGGCCAGTGAGAAGACGCATCCCAACAGAGATTTGGAATCTTGGGAAAAACCTAGTAACAGATAAAATGGTACGAATTTTTTAATGAGGTGAGGAGTGCCAGAAGAAAGTACAGTTGTGTAGACTTACCATAAATGTAGATGTTCGAGTGTGTTCACTGTTGCAGTCATCACATTTGGGTTATCTGCCTGCAGGTAGCCTCAGCCAGCCTGAATACTAGAGTCTTGGGATTTCTGTGTCGGATGCTGTCACTTCTTCCATGACATCAGGTCGTCAGGGGTATAAAACATGCATCAGATGCCATTGCATCAGTTTTTCTTGCCCCAGATGTCAGGTGCCCCCACAATAGGAAGCAATTATATGGTGTGTAATACCCCAGCAAAAAGCAAATACACATAGTATAAGATATGCCAAACCAAAAGGACAGGTGAAAGCAAAGACAATCTGGGGGCTGGAGCGAGGGTAACTAGGACTGCAACAGTGAATACACTCGAACATCCGTACTATTTTCTTCGTGTTTCACTGTTGCAGTCATCACATTTAGGTTGATTCCCAAAGCTAAGTAAGGGTGGAGGTAGATTAAAAAGCATTAGGGCTGGCAATCAGGCCCTGTAAGACTGATGTGGCAAATCCAGCTCTGGATTTAGAAAAGATAGGCAAGTGGTGAAAGTATGTAAAGAGCTCCAGGTTGCAGCTTCCAGGATGTCCCTGGTAGGGACTCCTCTGAGAAATGCAGTAGAGGTAGATGCAGTCCAAGTTGAATGTGTTCTTATCCCCTGTGGGGTAAGTTTGCCATGGTGCTTGTAGCAGAAATGGTTTGCTTTGAAATGGCCTTCCCCTCTGCCGCTGCAGCAAAGCTGACTAGCAGCTGGTCAAATTTTCTGAAAGGCTTAGTCCTGTCCAAATAGAATCTAAGTTGTCTGTGCACATCCAGAGAATGCAATATCCTTTCCCCCTTATTCTGAGGATTAGGGAAAAAAGTAGGCAAATGAATGGACTGGTTTAAGGCCACACTAGACACCACCTTGGGCATAAAAGATGGGTTAGTCCTGAGGGAAACCCTGTCCGCATGCAAGATAATGAAGGGTTCCCACTGCCATAAGGGCCTGCAGTTCAGACACTCTTCTTGCTGAAGTGATGGCTAAATGTAAGGCTGTTTTCGAACAGAGAAATTTCAACTCTGCTGTAGCAGCCGGTTTAAAGGGGGAAAGAGTAAGTTTTTCCAATGCAAAGTTAAGGTCCGAGGTTGGAGTGGGAGCTCTCCTTGGGGGGGGTCTTACATTTTTGGTCCCTCTAAGGAATTGTTTTACCAGAGGATGAGAGAAGAGGAGTGAGCTCAGTATTATAATGAGCTGAGATAGCCGAGGCATGAATCTTAATTGAAGAGATAGATAGGCCCTTGTGGAGCATTTCTGTTAAGTAAATCTAGTATATGAGGTAAGCTGGGCACTGTTGTGCCTATCCCCTGAGACTTGCTCGAGGAACAGTATCTTTTCCACTTTTCTGAATAGGATTTTCTAGTACTAGGCCTCCTTGCCTCAAGAATGACATCCAGCACCTGCTTACTGAGGGTTGCTAGAGGCGAGCTCCGGGTATTAGCCAGGCTGCAAGGTTCAGGGTTTGAAGCTGAGGGTGCAGAATCTGGCCCGCCTTCTGGGACAGCAGGGAAGAGGTCTGAGGCAGGTGCCTATGGTTGTAGCACTGTCAGACTGTGCAAAAGAGGGTACCAGTGCTGGCATGGCCAGTCTGATACAATCAGGATTGTCCTTGGGGTGTCCTGTTAGATCTTTAGTAGAACCTTCGCGAGGACAGGCAGAGCAGGAAAGGCGCAGACTGAGAGGCTTTCTCAGGTAAAGGACAGGGCATCCACTTTCTAATCCTGACTGTGGGAAGTCCTGGTGCAGTATTTGTTCAATTGATAGTTCTGGGGGGAGGCAAACAGGTCTACCTCTGGAGTCCCCCATTTGTTCCTCAAGAGCTTGAATATTTTGGGTTCCAGTTTCCATTCGTGTGGGTCCATGAGATTTCTGCTCAAGTCATCTGCCAGTGAATTTAGTTTGCCTGGCAGGAATTGAGCTTGTAGGTGCACTTGGTTGCTCAAGGCTGTGTTCCACAGAGCCATGGCTAGTCTGCAGAGTGGGTAGGAATGGGTTCCCCCCACCTTATGTACTACATAACTGTGGTGTTGTCTGTCTTTACCAGTAGTTGTCCTGGAAGAATAAGGTCTTTGAAGGCTGTCAGAGCATTCTGTACAGCTAACATTTCTTTTTGATTGATATGCAGGTGCATTTGCTTTGGGTTCCATTTGTCCTGAATGCACTGCCCTGCCATGTCAGCCCCCCATGCATAGTCTGATGCATCTGTTGCTAGGGTTTGGGCGATAGGGGGTAGAGTGAAAGGGAGCCCCTTGTTGTGGTTGCCAGCCTCTGCCCACCCAAGGAACTCTGCCCTTCGACAAGGAATGATAGGAATTATTGTTTCCAGGTCCTGAGAATGTTGACACCATAGACTTTTTAGATACCACTGAAGTTTCCTCATATGCAGTCTTGCATATGGAATTAACAGAATGCAAGAGGCCAAGAACCCCAAAGCTTGCAGTATTTTCCTTGCAGACAGCTGGGTTTTTGTGGCCAGTAGGTTGAAGTAAGTTGTCAAATAAATTTGTTTCTCTGGAGTGAGGAATGCCATCTGGGAAGCTGTGTTCAAGCTTGCTCCCAGGAATACAATCTGTTGGCAAGGTACTAGGTGTGATTTCTTCTCGTTGATGGTGTACCCCAGTGAAGTTAAAAGTCTCTTTACAAATGCCAGGTGCTGTAATTGCAAGTCCTGACTTTGCGCCTGAATCAGGCAATCATCCAAGTATGGGTAAATCTGAATATTTATCTGCCTGCAAAATGCAATGGCTGGAGCTAGGCATTTTGTTAAAACCCTGGGTGCAGTAGATAAGCCAAAGGGAAGTGCAGAGAACCGATAGTGCATGGAGCCTGCCCTGAAGCATAGGTATTTCCTGCAAGATTTCCTGACTGGGATGTGCAGGTAAGCTTCTTTTAAGTCTAGGGTTGCCAGCCAGGCATCCTTGGCTACCATAGGAAGCAGCTGTTGGAGAGTTAGCATTCTGAATTTTGGAACCACCAGAAAGGTGTTGAGAATAGACACATCCAGGATAGGACGCCAGGAGTTTTCTTTTCTGCGAACCAGGAACAGTCCTGAATAAAAGCCTTGTCCCCTTTGTTCTGCTGGGGCAGACTGAATAGCCTTGATGCCGAGGAGAAAGAGCACTTGTTTTTGGGCCTCCGCTCACTGATTTTGGTGGGGGGAGTCTGGCCATCCACTCAGGGTTGGGAGCGAGTGGAAGTGGAATCTGTATCCTAGGGAAACTATGTTTAAAACCCATTTGTCTTGGGTAATGTATTCTCAGTTTTTTGCATGCAGGGCGAGCTTTCCTCCTAAAGGTACAAGTAGTTGAGCAAGGCTTGGAGGAGCTCAGGATAAGTCATTATGCAATTGTACCATGGGGAGGTGACTTACTTGGACGTGGGAGCACCCCACTGCTTAGATCTGTGCATAACCTGAGACTGAAGTCTTGGTGGTCTGCTGCCCCTGGGTTTGGACTGAGAAGGCCTGGAAGAGACTGGAAAGGACCAGTTCTTCGAAGGTCAATGCCTATTGAATCTAGGTGGCTGCACTTGTAAGAAATCTTTAACAGTCTGCATAGATTTAGCTTCTTCCTGCATTCTTTTGAGGACGACTTCTGCTTTATTGCCAAAAGGGCGCTCTTGGTTTAAGGGTGCATCCAGTAATTTTGCCTTTACATGATCTGGCAAGTTTGTTCCTTAAGCCAAGCATGCCCTTCTAAGTACAGATCCAGTGACAGCAGCCCTGCAAGATGCTTCTAAAGCATCAAATCTACACTTCAAAGTATGTTTACCAACTTGGTCAGCAGAATGCATCAACTCTTGCAAATCTTTGTGTTCCGCACAGTCAGGAATCAACATCATTTTCTGTTTAATTAGCCCCGTAACATGCTGTTGATACTTTAACATATGAAACTGGCAATTTAAAGCCCTAATGGCCAGAGTAGCAGAGATGTATATCTTCTTACCCCATCTGTCTAAATCCCTGGAATCCCTGTCAGAAGGGGTAGGATTTTTGGCAGTAGTAGCCTTAATGCCTTTTGGTCCTTGGGAAATGGTCTCTGGATCCGCAGTAGGATTCTTGAAAATGAATTTGTGAGAGTCTGGTACTCTATAGTACCTGTCAGGTTTCCTGGGCGCTGGAGGCAAGGTATCCAGGGTAAGGCTGTATTCCAAGAAAACATCTACAATCTCCAGAACAGGAGAGATAGCTAGAGGCCTGTGCTGAGGCAGGTTTAAAAATTCCCCAAGTCTCCTTTTGGACTGAGAATAGTCCTTGCTTTCCCAGCAGAAATGGGTAAGCAAGGTTTCACCAAAAGAAAGATCTTCTGGAGGGGAAGCAGAGGGAATGGAATCCTCTGCAGCAGTATCCTCATATGTAGATAAGGGTAAGTCCTGGTAGTCAGAAGGAACAGAGATATCAGATTCCTGATCAGAAGAATAAGAAGGAAAATCAGTTCTAGGTCTCTTAGAGGGGGAAGGCTGGCTTTCCCTAATTAAGGTAATAAGGTCTTCATCCATTCTAATAATTTGTTTTTAAGGCATGTGGGCCCGAAAATGCACTTTGGTCGTCGGTTTTCTAGGCATAGTCCAAACTTTAGGCTTGAGGAATTCGGTATTTTTGGCTTGAAACAAAGTCATCGGTTTAATATGAAAATCGGTAGGCCTGAATACACCCTCAGAAGCCGGTGCCTGCACAGCGGCTCTGGACCCATCCAAGGTAGAGACATCCGCAGGTTCCATAGTCGAAGAAGCATCTCGCAGCATACCGGACTCCGACTGGGTCTCAGTAGAGGCCTGTGAATGTGTAGAAGCAGGTATGAGGGGCTGCGAAAGCACCTCACTGAGTACCGGCGGACTGGCGACTATCTTAACGGAAGTGTCATCGGTAGTTTTGGACCTATGCGGTCTGTGTCTGTCTTTATCCTTATGTTTTTTCAGAAGATTGGTAGTCAGATAGCTTAACAAAGTCAATTCGGAGTACGGAGATCAAAAGTGAAAGTATTTAGCGACAAAAATAGCCAGACGACGAATAGTTTGGGCGTTGAACAAGGCACAAAACCGACAGCGAGGGACGTCGTGGTCTGGGCCTAAAAGTACAGTTTTGTACCTACCATAAATGTAGATGTTAGAGTGTTCACACTGCTGCAGTTATTACACTTGGGTTATCCTACCGTCAGGCGGTCCCGCAGTCGGCCAGAGATCCAAAGTCTTGGTCCGGCGTCGGTTACTGTCGCTTCTACATGACGTCAGTACGCCAGGGGTACATAAGATGCATCCGACGCCATTTTCTTCAGTTTTTCTTGCCCCAGATGTCAGGTGCCCCCAAGTAGGTAGGCAATACATACTGCTAATAAAAAATATATATATATAAAATAAAAGCAATACCTTCAGTTACAAGCAAATACAAGGTTGTATAGGACAGAAAGGTATAGATAAGTCCAGCTAGGACAGAGGGGATGGAGGGAGGGTAACCTGGACTGCAGCAGTGTGAACACTCGAACATCTACATTTATGGTAGGTACAAAACTGTACTATGTTTATTGTGTTACACTGCTGCAGTCATTACACTTGGGTAGAATCCCAAAGCTAAGGTTGGGTGGCTGGTCTATAAAGAGTTAGGATTGGCTATGAGGCCCTGCAGAACTGCAGTGGCAAATCCTGCTCTGGATTTAGAGTAAAGAGGCAAGTGGTAATGCTTGGTAAAGGTGTGCACTGAACTCCAAGTTGCAGCCTCCAAAATTTCCTTGGTAGGTACTCCTCTGAGAAAGGATGTTGAAGTGGCTGTTGCCCTGGTGGAATGTGGCCTAATGTTACTAGGGACTGATTTTCCATGCTGTGTGTAGCAGTAACGAATACAGTGTCCTATCCATTTGGAGATAGTCTGCTTTGAGATAGCCTTGCCCTGTGATCCTGCAACATATGCTACAAACAGTTGCTCAGTTTTCCTGAAAGCTTTTGTTCTGTCCAAGTAGAAGCGTAGCTGCCTGTGTATGTCCAAAGAGTGCAGAAGTGTCTCCCTTTTTTCTGGGGGTTTGGATAAAAAGTTGGCAAATGGATGGTTTGGTTAAGAGCCACACTAGATACCACCTTTGGCATAAAGGTAGGGTTTGTCCTTAAAGAAACCCTGTCCTGATGAAAAATTATAAAAGGTTCCACTGCCATTAATGCCTGTAGCTCTGAGACTCTGTGCCGAAGTTACTGCCAGGAGCAGAGCTGTTTTCCACGATAAAAATTTTAGATCGGCTGTATTGGCTGGCTCAAAAGGTGGCAGGGTCAGTTTTTCCAAAACGAAATTGAGGTCCCAAGTTGGTGTTTGTGCTCTCCGGGGCGGTCTTATGTTTTTAGACCTCCGAGGTACTGCTTTAGCAAGGGATGAGAGAATAAAGGAGGATCCGTGTTGTAATGTGCTGAAATGGCAGAGGCATGGATCTTAATTGATGAGAAGGATAGGCCTTTGTCCAGCATCTCAGTTAAGTACTGTAAAATCTGAGGAATGTTTGGGACAAGAGGGTCAAGGCTTTGAGCCTGGTTCCAGGCGCAGAATCTTTTCCATTTTTCTGAGTAAGCTTCCCTGGTGCTAGGTCTTCCTGGCCTCCAAAATGACATCCATAACAGCTTTAGAGAGAGGTGTTGCCTGTTTGACTAATGAATGTGCCATGCAGCCAGGTTTAGGGTTTTGATCTGACCGTGCAGGATCTGATTGTTTTGTGGAGTCAGAAGGTGTGGAATTTGAGGCAAAATCCATGGTGGGCCTTGAGTTAAGTTCTTTAAGATTGGGTACTAGTGCTGGCGTGGCCAGTCTGGAGCAATCAAGATCATCTGTGGTTTTTCTTGTCTGGCTTTTAGGAGTACCTTTGAAAGGAGAGGCAGTGGTGGGAAGGCATAAAATTTTAGGTTTTTTCAGCTGAACGAGAGAGCATCCACTTTCCATGCTTGTGTGTGATAAGTCCTTGTGCAGAATTTTTGTAGTTGGCAATTCAGTGGGAAGGCAAAAAGATCCATGTCTGGGCATCCCCATTTTTGCGTTATCATGCTGAAGATTTGTGGATTCAAGTTCCATTCGTGAGGGTCCATAATATTTCTGCTTAGATCGTCTGCCAGAGTATTTTTCTTTCTTGGCAGGAATTGTGCTTGCAGATGAACTTGATACGTTAGAGCTGTGTTCCACAAGGTCATGGCTTGCCTGCATAGGGGATCAGAATGAGTGCCCCCTTGCTTGTTTATGTACCACATTACTGTGGTGTTGTCTGTCTTTAATAATAATTGTCCTGGATGCAGAAGGTCCTTGAAAGCTGTTAGGACATGCCAACATCTCTTTTTGATTGATGTGAAGATGCATTTGGTCTGCGGTCCACTTGCCCTGAATGCATTTTCCTGCCATGTGTGCTCCCCAGGCGTAATCCGAAGCATCTGTTGTTAGAGTCTGCCTGGCTGTGGGTAGAGTAAAAGGCTGACCCTTGTTTAGGTGACATGCCTGTGCCCACCATCGAAACTCCTGTTGTAGGCAGGGAATCATTGGTATTACTGCTTCTAAACCGTGAGTGTTGACTCCAAACACTTTTTAGGTACCATTGTAATTTCCTCATATGCAGTCTGGCATATGGTACTAGTAGTATGCAGGATGCCATGAATCCCAGGGCCTGCAGAATTTTTCTTGCAGGGAGATGGGACTTTTTTGCCAGTAATTGGAAATATTGAGTTAGTTGAACTTGTTTGTCTGGCGTGAGATAAGCCATCTGGGCTGTTGTATTTAAGCTGGCACCCAGGAATATAATCTGTTGTGAGGGCACTAGTTTTGACTTCTTTTCGTTTACTGTGTACCCTAGAGAAATTAGCAACCTTTTTACAAACGCCAGATGCTTTATAAGAATGTCCTTTGTCTCTGCTTGAATGAGGCAGTCGTCCAGGTATGGATATATTTGAATTCATTTTTGTCTGCAAAATGCAATTACTGGTGCCAGGCACTTTGTAAAGACCCTGGGCGCAGTAGATAAGCCAAAGGGCAGTGCAGAGAATTGGTAGTGCATTATACCAGCTTTGAATCTGAGGTATCTTCTGCAATTTTGTCTGATAGGGACATGCAGGTATGCCTCTTTGACGTCCAGAGTAACAAGCCAAGCCTTCTTGCCCAGCATGGGTAGAAGCTGCTGTAGTGTCAGCAGTTTGAATTTCGGAATATCCAGGTAAGTATTTAGAATTGAAAGGTCTAGTATGGGCCTCCAGGCCTTGTCCTTTCTGGGGACCAGGAAGAGTCTTGAATAAAATCCTTGTCCTTGTTCCTGTTGTGGTACTTTTTGAATAGCTCTCATGTCCATGAGGGCTGAAATTTGTTTTTGTGCCTCTGCCCATTGATTTTGTGGCAGGTCTGGCATTCCTTTTAGCCTTGGTAAAGTGTGAAAGTGGAACCTGTAACCTTGAGACACAATATTCAGAACCCATTTGTCTTGGGTGATTGCCAGTTTTGAGAAAAAAATAGAAGTTATGTTCTTACCATAACGTTCCATGTTAGTTGTCTTCTTCTCACCTTCTTTCTTGCTGGATGGGTTCAGAGCCGACCTCGCCCGACTCGCCACTCTAAAAGCTCGAGAGTTGGTTCCACCGGCTCGAGGCTCCCCTTATATCCCACAATGCTAGGCGGTATTACCTCAGATCTCGTTTGTAAGCTAGGCCCAGCCAATAATAAATCCAGAACTACTGGAAAAGGGAGAACCACCTCTACAAACAGAAAGGAAGAAGGTGACCTGAAACCTGATGAAGGAATATATGCAAAGTATAGCATATACATATATACAATAGAGGTGGAAGAAAGAGAGGTCACAATCAAACTCCTCTAGGTCTGTCCAGGCTAGGGGAAGGAGGGTGGGGCCAAGAAAGAAGGCGAGAAGAAGACAACTAACATGGAACGTTATGGTAAGAACATAACTTCTATATAAGTTGCCTATCTCGCCTTCATTCTTGCTGGATGGGACCGTCCCTAGCACCTTGTCCCGGGTGGCCTATCGGAACAGACTCTTGAGAACAGTGGAACCAAAATTAGCTCTATGTCTAGAAGCTAGATCCAACTTATAATGAGAAATGAAAGCGTGAGGAGTAGCCCATGTAGCTGCTGCACAAATGGTATCAATAGGCAGCCTGTCTTGGAAAGCTAAAGAGGTAGCCAAAGCCCTAGTCGAATGAGCCTTAGGTTTGTTAGGCAACTTTTGGTGTCTAATTTCATACACAAAGGAAATCAGGGATGTTGGCCATCTGGAGAGTGATACCTTAGAAACTGCAAGGCCCTCTCTACCTTCTGCATAAGAAACAAACAACTGGTCAGTTTTTCTGATCTGTTTGGTCCTGTCCAAATAATATCTCAATTGACGATGAACATCTAGCCAATGCAATTTTTGTTCAGACCTGTTAAAAAAGTTAGGAAAAAACACAGGGAGGTCTATGTCCTGATTTAGATTTGCCACAGAGGCTACTTTAGGTAAGAAGGATGGATTGGTCCGAAGGATACCCTATCCTTATGAAACAACAGATAGGGTGGTCGACTGCTGAGTGCATGAAGTTCTGAGACCCTTCTAGCTGAAGTAATGGCTACCAGAAAGAGAGTCTTCCAGGATAGCAATTTCATTGAACAAGAAGCTGCAGGTTCAAAGGGGAAGAATCAAAGATGTGAGAACTAAATTAAGGTCCCAAGAAGGAGGAGGAGTTCTTATCGGAGGCTTAAGGAGAAAACTCCCTTCAAGAACGCTTTGCAAAGCTTGTGGGACATGATGGCAGAATCTGAGATGCCCACATGAAAGTTAGATATAGCTGCCAATTGAACTTTAAGAGTAGAAGGAGATGAACCTGCATGAAAAGTTCAGCTAGAAAATCCAGAATTGTTTGGATGGGAGCAGTGAAAGGATCTAAGTCCCTTCCTTGAGCCCAATAGGCTAAACGTTTCCATTACTCAGATAAATCTTCGAGTGGAAGATTTATGGAAGCTATCAAAATATCTCGAACAGAGTGAGATATTTGAGGAAGCCTGGCTAAGGTTGGAACTGGAGGAACCAAGCAGTGAGGTTCAGAGAGGGAGGGAGCAATGTAACTGACCCGACTGATGGATCAAAAGATCTGGAACTAGGTCCAGATGCCAAGGTTGCTCCAACAGAAATTGATGTAGAAAGGGGAACCAAACCTGTCGAGGCCAGTAAGGAGCAATGAGGATCAATGAGGCCTTCTGAGCGATAGCTTTCTGTATCACTTGAGAGATTAGTGGGAAGGGAGGAAGTGCATACAGAAGTCCCCGGGCCAAAGTTGGACTAGAGCGTCTCTGCTGGGCTGGCCTGGTAATGGTATAGGGTGAAATAATCTCTGCACTTACTGTTTTGGGGAGTAGCAAAAAGGTCGCAGCAAGGCTGATCCCACTTGAGAAAAATTTTCTCCAAAATAGAATCTTTCAGAGACCACTCGTGAGGCATGAGGATAGCTCTGCTCAACTTGTCCGCGATAAGACTGGACTTCCCGGGGATGTGCATTGCAATCAGAAACCACTGAGAAGAAATCGCCCATTGCCACAGTCTGACTGCTTCTCGACCTAGGGGATAGGACCTGGTTCCGCCTTGTTTGTTGATATACCACACTACAGACATGTTGTCCATCTGGATTGCTATCGTTCCCAAGGGAAGAGAGTCTTGAAGGGCTTGCAACGCTAAAAGCACTGCTCTCATCTCTAGAACATTTATATGCAAGTGGCGTTCGTCTGGTTGCCATATGCCCTGAACTGTTCTGCCCTGATAATGCCCCCCCACCCGATCAGGGAGGCGTCCGTTGTCAGAGTAGCAACCGGAGGGGGAGGAACAAAGGGTCTTCCCAGGAAGAGCTGGGGGGAAGAAATCCACCAAAGAAGATGATTCTTGCATGCTTGCGTAATCATAATGGTGTGGGACATCGGAAGTTGTTGGTACGACCATTGTGTGAAGAGCATCCATTGGAGGATTCTCATGTGAAATCTGGCTAATAGAAGTAGAGGGATAGCAGCCGCCATAATCCCTAGTACTTTCAGAACTAATCTGACTTTGACTCTGTTGCTGTGGAAGAGAAGGGAGACCAGTTTGCGTATGTCTGCTATCCTTTGGTCTGTGAGTCTCGCAGACATGTTGACTGTGTCTAGATTTGTGCCTATGAAGGTAATAGCACGACAAGGCGACAAAACAGACCTTTCGCAATTTATTGAGATACCTAACTTTTGACAAATGCGAAAGGTGTAGTCTCTGGCTATTAGAAGAAGATGCTTGGTAGGAGCTGTGTATGGAAACACCTGGAATCCTTGACGTCTCAGATGAGAAGCTACCACTGCCATGCATTTGGTAAACACCCGGGGGGCAGTGGTGAGTCCAAAGGGCAGGGCTCTGAATTGAAAGTGACTGGTTCCCAGCCTGAAGCGGAGGAATCTCCTGGAGCGTCTGTTCATTTTTATATGATAGTACGCGTCCTGGAGGTCTATAGAGCACATCCAGTTTTCCTTTCCCAATAGGGGTAGGATGGATTGTAGCGTGACCATCCGAAATCTTGTTTTCTTGACCGACTTGTTCAAGATACTGAGATCCAAAATGGGTCTCCAGTCCCTGTTTTCTTTGGAACCAAAAGAACTTGGAGTAGATTCCGGATCCTTGCTGGTCTGCTGGCACTGGCTGAATGGCTCTTTTGCAAGCAACTTTGAAATTTCCAACGCTGCTTGATCCCTTTGAGGTGGAACATCTGGAAGGGATTTTTGATTGATTTGGAATACGAAGAACGGAATGGAATAGCCTTCGAAATGATGGACTGTACCCACTTGTCTTGAGTTAGGGATCGCCAGGCTTCTGGGTACAGTGACAATCTTCCCGACTGCCTCCGAAGGTGGACAGTCGGGCAACACCTCAGGGATGCTGGAAGGGCTTATCGGAAAAGGTTTCTCGATTGCCCTGGTTCTGCGGACCCCCTGCCCCTAGGGCGGCGTCTACCATTATTGTTCCCTCCTCTGCCTCTGGAGGGAACCGACTCTGTCGTCAGGCAAAGTCCCTTGAGATTGTTTGCGGAACCACATTTTCCCACTTTTCTGGCCTTTGGGGTAAGGCCTAGAAGGAGTAGAAAACGGACTCCGGCGGCAGAAAGAGTTTTGCCATCCGTCTAGCACCTGCGTCAAGGTTTCTTTCACTTGAGGACCAAAGAGGATGATCCATCAAACGGGAATTAGTGAAAGACGTTTTAAAGGGTCCAAATTTGCATAGCCGCATCCAGGCATGCCGTAAGGCCACACCTGTCCCTGCGGCTCTGCTCGCTCCATCAGCCGCGTATGAGAGGAGGCGTGGAGGAGTTAGCTATAGAATTTAGGGTAGCCAGCTGAGCCGTTCATCTTATCCTGAAAACCCGCAGCTGTAGGATCCTTTAACATCTCACTCGCTTCCTTGATCAAGTCTCTTTGAAGATGAGTGAAATGACAGAGGTAGTTCAGCGACGCATAGCAAAGGTCGCTGGCGAAAACATCCGCTTCCGTACCTGTCCATAGACCTAGATTCCTTGTTAGGAGGATGGACAGGCACTGAAGGATCAGCTAGCTCCTTCTTAGTGGCGGCAGCTACCGCCATAGCATCCACAGAAACTCCCTTAGTCAGAAATTGCTTATCTGCTGGTGCTGTGATAAACTTTGAAGGTCTCCTGGGGGTGGGGTCCACAGAGTCAGGAGCCGTCCAAGCCTTTGCTACCACCTGCATGAGGGGTCAAGGGGGACACCCAGGAGGTGGAAGGGCGAGCCAAATGCCTCAAGATACACAGATTCATCCTCCGAAGGGTTAAGGGCTGGCCAATTTCCCTCTGTTTCAGGATCTCTAGAATGTCTGCAAAGGAGACATCTTCAGAAGGGGCACGGGGAACCTCGAATCCTCTAAATCCGTGTCAGAGGTGACAGACTCAGGTGAGTCTATGTGCTTTCTCTTGCACTTTCTCTTCCTAGGGGGCTCCCTGCCAATTCAGGAGAGGCCTCGGGAAGAGGATGAGATCCCTACAGGGGATTCTTGAGGAGCTGGCTCTCTGCGGTCTGGGATGAGGGAGTGAGTAGACATAACCTGAGGCACCGAAGAGGGAGGGACGGACGGAGCCGACTGTGGAGTTGAACCGGATTCCAACACACTCCGCATGACCTGGAAGGCACCCCTGTCAGGCAGAGCCAAAGGTCCCGCTCCAGCTGAAAACCTCCCTCGGCACCGACAGCGATGGCTCCGAGGCCGATGGAGCCGAACTCACCAGCGCCGAAGCACCGAGAGGGAGAGTGGGGTCGGACAAGGGTCCGATGCCACTCACCCCCTCGGAGCCGACGAGGGAAGTCCGGCGCCGAGATTCTTCCAAGGAAGAAATCGGGCCCGGCAACGGAACCGAAGACAATTGTATCGGTTCCGGCGCTACCACAGTCTCGGTTCAGCGCCCGGCTCCGAGCTCAAAGGAGTCGGAGGAGGAACATTTTGAGGATAGGGTTAAGCATCGACTGATGAGTCGGGCTCTGAAGCATTTGGGCCAGTGCCTCGGACTTAAGTCGACTCACTACCCTCTGAAGGTCATGATCCGAAAGCCTCGATGATCTAGAGAGTGAGATCTATGGCTCGTTCAGACAGCAAGGGAGATGCTGGAGCCGAATGAAGCGGAGCCAAGGGACGGTGACCTGGACCTCTTTCTAGATGTCGGTTCCGATGGTCTGATCGGAGCAGACTCAGAAATTTCAATGCCTCGGCTCCAGCCGGTGCCGAGGGAACCACAGAAGTAGCAGTTCGAGTCTCATCGGCTCCAGCCGGGCCGATGTTGTAAAGAGCCTTAGGCGTCGACTCAGTAGCTGGAGTCGAGGACCTAGGAGCCTTAGAGGGTTTACCGGTAGCAGTAGGGGGACCCTCAGGCTTAAGCAAGCCCCTTAAGATGAGCTTGTTTTTTCTTTCCTGCAGGACTCTAGGGCTGAAGCCATGGCATACAGCACAAGAGTCCTGCAGGTGTAAAGTCCCAGGCAGTACACACAAGAAGTGTGACCGTCTGTCAGAGACATTTTCTGACAGCACGAGTTACACTTCTTGAAGCCTGAGACCTTCAATCATGGACATATCAAGGAACAAGTGTAACCACACACAAACACAAACACACCGCTTACACTATAAACCAAAAAACAGAAACTTAAACTAAGTAATTAGCTGTTTACTGTTATAAGTCCCTACAGAAAACACACACACTCCAAGGAATGGGAGGGCCGAAGGCCTAAGGGAAGAACTATAAGTTCTTAAGGTAAAAATTAAAGAAAACTAGATTAAAGGGATCAAAGACCTTTAAGGTAAGGGGAAACTGTATGGAAAACTAACTTAAAGGGTTTCTAATCAACTTTTAAACTATTCCTACACTAACCTGAAGCCGGTGAAGCAACACGTCTCGATAGCTGTAGCGGCAAAGCGAGATCTGGTAATACCGCCTAGCACTGTGGGATATAGGAGCCTCGAGCGGTGGAACCAACTCTCGAGCTTTTAGAGTGGCTTCAGTCGGGCCGAGTCGGCTTCGAACCCATCCAGCAAGAATGAAGGCGAGATAGACAACTTAACATGTGCTAGTTTTCCCCCTAAGGGGGCTGCCAAAAGGGAAGTGCTTGGCGTACGAAGGGGGAAGTCATTGGGACTGTTTCCTGTAAGGTTGATACTTGTCCTGACCTCCTTTTGGGGTTGAGGTGCCCCACTGTTGTTGTCTGTTAGAGCCTTGTGGTTGAGATCTGCCTCTTGGGCGTCTGTATCTGCCTCTCTGTGGCCTGTCTGACACTGGAAAGGACCAATTCTTTGTTGGCCAATTTCTGCTAAATCGAGGTGGCTGTACCTGTAAGAAATCCTTGACTGTTTGCATAGATTTAGCTTTATCCACCAATTTCTTTAACACCTCTTCTGCCTTAACACCAAACAAGGTATCATGCTGTAAAGCAGCATCCAATAATTTTGCTTTAACATGATCAGGTAAACTCTGTTCTTTTAACCAAGCATGTCTTTGAATCACAGAACCTGTAACTGCGGCTCTACAAGAGGCCTCTAAAGAATCAAAACCACATTGCAGAGTATGTTTTCCCACCTGTTCAAGCATGCAATAAATCCTGCATTTCTTTACAGTCAGGAGCTTCTGAGCTTGCAAGCATTTTCTGTTTTAACTGAGCCATTAAATATTGTTGGTACTTAAGCATGTGAAACTGGCAATTTAAAGCCCTTACTGCTAAAGTTGCAGAAGTGTAAACTTTCTTCCCCCATCCATCCAAAGCTCTGGAATCTCTGTCAGAGGGTACTGGATTTTTTGCAATGGAAGCCTTAACCCCTTTTGGACACTGGGAAATGGTTTCTGGATCAGCAGAAGGGTTTTTATAAAGAAACTTGTGAGAGTCGGGGACTCTATAGTACTTATCTGGTTTGGCTGGTGCAGGGGGCAAAGAATCAGGAGATAAGCTGGATTCAGAGAACACATCATCCACAATATCTAGCACAGGCGGAATAGCCAGGGCCCTGTGATGAGGCAATAAAAGGAAATCCCCGAGCCTTTTCTTGGATTCTGAATAATCCTGACTTTCCCAATGGAAATGCTCCCTCATGGTATGTAAAGTTTCCCCAAAAGAATAATCCTCAGGAGGACAGGCTGAAGGGATAGATTCTTCAGCATCAGAGTCCTCGTAGGGGGGGTAGAGAGTATCCCTGGTCTGAAGAGGAATCAGAGGAATCAAAGTCTGTATCCTGCCTAGGCCTTTTCTCAGGAGGCGGATGGGAACCCCTGATTAGAGTAATGGGGTCTTCAGCCATTTTAAGCATCTGTTTCTTAGGCATGAAGGACTGTCCAAGAGAATGCTGTACTTGCTTCTTTGTCTTTAATGGTAAGTTGTGAAGGTCTGAAAACAGCCTCAGAAGCAGATGCCTGCTCAGCGGCTCCAGACCCATCTGAGGGATTAGTTTCCATAGGCCCAATACCTTGATTTCCAGAGGCCTAGTTGTCTCCACGTGGGAGTCGGAGGCGACCTGTGGCTCTGAGGTTGCGGGTGTCAGGGGCTGCGAAAGCGCCTCACTGAGAACCGGCGACTGGCCTAGAAGAGGTTTCGTCGTTGGTTTTGGACCTCGGATGCCTGTCTTTATCCTTGTCTTTGCGTTTTTTTTGAATTGCAGTCGTCGGTTGATCCGACGGCATAGTATAATTGAACCTTCGGCCAAAGTAGTGCAAAGCAAAATCAAAATGTCGTTTTATAGTGCGTTTGTTAAATCTAGCACAAAACCGATAACTAGTGACGTCACGATCTGGGCCTAGGCATGGAATATAGTAAGAGTGGAAGTCCTTATGAGGTATTTCCTTCCCACAAGAAATACAATTATTAACTTTTTCTGACATCGGTCTGAGGCAAGAAAAAAGTTTCCCCAACGGGGTACTCCGCTTTATTGAAGACTTCGGATCTGAAATTCGACTTCGAAAATCTCAGGAGTCGTCCGACCGGCACTTGCGAACTGCTTCTGCTTCAGGCATCGTGCGGCAAGAAAGACTGAAGAAAATGGCGTCGAATGCATCTTATATACCCCTGGAGCACTGACATCAGGGAAGAAGCGACAGCAACCAACGCCAGACCAAGACTTTGGAACTCTGGCCGACTGCGGGACCGCCAGACGGCAGGATAACCCAAGTGTAATGACTGCAGCAGTGTAACATGATGAACATCAGGTGACGTAGTAAGAATGAAAATCTCTATGAGGTATTTGTTTTCCACAGGCAAGACAATTATTCATTTTTTCTAACATCGGTTAGAGCAAGACAAAAGGATCCCCAATGGGGTACTTATCTTTTAGAAGACTTCAGGTCTGAAACTCGAAAACGAAAATTTCAGGAGTCTGCCAACCTGCACTTGTGAACTGCTTCTGCTTCGGGCACTGCATGGCAAGAAAGACTGATGTAATGGCATCGGCTGCATGTTTTATACCCCTGACGACCAGACGTCATGGAAGAAGCGACAGTATCCAACGCAGAAATCCCAAGACTCTGGTATTCAGGCCGGCTGAGAGCTACCTGCAGGCAGATAGCCCAAATGTGATGACTGTAACATTGAAACACGAAGAACATCACCCGGGACAAGGAAAACTGCAGTCACGTCAATGACTTTGAAGAAAGGTTAAAAACCTAGTGGACCCTGGTTCATACAGGCCAATATCAATTTTGAACCACAATTATAAGTTTTTTTACGATGGCCTTAGTAAGGAGGTTAACAAAAAAAAGCTAACAAGGTTAATAAAATGTGGATTTATTGAGGGAGGGCAGACCAGTGACATTACCAAAATATTAATTTTATTAAAAAAAAGGCACAAGTCCAGAAAGCCCCTTATTGCTTACAGGATTGGATGCAGAAAAGGCATTCAAGTAGGGTCACCTGGGTTCTTTAAATACCTGGCTTCCCTGAAAAATGGGTAGATTTGTTAATGTCAATACATGAAGGTGCAAAAAATTATATTAAGGCAATGGAGGAAATGTTGACCAGCTCTTAACTTACTAGGGACACCACGTAGAGATGCCTCTATCACTCTCACCTGTTTGCAAAAAAAAAATATATATATATATATATATATATATATATATATATATATATATATATATATATACACACACACACACACATATAGATATATATATATATATATACACACACACACACACACACACACACACACATATATATATATATATATATATATATATATACACACATATACACACACACACGCGCATATATATATATATATATATATATATACACACACACACACACACACATACATACACACACACACACACACATATCTAGAAAAAGGTGATCACTGGCAATAAATCAGAGTAGTTCTGCTATGAGGGGATATGAATGATATGGTTATTAGGAGAAAGCTGCATTACCTACTGATACTATTTTATGTATTACTGCCCAAAAAATGATATGCTAATAATATTCAGCATGGTAAACTAGTACAGTGAGATGGCAGGATAAAAGATTAATCTAAACCGAAAGCTACTGTCCTAATTTACATACCAGATTATGACATGGTCCAAAATATCCACATCTGTGAGGGCACTACAAGATCAAGTATTTAGGAATTTTGTTGGAGGCAAACCCAGAGTGTGCAATAAGGGAGATGTGGAGAGAGAAAAAAAAGATGAAGCAGAATTGCCAAAACTGGAAATTAGTCAATATGGATCTAGATTATAGAACTCAAGCAATTAAAATGTTTACAATCCCACTTGAGTCTAGATGTGTGACAAGCAAATATCTGGAGCCTGGAAAAAAAAATTTGGGCCACACAGATGACATTATTCTACTTGATGTCATCATCTTCTTTTGGCTGTTCCTGTTAGGGGTTGCCACAGCGGATCACTTGTTTCCATTTCTTCCTGTCCTCTGCATCTTGCTCTGTCACACCAATCACCTGCATGTCCTCTCTCACCACATCCATAAACCTTATCTTAGGCCTTCCTCTTTTCCTGTTACCTGGTAGCTTCATCCTTAGCATCTTTTTCCCAATATACTCAGCAGCCTTCCTCAGCACATGTCCAAACCAACGTAACCTTGCCTCTCTGGCTTTGTCTCCAAACCTTCCAACCTGGGCTGACCCTCTAATATACTTATTCCTAATCCTGTCCACCCTCGTCACACCCAGTGCAAATCTTAACATCTTTAACTCTGCCACATCCAGCTCAAACTCCTGCCTTTTTGTCAATACCACTGTCTCCAACCCATATAACATAGCTGGTCTCACTACCCTCTTGTAGACCTTCCCTTTCACTCTTATAGGTACTAGTCTGTCACAAATCACTCCTGACACTTTTCTCCACCCACTCCATCCTGCCTGTACTCTCTTCTTCACCTCTCTTCCACACTCACCGTTACTCTGAACTATTGACCCCAAGATTTAAACTCATCCACCTTCGCCACCTCTACTCCTTGCATCCTCACCATTCCTCTATCCTCCCTCTCATTCACACACATATATTCTTGCCTTAGTCCTGCTGACCTTCATTCCTCTTCTCTCTAGTCTAGAGCATATCTCCATCTCTCCAGGGTCTCCTCCACCTGTTCCCTACTCTCACTACAGATCACAATGTCATCTGCAAACATCATAATCCACGGGGACTCGTGTCTGATCTCGTCTGTCAACCTGTCCATCACCATTGCAAATAAGAAAGGGCTCAGAGCTGATCCTTGATGTAACCCCACCTCCACCTTAAATGCATCCATCACTCCCACCGCAGACCTCACCGCTGTCACACTACCCTCGCACATATCCTGTACCACTCTTACATACTTCTCTGACACTCCTGACTTCCTCATACAATACCACAATTCCTCTCTAGGCACCCTGTCATATGCTTTCTCTAAGTCTACAAAAACGCAATGCAACTACTTCTGACATTCTCTGTACTTCTCCTTCAACACTCTCAGAGCAAACATCACATCTGTAGTGCTCTCCTTGATGTAAAACATATAAATTAAACGTAAACAGTAACAATTAGTACAACTCCATTCGGACCCAGGTGGGGACTCAAGTTTTTGGGCACATGCTAAGAGATGTGATAAAAATAACAAGGTAGACAGTTATACATATACAGAACTGTTAGGCATGATCACCAAATTAAAGCTGTGAGTATGGAAGGTTAAATTATCTGCAATGGGATGACATTGGTTACTGAAACAGAAAGTTGGAGGGCAATGAAGAAAGAGCCCAGAGAATGGGAACAGGTGGAACAAAGAAAGAGAATAAAGGAATGGGAAGAAATCAGGGTAGAATTTAACCCGGGAAGGCAGGAGGAGCTTTATTAAGAATAATTAAAATGGAATGGAATAAAATAGGAGATCCAGCAAGAACCAATCAGAGTAAGCTCAAATCATAGAAATTCTTCTCAAAGCACAACCAGAGCTAGCTTCAAATAAGAAACTGATGAGAAGAGCATATAAAGCATTAATTGATAACTAAGAGGCAGGCAGATGAGTTAAAACAAAATTGGAACAGGACTCTAGACCAACAATATACACTTCAGTAATAGGAAAAAAATATGTGCAATGGCCAGACATGCAACCAAGTCCAGAAGATTCTGAACATTAGCTTAGAAATGCCTCCACAGGTGCTTTTACACTCCAAGTAAACTCTCCAGAATGTACCCAGGGGTGGATGAGAGATGGTGGAGGTGTAAATTTGAAACTAGACATACCTGGGAACACATTTTGGGAGTGTAGAAGGTTTGATCAGTGGAGAAAAGATATACAAGTAGTAGTTAAATCATGGGGCACTAAAGTGTTGTCCACAATAAAGTGCGACCCAAATGCGAAGTTTCCTAAACATAGTCATATGCGCTTAGCTTTAATAAAAAAAAAATTACAAGAAAATGGAAAAGTAAGGAAAGTCCTGCAGGACAAGAAGTAATGAAACTGATGCAGAAACTAGCCAAAAAAGAGGAAGAGTCCTCTGAGAGGCATTTTAGTATGACATACACTAGAAAGAAAGCATTGTGGAATAGTAATACGGACATAGGTTCATACTAGGCTATCTGCCCGAGGGCATTTACAAGCCTAGCCCATAGTTTTGTGGCTTACGCCACCCCTTTAGTTTGGAGAAACTATGCCCATTATTTTGCTGTGCCTCTGTCGAGCAGTGACACTGAGGTAACCCCTGGGGTGTATCTGCGATCTCCCATCCATTGGTCAAGATTCCTCTTGAACAAGGCCAGCGAGGTGCTCTGCCTCACATATGCGGGATTTTGTTCCACAGCATAGGAGTCTTTGGGTGATGAATCTATCCCTCCAGCACGTCCTATTAATAACCGTGTGAGGTTTAAGTCTCTAAGCCCTTGTGGCTCTGAGGATCTAGATTTTAGAGATGAAGCATGTTCATCAAATCTGGGTTTGACATGGCCTTGTATGTCAGGCACAGGTCACCTCTGAGCAAGCAGTAAGCAACTGAATATAGCTGGAGTTCTTTCAGTCGGGCAGCATAAGACAGATTTTTGAGACCCTTTATCCTTTTGGTGAGGAACTTTTGTGGCCTCTCCAGCTGCTGCAAGTGTCGGGTCAGATACATTCCGAATGGGGCATTGTACTCAATCATTGGTCTGATGAGTGATGAGTATAGGGAGACTATGACCTCCCTTGATCTAGATGTGAATCCTTCATGATAAGGTGGGCAATGTAGAAGGTCTTCCTAACTACTTTAGCAATATGAGTGTCGAATGAAAGGCTACTGTCAACCTGGGTCCCCAGGTCCCTGATAACTTCTTCTGTGATCAGTGGATTGCCACCTATATGGTAGCTAGGGGTAACCTTGTTTTTCCCAAAAGGTATGACTATGCATTTCTTGGCATTTAACTTTAGGCCATGGCTCTGGCACCAGTTGTCCGTTTCTGTGAGACCCTTCTGAAGGATATCTGTGTCAGATGTGTTTTCGACTGGCCCAGTTTGCAGTCATCTGCAAACTTTGTCAGCCATAACCCTCCTGTGTTTGCTTGCACTTCAGAAAAGTAGATGCCAAACAAGAGTGGGCCCAGGACTGAGCCCTGTGGGACACCACTTGTGACAGGCTTTGAGTCTGAGATGGCGCCAGCAACTCTGACCCTGTGGGTACTATCCTCAGCCAGTTTGCAACCCATCTTGTAATGTATGGGTTTACATTTAAGTTGATGAGTTTTCAATGATACCCAGTGGGGTATTGTATCAAAAGCCTTGCCAGGTCTAGGTAGGCTGTATGGACTGCCTTTCCCTCGTCAGTGGCCTTGGTGGCTGTTTGAAAAAAGTCAACCAAGTTTAAAAGGCATGATCTGCCTTTGACAAAGCCAAACTGGGTTGGATCCAAAGTCTGCAAGTTCCCTATGCCTTTATTTATGAGATCCATTATGATCCTCTCCATGGCTTTGCAGATAAGGCTTGTCAAGCTAATGGGACGGTAATTTCCAGGGTCGGTGGAGGCACCGCCTTTGTGAAGTGGGACCACAATCGCTGTCGCCACTCCTGAATGCGTATCCAGAGGGGAGACTAAGATTAAACAGCTGTCCTAACTGTGGGTTTAATTCCTCGTTGAGTTAATGGAGCACACAGCCGGGGACACATCAGGTCCCATGGATGCTGTGTTCTTTGCCTTGGAGAGAGCAGTTCTCACCTGGGCGTTAAGAGATGTTTGGGGGGCTACAATAATTTGGTATAGATATCTCTCCTTTTGGGGGGGGGGGGTTTGCACTGAACCTGTCAGCCAGTATGTTGGCAATGTCTGTAGGATCAGTAATCTTCACATCATTTTGGACTAATTCTGAGCATATCTGGGAGTTTCCTCCTAGGTTTCTGACATAGCTAAAGAATGCCTTATGGTTGTCTTTAGAGTCCTTAGCTATTTTTTTCTCAAAATTAGCTTTGGATGATTTTATGACAGCTCTTAGCTTTTTACTTATAGTGATCAGCGGTGTCTTTCCTATTAAGGATTTTGCTCTATCTTGTAGTAGCTTTCTCCTTTTGTTGTAGAGTTTGTTTATGGCTGGGGTCCACCCGACTGGACGCTTGCCTTTGGTACAAAGAGTCTTTGTTTTGCTAGGGATTGCCTGATCCATGTAGCCCTGCAGGTGCTGGTAGAAGGCATTTGTAAGTGATTCAGCGGTTTGAGTAATGTTTACACATGGCTCGGGGGCCTTAAAGGAGACCACACTAGTCGTAAGCAGTGTGAAGTTGGCTTTCGAGAAGTTCTTTACTGTGGTCTTTTTTATTTTGGGTGGGGGCGGGATAAGGACCTCCAGCAAGATTAGTTTGTGATCTGATCTCACCAGTGAGGGGTATACTTCCGGTGTTGAACATTGTGCTCCCATGTTCGTGATGATGAGATCAAGTATGTTTTCTCCTCTTGTGGGGATGGTGACTAGCTGTTCCATGGCATTTGAGTTTATGAATTCCAGGAACTTTTGGGCTAGAGTGTTTGGGCTTGAGTAGTGTTCCCAGTCTATATTAGGGTAGTTGAAGTCACCTAGTATGATGGTGTTCGGAAATACATTTATACCCTCCAGTGTTTTCAGGAAGGCCATGTGAGGTTCCTGAGTTTGCGAGGGTGGCCTGTAACATGCTACAAATTGCAGAGCAGTCTTGCCTATGGTTAATTGCACCTGGATGGTTTCCGATGCATCGTGCATTGCCACCAATCTTGAGGTGTGGGTGTCCTTGATGAATATGGATACCCCCCCACCTTTCTTGGTATTGTCCGGATTTTGGGGCGGAGCATGATATGAGGTAAAACCTGATAGTGCTGGGGTGCTCTCAGGAGCCTTGAACCAGGTTTCTGTCACAGCACAGACATCGATGTTCTCCATACTGAAAAGGGCCTCGAGTGCGTGCATCTTGAGGTTAAGACTTCTGGCATTGAGCAGCATTACCCTTAGTTTTTTTTTCTTTGTTGTGTTCTAGGGTGGTAGGTTTAGAATTTGAGACTTGGCAAGAGCCTTTGCCAAAATCCGGAATCCCAGGGGTGACAGGTGCAAGCCGTCCCTTGCGAAGCAGCGTGGCTTGTCCAGCATGTCATCCCAGGCAGACAGACATTGGATCCCCTTTGAATGACACCAGAGTTTAAGCCAATTGTTAAAGCTGATCATCTTATCTCTGTATTGTGGCATCATTCTTGGTGAAGGTAGGATACTGCTCAAGGTCAGGGTCATACCTGCTTGGGCTACATAATCAGAGAGCTCCTCTATGTCTCTTTTCATGTAGTCCAAGGAGGTACGTCTCAGGTCGTTTACACCAGCGTGGACAATGATAGAGTCGTACTTGTACCTGCTGTTGAGAGACCTGAGTGCTTGCGTTATGTGGCGGATTCTAGCGCCCGACAGGCAGCTTACTGTGACCTTTTCCTTACTCAGTCTGGTGAGCGGGATGTCAGTGTGTCTGACTATGGAGTCACCAATGACTAGTGTGTCTGGCATTGTGTTTGGCCTTAAGGGCTGTGACTGCTTGACACACTGACTGTGTGGTCTATGTGTTGCAGGTGTTGTGTTCTGAGGTGGTAGTTGTTTGGGTGTCTGCTTTGGTGGCCTCTGCTGTTTTGGTAGATTTTTGATCAGAGCCTCCGAGTATGTCTTTGTGTTTTTATGTGTATGATTTGAGGTTGTGATGGTATTATGTGAGACTGGGTCTATAGTGTGTGTGGTTACCTTCTCCTCCTGTCTGGTCTTGCCAGTCCTATGTTGAGAGAGCTCAGCCTCCAGTTTGGCCGTATAGTTGCATCTCTCGCATGTATTTGTGTTTTGTGGGAGGAGGAGAGGGTTGTCTGTGTACATGAGGCATACGAAAAAACAAATGGGAAAGGATGGTTAAACCCAATGCATTCACATAACCTGCTCAGCCATAGACTTAATTTTCTGGAACTGTAAAATACATGGGGTGTAATTTATATAGTCAAGTGCTGTCTAATTTTTTAGATGTTTGGTTTTATCAATAAGTTCTGAGGGAAAAGGAAAATACTTCTCTTACACTAAAAACTGAAGCAAGAGGAGAAGATTATCAATAGTAACAAGTGACTGTACAAGAATACTAAGAGCCAGAAGAAAAGTACAGTTGTGCAAGTCCTACTTTCCTGTAGTGGCAGATGTTCGAAAAACACAGAGGCTTACTGGCATATGAAAAGTAGTGTCCTACTACCTTTTTTTCTCGGAGTCCACCAAAGCTCAGAGTCCCTCCACTGCTTGTCTGTGGGTATGACAAACATTACCTGGCAGTATAGGGACTGCCTTTCAGACTCTGGGCTGATTCAGTTTTCTAGGGGGCAGCACTAAGGAAGACGAAAATGCAAGCTTTGCAAACACTTTCTGATCCAAACCAAAAAACACACACACAAAATAAAGACCTCTGAGCATAACTCAATGGTAACTCCAACACCACAGCATGTTCATCCAAAAATGGGGGATGAGTAGATACTGCCACAGTAAGGCAGTGTGTTCGATGAATATCTACTGGTACAAGTAGGTAGGACTTATGCAACTGTACTATGTTGAACAATCACCCTGCCTTACTGGCATATGGGCACATTCACAAAGTTCAAACAATATATGAAGCACACGGATGAGTAAGGGCCCAGGAGTCCCTGGAGAATTATCATAGAGAAGCCTGCTCTGAACTTAGAAAAGGCATCAAGCTTGCAGAGCTTCATAAAGGTATGGACAGAGGGCCAAGTTGCTGTATCTAGAATACTTCAAGTCCACTTCTTTCTCATATGCCATTAAAAGAAAAAGGCCCTGTTGGAATGTGCCTTTACCTTGGCTGGATTTGCCTTGCCATCATAGGTGTAACAAAAAAAGAATACCAGAGGATAACCAACTAGCAATGGTTTGCTTGGAAACAGGCTGACCCTTATTTGCTCCTGTGAAGGAAATAAAAACTTTCAGCCTTCTTAAAAGGTTTGTTCAGTCAAGATAGTACATGAGCTGGCCGGTGCACATCCAAGATATGAAGTATCCTCTTTACTGCTAGGTTCTGAAAGAACACAAAGTTTAAGACTGACAGAGTGAATTCTGAGACCAAATTCAGCATGAAAGAGGGGATAGTGTGCAACACAACCCTATCCTTGTGGAAAATCAGGTAAAGTTGTCCCACCATGACAGCTTGCAGCTCAGAGACTTTCTTGCAGATGTCAGAGTACTAACCAAGACAGTTTTCCACTTTAAGAACCACAAATCAGCCTGAGTGGCCGGTTCAAAGGTTACAAGGTCAGCTTTTCCAGGACATAGCCCAGATCCCATGAAGGAAAAATTTACTTCAAAGGGGACTTGTATGCAATACTCATTTCATGAACAGTTTTACCAAAATAGAAGAAAGGGGGGATCCACTGGCAAGCAAACAGATACAGCCACTAAATGCACCTTAATGAATGCACGTAATAACCAACCAAAGTCTTTCTCACACATATTTCAAGACCAGAGGGATTGTAACCTTGAGGGACCACTTAGAAAACCTAATCTGTTTTAAACATAAGATTTTTTAGTAGCAGGTTTTCTGGCCTCCTTTGGCACCTGCTGCAAATCCTCATGACGCAGTCAAGATTGAATCATCCAGGCTGTCAACTGAAGTTGCTCCAAATTTGGAAGTACCAGCTGTCTCAAACTGTACAAGGTAATTACCATTGCCCAATACCACTAGGCAGAACAACAAAGATTGCTTGGGCCAATATGGGGTCACCACAATGACCTCCAGCACTTTTTTTTAAACCTTCAGAAGTACCTTGTGACTCGGTGGAAATGCATACAAAAACATTCCCATCCCAGGAAATGAGAATGCATCTGTTCACCAAGCATGGCTGCAAAAATGTCTGGAACAGAATATTTCCGTCTGTTTTGAAAGGAGGCAAACAGATCTACTTGAGGTGTTCCCACATCTGGACTACATCCTGGAATACCCACTGCTTTGAGCAGTGACTTGTGTGGATCTGCACAGAATCTTCTTAGTCCGTCCGCCAAAACATTTTGCCCACATGGGATGTATGATGCATGAAGAGTCAGAGAATGATATAAAGCCATCCCCCTCGCCATCACTGACAACAGGCAAAGAGGGTATGATCTTGTACCCCTTGTTTGCTGAGGTACTACATTACTGGGGTGTAGTGTCCACCAAAAAAAAGGACCCCAAGTCCACAGGTAAAAGAACATTCAGGAATGCTACACTTGCAACAATATACAGAACTGTTAGGCATGATCACCAAATTAAAGCTGTGAGTATGGAAGGTTAAATTATCTGCAATGGGATGACATTGGTTACTGAAACAGAAAGTTGGAGGGCAATGAAGAAAGAGCCCAGAGAATGGGAACAGGTGGAGCAAAGAAAGAGAATAAAGGAATGGGAAGAAATCAGGGTAGAATTTAACCCGGGAAGGCAGGAGGAGCTTTATTAAGAATAATTAAAATGGAATGGAATAAAATAGGAGATCCAGCAAGAACCGATCAGAGTAAGCTCAAATCATAGAAATTCTTCTCAAAGCACAACCAGAGCTAGCTTCAAATAAGAAACTGATGAGAAGAGCATGTAAAGCATTAATTGATAACTAAGAGGCAGGCAGATGAGTTAAAACAAAATTGGAACAGGACTCTAGACCAACAATATACACTTCAGTAATAGGAAAAAAATATGTGCAATGGCCAGACATGCAACCAAGTCCAGAAGATTCTGAACATTAGCTTAGAAATGCCTCCACAGGTGCTTTTGCACTCCAAGTAAACTCTCCAGAATGTACCCAGGGGTGGATGAGAGATGGTGGAGGTGTAAATTTGAAACTAGACATACCTGGGAACACATTTTGGGAGTGTAGAAGGTTTGATCAGTGGAGAAAAGATATACAAGTAGTAGTTAAATCATGGGGCACTAAAGTGTTGTCCACAATAAAGTGCGACCCAAATGCAAAGTTTCCTAAACATAGTCATATGCGCTTAGCTTTAATAAAAAAAAAATTACAAGAAAATGGAAAAGTAAGGAAAGTCCTGCAGGACAAGAAGTAATGAAACTGATGCAGAAACTAGCCAAAAAAGAGGAAGAGTCCTCTGAGAGGCATTTTAGTATGACATACACTAGAAAGAAAGCATTGTGGAATAGTAATACGGACATACGAAAAAACAAATGGGAAAGGATGGTTAAACCCAATGCATTCACATAACCTGCTCAGCCATAGACTTAATTTTCTGGAACTGTAAAATACATGGGGTGTAATTTATATAGTCAAGTGCTGTCTAATTTTTTAGATGTTTGGTTTTATCAATAAGTTCTGAGGGGAAAAGGAAAATACTTCTCTTACACTAAAAACTGAAGCAAGAGGGGAAGATTATCAATAGTAACAAGTGACTGTACAAGAATACTAAGAGCCAGAAGAAAAGTACAGTTGTGCAAGTCCTACTTTCCTGTAGTGGCAGATGTTCGAAAAACACAGAGGCTTACTGGCATATGAAAAGTAGTGTCCTACTACCTTTTTTTCTCGGAGTCCACCAAAGCTCAGAGTCCCTCCCACTGCTTGTCTGTGGGTGTGACAAACCAATTACCTGGCAGTATAGGGACTGCCTTTCAGACTCTGGGCTGATTCAGTTTTCTAGGGGCCAGCACTAAGGAAGACGAAAATGCAAGCTTTGCAAACACTTTCTGATCCAAACCAAAAAACACACACACAAAATAAAGACCTCTGAGCATAACTCAATGGTAACTCCAACACCACAGCATGTTCATCCAAAAACGGGGGATGAGTAGATACTGCCAGTAAGGCAGTGTGTTCGATGAATATCTACTGTTACAAGTAGGTAGGACTTATGCAACTGTACTATGTTCAACAATCATCCTGCCTTACTGGCATATGGGCAGATTCACAAAGTTCAAACAACATAGGAAGCACACGGATAAGTAAGGGCCCAGGAGTCCCTGGAGAATTATCATAGAGAAGCCTGCTCTGAACTTAGAAAAGGCATCAAGCTTGCAGAGCTTCATAAAGGTATGGACAGAGGACCAAGTTGCTGTATCTAGAATACTTCAAGTCCACTTCTTTCTCATATGCCATTAAAAGAAAAAGGCCCTGTTGGAATGTGCCTTTACCTTGGCTGGATTTGCCTTGCCATCATAGGTGTAACAAAAAAAAAAGAATACCAGAGGATAACCAACTAGCAATGGTTTGCTTGGAAACAGGCTGACCCTTATTTGCTCCTGTGAAGGAAATAAAAACTTTCAGCCTTCTTAAAGGGTTTTGTTCAGTCAAGATAGTACATGAGCTGGCGGTGCACATCCAAGATATGAAGTATCCTCTTTACTGCTAGGTTCTGAAAAGAACACAAGAAGTTTAAGACTGACAGAGTGAATTCTGAGACCAAATTCAGCATGAAAGAGGGGATAGTGCATAACACAACCCTATCCTTATGGAAAATCAGGTAAAGTTGTCCCACCATGACAGCTTGCAGCTCAGAGACTTTCTTGCAGATGTCAGAGTACTAACCAAGACAGTTTTCCACTTTAAGAACCACAAATCAGCCTGAGTGGCTGGTTCAAAGTTTACAAGGTCAGCTTTTCCAGGACATAGCCCAGATCCCATGAAGGAAAAATTTACTTCAAAGGGGACTTGTATGCAATACTCATTTCATGAACAGTTTTACCAAAATAGAAGAAAGGGGGGATCCACTGGCAAGCAAACAGATACAGCCACTAAATGCACCTTAATGAATGCACGTAATAACCAACCAAAGTATTTCTCACACATATTTCAAGATCAGAGGGATTGTAACCTTGAGGGACCACTTAGAAAACCTAATCTGTTTTAAACATAAGATTTTTTAGTAGCAGGTTTTCTGGCCTCCTTTGGCACCTGCTGCAAATCCTCATGACGCAGTCAAGATTGAATCATCCAGGCTGTCAACTGAAGTTGCTCCAAATTTGGAAGTACCAGCTGTCTCAAACTGTACAAGGTAATTACCATTGCCCAATACCACTAGGCAGAACAACAAAGATTGCTTGGGCCAATATGGGGTCACCACAATGACCTCCGGCACTTTTTTTAAACCTTCAGAAGTACCTTGTGACTCAGTGGAAAGGGTGGAAATGCATACAGGAACATTCCCATCCCAGGAAATGAGAATGCATCTGTTCACCAAGCATGGCTGCAAAAATGTCTGGAACAGAATTTTTCCGTCTGTTTTGAAAGGAGGCAAACAGACCTACTTGAGGTGTTCCCACATCTGGACTACATCCTGGAATACCCACTGCTTTGAGCAGTGACTTGTGTGGATCTGCACAGAATCTTCTTAGTCTGTCCACCAAAACATTTTGCCCACATGGGATGTATGATGCATGAAGAGTCAGAGAATGATATAAAGCCATCCCCCTGGCCATCACTGACAATAGGCAAAGAGGGTATGATCTTGTACCCCCTTGTTTGCTGAGGTACTACATTACTGGGGTGGTGTCCACCGCCACAAAAAAAGGACCCCAAGTCCACAGGTAAAGAACATTCAAGGAATGCTACACTTGCAACATTTTCTTGATACTGATGTGCTTCAGTGCATCCTTGGGCCCTAAAGTGGCCTGCACTTTTACTCCCACTGACACTGCTCCCCAAGCGCAGTAAGAAGAATCTGTCTGGACAGACTGACAGAACAGGTATGCAGAACAGAACATGTGTTGTAAATTTAAGAAGCATTTCCAAATGTAGGCACATGCAGGCAGCAGTGCCATTTTGAGAGAACAGCCAGAATGTTAACGTGCATGAGTGCAGTAGTCCATCTGTTTATATGTTTACTTAAGTTCAAGTTACTACGTCCTAATCCTAATGTGTTTGTATATAATAAAGCTGCTTGAACTGAACCCACAACTGTTTTCTGTTTTATCCTGACCAGACGAGTGACATGGTGTCAGAACCGGAATTGAGAGTGCAACTTCTTCAAGCCATGAGGTGCAGACTTGACATGAAGGTAAATTGAGCAGGCTAGGTGATACATATGCTCAAACGATTAAAAAAGGGCAGGAACGAATTTCAGGTAACCAGAACTCGCATAAATGATTTATTTTGCAAAGAAAACAATACGAAGCATTCATAAAACATAAACTGCATTATTAATCCAACAAAAAGCAAAAAAAGTATTACTGACCAAAGGCACAAAACGCATTGTTGATTAAGCAAAGTACAGTTTTGTACCTACCATAAATGTAGATGTTCGAAGATCCACATTGCTGCAGTCCTTACACTTGGGTAGTCCGCCTCGCTCGGGTTCAATATCCCGAATATAGGCTGACTGGCCGTCAGTCGCTTAGGCGACGCTGACATCAGGGCGTCAGGGTACAAATGCGCGCATGACCGGACGTCATATCCTCAGTCTTTCTTGCCCCAGAAGAAGAAAGACCCCAAAAGTCAAAACAAAAGACAGCAAAAACAACCCCTTTAGCAATGTGGATCTTGATTATCTACATTTATACAAACTACAAAACACATATCATCTTCATCTCCTCATCACTGGTAGAATCCCTTAGCAGAGGTAAGGAGCAAATAAACCAGGGAGGATGGCAAAACTATAAAGCAGTAGGAGCTGCCAAAATGCCCTGTAAAATTGCAGTGGCAAAACCAGCCCTAGATTTAGAGTAAAGTGGAAGGTGGTAATGCTTAGAGAAAGTATGCACTTATGCACTGAACTCCAAGTAGCTGCCTCCAAAATATCTTTAGTTGCCAAAGCTGTAGAAGTGGCAGTAGCCCTAGTGGAATGAGGCCTAATCCCAGCAGGAATCTCCTTACCATGATGGGAATAACAGAAAGCAATACAAAACCCAATCCACTTAGAAATAGTTTGTTTTGACACAGGCTTGCCCTGAGAACCCAAAGCAAATGAAACAAATAACTGCTGAGACCGCCTGAACCCTTTAGTTCTGCTCAAATAATATCGCAACTGCCTGTGTATATCCAAAGTGTGCAAAATCTTTTCCCCTTTATTTTGGGGTTTGCATAAAAAGTAGGCAAATGAATAGTTTGGTTTAAAGCCACACTAGAAACCACTTTAGGCATAAAGGAAGGATTAGTGCGAAAGATACCCTATCCTTATGGAAAATTAAGAAAGGCTCAACGCCATAAGGGCCTGTAATTCAGAAACCCTTCTAAGGTAATGGCCAACAAAAAGCAGTCTTCCATGATAAATACTTCAACTCAGCAGTAGCTGCAGGCTCAAAAGGTTGTAGAGTGAGTTTCTCCAACACAAATTGAGATCCCAAGCAGGAGTAGGAGCTCTCGTGGGGTCTTATATTCTTTGCCCCTCTAAGGAATTGCTTAAACAAAGGATGAGAAAACAATGGTGGGTCACAGTCATAGTGAGCAGAAATTGCTGCAGCATGAACCTTAATAGAGAAGGACAAACCTTTGTCCAGTAACTCAGCAAGATATTGAAGAGCCACACTTAAATTAGGCTTAGAAACATCAAATTCCTTTGCTGCACTCCAAAACAAAAATCTCTTCCATTTATCTGCGTACACTTTCCTTGTACTAGGCCTTCTGGCCTCCAAAATAACATTCAAAACTTGCTGTGGAAGCTGAGACTCCACAGGGTTTAAAACAGAATATGCCAGGCTGTTAGGTGAAGAGAGTGAAGTTTGACATTGAGTAAATGACTGTTCTCCTGAGACAGCAGGTGTGGAATCGAAGGCAAAGGCCATGGAGGCTCCACTTCTCAGTAATGGGTACCAGTGCTGTCGAGGCCAATCTGGAGCTATTAAAATCATCTTTGGCTTGTCCTGTCTGACCTTTAGAAGTACCTTTGGGAGGAGAGGCAGAGGTGGAAAGGCATACACATGAAGATTGCTCCAATTGAAAGAAAGAGCATCCACTTTCCAAGCTGTGGGATGAAATTTTGTGCAAAACTTTGGCAGCTGGTAGTTTAGTGGAGAAGCGAACAGATCTATGTCTGGAGTTCCCCATAACACTGTCAATCTCTGAAATACATGAGGATCCAATTTCCACTCGTGGGGATCCATAATCGTCTGCTCAACACATCTGCTAAGGAGTTCTGTGCTCGGCAGAAACCTTGCCTGAAGATTTAGCTGTAAACTGAGAGCAGTCTCCCACAAAATCATTGCTTGTCTGCATAGAGGATAAGAATCGTTCTTGCTTGTTGATGTACCACATGACAGTTGTGTTGTCTGTTTGAATCAACACCTGCCCTGGAAGAAGTAAATCCTTGAAAGCTATCAATGCAAATTGGACTGCTAACATCTCCTTCAAGTTGATATGTAGATGTTGAAGTCTGGCAGGCCATGTCTTGTACCCATTTTCCATTTAGATGAGCTCCCCAAGCTTTGTCTGAGGCATCTGTCGTTAGAATCTGACTCGCCTCTGGCCGGGTCACAGAGAGTCCCTTGTTTAGGTGACATTCCTGAGCCCACCACAAAAATTCCTTTTGAATGCAAGGTATTATCTGAATGACAGTGTCCAAATCTTGGCAGTGCTGTGTCCATACATTCTTGAGATACCATTGTAGCTTCCTCATATGCAGTTTGGCATTGGGAAGTACCAGAATACAAGATGCCATGAACCCCAAGGCTTGAAGGACTGTCCTTGCAGTCAGCCTGGACTGACGAGACAATTGGTGGAAGTAAAGAGAAAGATTCTTTTGTTTGTCCGGGGTCAAAAGGCCATCTGGGATGCTGTATTCAGTCTCACACCCAGAAAGCACATGTCCTGAGAGGGTACTAGACTGGACTTTATTTCATTCACAGAATACCCCAGGCATCTTAACACTGCCATCACATACTGTAGATGATGAAGAAGTTCTTTTCTTGGGCCAGAATCAGGCAATCGTCCAAATAAGGATAGATTTGTATTCCTCTTAGCCTGAAGAAAGCTACCACTGGAGCCAGAACCGTGAACACTCTGGGCGCAGTAGATAAGCCAAAGGGCAATGCAGAGAACTGATAATGTGAAGTCCCAGCCGCAGATACTTCCTGCAACTGGGCCTGATAGGAACATGAAGGTAAGCCTCCTTGAGATCCAGAGTCACCATCCAGTGATCTTTGCCCAGCAGAGGTAAAAGCTGTTGTAACGTCAACATTTTGAACTTGGGAATGTCCAGATATGTGTTGAGGATAGATAAATCCAAAATTGGTCTCCACGTGTTTCCTTTCTTTGGTACTAGAAACAGGCGAGAATAAAATCCTAGACCCACTTCTGGCAGAGGGACCAGTTGTATGGCCCCGATTTGAAGTAGTAGAGAAATTTGTATGTGAGCCTCTAGTCTTTGCTGAGGAGGAACGTCCGGCATGCCTTTGAAAGGCGGCAAGGTATGGAAATAAAACTTGTAACCCTGGTGTATGATATCCAATACCCATTTGTCTTGGGTAATCAACATCCAATTTTCCTTGAAGAGTGCTAACCTTCCTCCCAAAGGTGCTGCCAGGCAAGAAGGATCTGGCAGCTGAAAAAGTAGGTCATTGGGCCTGTTCACCGAAGATTGTGCAGATGAACTCCTGTTCTAGGTCTGAAAGAACTCTGAGCTCTGCCCCTACCACGCCTAGATCTACCCCTAGACTGAGAATCATAAGAAGGATCCCTTAGCAGGCCAATTCCTACTAAACTTGGAGGCTGAACTTGCAAAAATCTTTAACAGCCTGCATAGACTTAGCCTTGTCTTCCATTTTCTTCAAGACTGACTCCACAGGTGAACCAAACAACACATCAGACTGCAAAGGAGCATCCAAAATCCTTGTCTTAACATGGTCAGATAAATTCTGATCCTTCAGCCAGGCGTGCCTGCGAAGAACTGAGCCAGTGGCAACCACCTAGGCGAGGTCTGCACAGCATCAAAACCACACTGTAATGAATGCTTACCCACCTGTTCAGAGACATGCACCAAATCTTGTAATTCTTTACACTCAATGCCTTCCAGAGCATCCACCTTAGACTTCAATTGAGAAAGAAGAAAGTTTTGATATTTCAACATATGAAACTGGCAATTCAAAGCCCTCATAGCTAAGGTAGAAGATGTATAGACCTTCTTTCCCCATCTATCCAAAGCTCTGGCTTTATCTAGAGGAACCGGATTTTTACAACAGAGGCCTTGACACCCTTAGGTCCCTGACTAATAGTTTCTGGGTCCCTAGGACTCTTATACAGATATTTATGAGCCTCAGGCACCCTGTAATTCCTATCCGGTTTAACAGGAGCAGGAGGCAGAGAATCAGGATTAAGTGAAGCCTCTGCAAACACATCTTCCACAACATCCAGAACAGGGGTATAGCCAAGGGCCTATGCTGGGGTAACAGCAAAACTCCCTAAGCCTTTTCCTAGAATCAGAGAAGTCCTGACCTTCCCACTTAAAATGTTCCTCATAGAATGAAGTGTCTCTGAAAAGAAAAATCCTCTGGAGGAGAAGCAGAAGGAGTGGAATCATCTGCATCAGAATCAGAATCAGAAGAGTACTCCTGCAAGTCTTCAGCTGAAGACTCTGAAACATCAAGCCTGCTCAAAACTTCCCAACTCTGGCTCCACCCTAGGCCTCTTATCAGGAGGGGCAAAGAACCTCTAATCAGAGTAATCAAATCTTCTGCCATTTTAAGCATAGGCACAGACCCTGCTGAACTAGGAGTGACACCAACAGAAGCTAAAACTGGCCTGCCTCTGGGAGAAGCCTTGGAAACAGAAGGAGAAGGCCTAACCACCAGGGAAGGAGGAGAAGGCCCAACAGGAAGGGAGGGGAGTACAGTAACTTGAGAAGCCCCTTCAGCCTGACCTGCCTCCTGAGACCACCTCCTGCAAAATCAAAGTCTCCCCTGAGACTCCAGAGAAGTCTCCGTCGGAACCACCGGTCCCACTGAACCTCTAAAGAACGGCGGGCGGGGAACGGCGACTCATCTTGCCTGGGTTTAACTGCTTTGTCTTGGAGAATCCGGCGGCATATTATAATTGCACCGCTTCCCAAAGACCAGCCTAGCACAATCTAACCAATAGTGCGTTTATTGAACCTAGCACAAAAGCGACACCCACTCAGGCCCCAAACAAGGAATACACAAAGAATGATAATCTATGCGGTATCTGTTTCCCACAAGAAATACAGTTATTCACTTTTCTGACATCCGGTAAAACACTGAGGCAAGAAAAACCAAAATATTGTACTTAGCCAACTTGGATTCGGTCTGAAACTCCGAAAAATTTCAGCACTTGCAACGCTGCTTCTGCATCGGACCATGCGGCAAAAGACTGAGGAAATGACGTCGGTCATGCGCTTTTGTACCCTGACGTCCTGATGTCAGTTTTAAGCGCCTTGACCGACGTCAGCCTAATACTTTGGTATTCGGGCCGACGAGGGACAGCGCGGACCCATATGTAAGGACTGCAGCAATGTGAGATGAAGAACATCACAAATTTAGGGAAATGTACAACCCCCAGACAAATGTTACATTAGAGAGGGGCACCTATTTTATACAAGAGACCAAAACCCAGGATAAACTTTTGCAGCTTATATCACTGACTTGACAAACAAGGCTAAAACGTGCAGATTTGGCAAGTTGAAAGATGAGTTGATAAAGGACAGGCTTATGTGTGGTGTTAATAATGCTGTAGTGATAAAGATTTTGCTTTGTGACAGTGATTTAACATTGAGCAAAGCTATAGAGTTTTGTCAAATCCACAAGCTCACAGAAAGGCACACAAGTATGCTTGCTAGTGATAAGAGCATGATTTCAGTAAACTCTACAGCAAATGTAGACAGCATGCAACACATGGCTAGCAGAAACAGGCCTGAGCACATGACAGCTGCAGCCCCTCCAAATTTTCCAGGGAGAACCCATACCTTTCCAGCAAGTTCTAAGACTAGTTCTGTAGAATGGACATGCTCAGTGCAGTACAAGGGTGAGTCAGCAAAACCCAAGTCAAGTTTTATTGTTAACTGTTGCAATTGTGGTGCCAATCCTAAATCTAAAAGAGAGAAGTGCTTAACATTTGGTCAGCAATGCCACAAGTGTAAAAAAAATGGAACCACTTTAAAAAGTTTTGTAAATCAAGTAAGCCTCATGCTGTTATCAAGAAAGGTCACTCAGAAAACTAAGTTGATCTTGTAGAAAACTGCAACTCTAATTTCTATGCAGATGGTGTATCAGTGGTTAGTGGAAAGGTTAATGCAGTAGATTTGTTAGCAAAGAACAAAGTGTTTTGTACTGTCCTGATCCATGGTAAACCCATGGAGCTCAAAGTAGACACTGGTTTAAAGGGTAATGTTATGTCGGCAGAAACATTTCCTAGAGTAAGAGCTAGTGAACAACTTAATTTGGTTAATTGTGCGAAGTTTGTTGCTTATGGACATGAAGAGATTCAAACCAAAGGCTCAGTAGTGCTTTCATGCTATTCAACAGGGAACAGTTACAGCTTGCAATTCTATGTAGTTAGAAGACCTGTGCAGTCATTATAAGGTCTCAGAGACCGTCTAAGAATGAAACTGCTTTTCTTTTTACCAAAGTCGTCCATCATGTTAAGTACATGTCCTAGTTCCAGCTTCACCAATGCTTTTTTTTCAGAGTATGCTGATATTTTCGACAAGCTAGGCAAACTTCCAGTTGTGTACTCCATGAAAACATACGCAAAGGAGAGTCCAGCAAGGAAAGTTCCGATAACTATGCAGGACAAAGTCAAGTTCCAGTTAGATAAAATGGTGCAGCAAGGTGTGATTTGTCCAGTCTCAGAACCAACTGAGTGGGTATCTTCAATGGTAGATGCTCATAAGAAAACTTCAGATGAAATCCAAATATGTATTGACCAAAGAAACTTGAACAAAGCATTAAAGAGGCCTCATCATCCTATGCATACAGTAGAGGAAGTCGCTAATACTATGCCAAATGCCACTGTTTTTTTTGCCTTGGATACAAAGAGCTCATTTTGGCAAGTAATGCTTGATCGCAAATCTTCACTACTAGCTACATTCAGTACTTTGTTTGATGGATATAGCTTTCTCAATATGCCTTCTGGAATAAATTCTGCCAGTGAAGTCATTCAGCATGCAATGGAGCAAATTATTTCAGGTTATCCGTGTACTATAATAGTGGGTGACATACTGGTTGGAGGTAATGGAGAAGCAGAGCATGACAGAAACCTCAAGAAAGTTCTGAACAGAGCGTGTGACGTGAACTTGAAGCTCAATCCTCTGAAATGTAATTTCAGGCTACCAGAAGTTACTTATGTAGGTCATTTACTTACCAGTACAGGCTTACGACCACACCCATCCAAGCAAGCAGCCATTCTTGAGATGCCAGCTCCAGACAATGTCCCAGCCCTACAGCGTTTCCTTAGTATGGTTTACTATTTGGGCAAATTTATACTCGACTTTAGTGAGTTATCAGCACCTTTAAGAGAGCTAACACGCAAAAATGTTGCCTGGTCATTGCTGGAACAGCACCAGACAGTATTTGATAATCTCAAGCAGAAAATTGCTAATCCATCTACATTGAGATACTATGATGTCCACAAACCAGTAGTTCTTTCCTGAGATGCTTCAAAGTTCAGTCTTGCTGCAGTTATTCTTCAAGAGGGCAGACCAGTAGCCTGTGTGTCTAAAACTCTTTCCCAAACTGAAATGCAATGTGCTCTGATCGAGAAGGAACTTTTGGCAATTGTGTTTGCATGTTCGAAGTTCCATGATTATATTTATGGCCGAGCTATCCAGATCGAGACTGATTATCAATCTCTAGTCACCATTTTAAAGAAGCCTATGCATACAGCTCCAGCAAGACTACAAAGAATGATGCTTAGATTACAAAAATACAACTTCAAAATGGTCTATACAACATTTATCTGGCTGATACCTTATCCAGATTGCCTGGAAATACCACAGAAAGTACAGTTGTATACACTTACCATAAATGTAGACATTCGAGTGTAATCACTGTTGCACTCATCACACTTGGGTTATCCTTCCAAGGGTAACCCTCAGTCGGCCCGAACAACAGAGGCTTAGTATTTCTGTGTCAGTTGCTGTTGCTCCAGGACTGATGTCAGGTCATCAGTGGTATAATATAATGCAGCCGACACCATTACATCAGTTTTTCTTGCCACAAATAGCGAGCTAGGTTATGGTGGAAGACTACCACAGTAGAAAGTAAATACCAAAAATCCCTGTAAGGAGCGAGAGAGACACAAGGGAGATGGAGGGTGGGAAACCAGGACTGCAAAAGTGAATACACTCGAACATCTGCATTTATGGTAAGTGTACACAACTGTACTATGTTCTTTGTGATTCACTGTTGCAGTCATCACACTTGGGTTGATTCCCAAAGCTGAAGAAAAGGGTGGAGGCAGTCAAAAAGACTGGGAGCTGGCTAGGATTCCCTGCAAGACTGCGGTTGCAAAGCCTGGATTTCGAGAAGATAGGCAGGTGGTAATGCCTGGTGAAGGTATGAACAGAACTCCATGTTGCAGCCTCCAGGATGTCCCCTGGTAGAGACCCCTCTGAGAAAAGCTGCAGAGGTGGAGGTTGCCCTGGTGGAATGCGTCCTGACCCCCTTAGGGGGTGGTTTCCCATGATATTTGTAGCAGAAATGGATACAGTGTGCTATCCATCTGGAGATAGTTTGGACATGGCCTTGCCCTCTGCCGCAAAGCTGATTAGCAATTGGTCAGTTTTCCTAAAAGATTTAGTCCTATCCAGGTAGAATCTGAGCTGTCTGTGCACATCTAGAGAATGCAGAATCCTTTCCCCCTTGTTTTGTGGGTTAGGGAAAAGGGTGGGCAAATTAATAGATTAGTTGAGAGCCACACTGGACACCACTTTAGGCATGAAAGTTGGATTAGTCCTGAGGGAGATCCTGTCAGCATGAAAAATGATGAAGGGCTCTACAGCCATGAGTAGCTGTAGCTCTGAAACTCTTCTAGCTGAAGTGAAGGCCAAAAGCAAGGCAGTTTTCTAAGAGAGGAATTTTAACTCTGTGTTGGAAAAGGTCATACTACCCCCTTTGAGCCTGCAGCTTCAGCAAAGTTAAGGTCCCAAGCTGGGGTAGGAGCTCTTCTGGGTGGCCTTAAATTGTTAGGCCCTCTTAGGAACTGTTTGATGAGAGGGTGAAAAGAGAGGTGGCTTTGTGCTGTAATGAGCAGAGATGGCAGAGACATGAACTTTAACAGAAGAGAAGAATAGGCCCCTGTGTAATAGGTCTGCTAGGTAATCCAGGATAAGAGGTAAGGAGGGCTGTGTTGTTTCAGCTCCTTTAGCCTGGATCCAGGTGTAATGCATTTTCCACTTGTCAGCATGGGATTTTCTAGTGCTGGGGCGTCTGGCCTCGTGTATAGCATCCAGGACTTACTCTTGCTTAGGCTGGCAACTGGAGGAGAGTTCAGGGAATAAGCCAGGCTGCCAGGTTTAGGGTCTGTAATTATGGATGCATGAATTCTCCATTCTGCTGGGTCAGGAG
Organism: Protopterus annectens; assembly: GCF_019279795.1. Taxonomy (NCBI): domain Eukaryota; kingdom Metazoa; phylum Chordata; order Ceratodontiformes; family Protopteridae; genus Protopterus; species Protopterus annectens. The sequence continues at coordinate 1,806,137,403 of NC_056743.1, read as the reverse complement.
AGTTGGGATCTGAGATAGGTGTCATGGCGGCAGGGGTGACAGACTGCGCAGCAGTGGGTACCAGTGCTGGCGTGGCCAGTCTGGGGTAATCAAGATTGCTCTTGGTTTTTCCTCCCTTATTTTTGCCATAACAACCTTTGTTTTTTTTTTTTTGTTTTTTTAACACCCCTTCTCAATGTTAGGACACATCCCGAAAATACCACAGTTCTCACAGTTCCATTTCTAGGTTACAAGGTTGAAGGTGCTGTGGTCTAGCTGCCACTCGTGTGGGTCTACGAGGTTTCTGCTTAAGTTGTTTGCCAGAGAGTTTTGGGTGCCTGGCAGGAATTGTGCTAGCAGGTGAATTTGCATGGCTGAAGCAATGTGCCCAAGGGTCATGGCAAGCCTACAGAGGGGATAAGAGTGAGTTCCTTCCTGCTTGTTGATGTACCACATCACTGTGGTGTTGTCTGTTTTGATCACTAGAGGCCCTGAGGAGAGTAAGGGTCTGAAAGCTGTCAGAGTGTGCTGAACAGCTAGCATCCTTTTTTGGTTGATGTGCAGATGTATTTGATTTGGGCTCCAATGGCCCTGAATGCACCTGCCGTCCAGGTGCACACCCCAGGCATAATCTGATGAGTCTGTGGTTAGGGTCTGGGTGGCGTGGGGTTGTGAAAAGGGAAGACCCTTGTGATTGCATGCTGATGCCCACCAAAGAAAATCTTTCCTAAGACAGGGTATCACAGGTATGACAGTTTCCAGGTCCTGAGTGTGTTGACACCAATGGCTTTTTAGGTACCATTAAGTTTCCTCATATGCAGTCTGGCATATGGAATGAGTAGAATGCAGGATGCCATGAACCCTATATAGCTTGCAGGATTTTCCTTGCAGATAACTGGGTTTTGGTGGCTAGTTGAGAGAAATAGCCTGTCAGATAGGCTTGTTTTTCTAGAGTAAGGAATGCCATCTTGGATGCTGTGTCCAGGCTTGCTCCCAGGAATACAATTGTTTGAGTGGGGACTAGTTTGGATTTATTTTCATTTATAGTATACCCCAGGGAGGTCAGTAGGTCCTTTACAAAGGTCAGGTGCTGTAACAGCTTTTCCTGTCTGCCTGAATCAGGCAGTCATCTAAATAGGGTTAAATCTGTATATTCCTTTGTCTGCAAAATGCAATGGCTGGAGCCAGGCATTTTGTGAAAACTCTGGGAGCAGTGGATAAGCCAAAGGGAAGCGCAGAGAACTGAAAGTACATAGATCCTGCCCTGATACATAGATATTTCCTGCAAGAATCCCTGATTGGGATGTGTAGATAGGTCTCTTTTAGGTCTAGGGTGGCTAACCAAGCATCCTTGGGTAGAATAGGAAGAAGCTGCTGGAGCGTGAGCATTTTGAATTTTGGTATCACCAGGAAGGTGGTTAGAATTGATCGAGGATTGGGCCCCAGGTGCCCTCTTTTCTGGGTACCAGGAAAAGCCTGGAATAGAAACCTTGGCCTATCTGGTCTGCAGGAACAGGCTGTATTGCCCTCATGTTGAGCAGGAAATGGACTTGGTTTTGGGCCTCTGCCCACTGGTTTGGAGGAAGATCCGAGAACCCTTTTAGGGTTGGCAGAGTGTGGAAATAAAATCTGTATCCCTGAGATACTATGTTGAGGACCCATCGGTTGTTGGTAATAGAGGCCCAGTTTTTTGCACTGGAGGAGAGTTTTCCTGCTAGAGGCACAAGCAGGTGTGCAGAAAGGGTGGAGGTGTAAAGTCATTGTGAGTTCTTTCCATAAGGGGTGGGCTTAAGCACTCCCTGTTTTTGAAGTGGAGGAATTCCATTGCTTAGATCTCTGCATTCCTTGGACTGCTGTCGGGAAGGGGGGGGTCTGCTTCCCCTGGGTCTTGTCTGAGCTGGCCTTAAGGGGGCCGGAAAGGACCAGTGCTTGGAGGGGAAATGCCTACTGAACCTTGGAGGCTGGACCTGTAAGAATTCTTTAACTGTCTGCACAGATTTAGCTTTTTCTTCCATCTTTTTTAAGACCTCTTCTGCCTTGGTGCCAAACAAATTGTTTTTCTTCAATGGTGTGTCCAATAGTTTTGATTTGACATGGTCTGGCAAGGTCTGTTCCTTAAGCCAAGCATGCCTTCTAAGTACAGAACCTGGGACTGCTGCCCTGCAGGATGCTTCTAGGGCATCAAAGCCACAGTGCAAGGTGTGTTTAGTAACTTGGCTTGCAGAACGCATAAGTTCCTGTAATTCTTTATTTTCTGCACAAGCCGGAAAGGTAGTTATTTTTTGTTTAAGGAGTTTCATTGTATGTTGCTGGTATTTCAGCATGTGGAACTGACAATTTAGTGCTCTAATGGCAAGAGTTGCAGAGGTGTATACCTTTTTACCCCATCTGTCTAAAGCTCGGGAATCCCTGTCCGAGGGGGTGGGATTCTTAGCTGTGGTTGCTTTTACTCTTTTAGGTCCTTGGGAGATGACCTCTGGGTCAGCAGTAGAATTTTTTAAAAGAAATTTGTGCGAGTCGGGGACTCTGTAATACCGGTCAGGTTTCCTGGAAGCAGGTGGAAGGGTGTCAAGAGTTAAACTGGATTCCATAAAGACATCATCCACAACATCCAGGACAGGAGGAATGGCTAAATGTCTATGCTGTGGTAAATCTAAGAATTCCCTGAGTCTCTTTTTGGACCATGGATAGTCCTAACATTCCCACTGGAAATGCTCCCTTAAAGTACGTAGGGTTTCACCAAATGAAAAATCCTCGGGAGGAGAGGAAGAAGGAATGGATTCCTCTGCATCTGAATCCTCATAAGCACACAAGGGTTGCCTGTCTTCACATTCAGAAACATGAGACTCCTGGTGAGATAAAACTGCTGGGGACAAGTCTCTTTTTCTTTTGGAAGGGGTAGGCTGGCTTCCCCTAATAAGCATGGTAAGGTCTTTTGCCATCTTAAGCATTGAGACTGAGGCATGGAAGCAGGTGCTTGAGCTTGGGTAATTTTTTTAGGCATAGTTCATACCCTGGGCCTTTTAGAAAGAACTGAAGACACATAAGTTGTTGGTGTGTGTCGAGTATCGGTAGTGCAAAGAACTTCATCAGAAGCCGGTGCCTGCTCAGCGGCTCCGGACCCATCCAAGGTAAAGAAACCCGCAGGATCCTTAGTCAAAGAAGTGTCTCGTGGCATACCGGACTCCAAACGGGTCTCGGTAGCAGCCTGCGAATCCACAGAAGGGGGCATCAGGGGCTGCGAAAGCGCCTCACTGAGGACCAGCGAACTGGCGACTAGCATGACGGAAGCGTCGTCAGCAGTTTTGGACCTGTGCGGTCCGTCTCTTTCTTTATCTTTACGTTTTTTTCAGAAGATCGGTAGTCAGATGGCTTACCAAAGCCATTTTGGAATACGGAGATCGAGAGCGATAATATTTGGCTACAATAAGGGCCCTACAATGTATAGTTCTGGCACTGAACAAAGCACAAAACCAATGAGGAACATCATGGTCTGGGCCCAAACAGGTGACAGTAAGAATGGAAATCTTGGTGTGGTTATTTGCTTTCCACAGGCAAGACAATTATTAACTTTTTCTGACATCGGTTAGAGCAAGAAAAAAGGATCCCCAACGGGGTACTTAGCGTTAGAAAACTTCAACTTCAGTTCGGAAATGAAAACTCGGGTAGCGGCCGACCGGCACTTGTGCCGACGCAGAAATACTAAGCATCTGGTATTCGGCCGACTAAGGACTACCCCTGTCAGAATAACCCAAGTGTGATGACTGCAACAGTGAAACACGAAGAACATCAGCTTGATATAGAAAATTTTGACTTTAATGTCATGGAGGTGTGCAATTTTTCTACCACAAGACTCGATGAGCTAAGAGATCATACAAAGGCTGTTCCAGTTTTGCAAAAGCTCAACCACTTAGTGAAAGCTGGATGGCCATCACAGCAATCTTGTGTACCACTAGAAGTGCAACCTTATTTTCCTTATAGAGATGAGATGTTGATGGAAGACATAATTTTCAAAAGTCTTAAAGTTGTACTTCTTACAACATGAATATATCCAGATTTTGTATCGTGGCCACCCAGGTTCCAATTCTACCAAAAGAAGGGCGAGAGGACTAGAGTTTTGGCCTTCTCTATCGAAAGACATTATCAAAGTGCTTTCATCTTGTTCAGTATGCAATAGTACTAAGCCGCATTTTCAAAAAGAGCCACTTCAGCTAAGTGAAATTCCTGAACTACCTTGGTCAACAGTAGCCACTGACATATTTGAGTGGAACAATGAGCATTACTTAGGGTTGACAGACTCTTATTCAAACTGGTTTGAGAATCAATTTGCTACCCAACCTAATGTCCAGTACTATTACGAAGTTGAAATGTCATTCCTCAGTCCATGGTAGTCCACACAGTTATCTCTGACAATAGTACCCAGTTTACCAGTCTATTTTAGAAATTTGAAAAAGAGTGGAACTTCATCCATAGTACTAGCAGTCTGGAATACCCACAGTCAAATGGCCTGGCTGAAGATGCAGTACAGAGTGCAAAGCAAATGCCAGAGAGGTTTTAAAGCCTGACAATACAGATATTTTCTTGAATTTACTTAATCTCAGAAATACATCCCGTGACGATATACTTGGCTCACCTGCTCAGAGACTTCTATCTAGGCAAACCAGAACAACTTTGCCTATCAATTATAGTTTGTTGGTGCCTAATGCTAACACCACCACAGCAATCAAAGCCCAACTGTTTAAAAAGTTTTCCTTTCAGAAGTCCAGTTATAATAAAACGAGCAGATTTCTTCGTCCATTGAAAGGACGACAGACAGCGAGGATGCCAATAGCAAAAGGCTTTGATCGAATTGGTCAAATGAGAGGTACATTTGCTGATCCGAGATCCTACTTAGTGGAATCTGAGGGTAAAGAATACAGGAGATGCCGAATGCATCTTCTTCCTGTGTCAGAATCGATATCGCAGCATTGTACCTGTGATGGACTTCAGATCTCAGAGCAACCCATACAATGTTCCTGTTATAGAACATGTCTCAGTATCTATTCCCATTCCTGATGATATCCCAGATGTCCCCAAAGTTGAACATTCTTTAAAGACAGAACTTGGTCTAGCAACAAGAACTAATTTTTATGTTACATGATCAGGTGGCATCACCAGACCTAGTGTAAAATGCACAGCAACCTGGACATGAGTGTATTGTGTTGTAGAACATCACGTCAAAGAATTAGCTCTGTATAACTGCACGTCAAAGGATCATTTCTTTCAATGACATCATGTAGTGCATGAGCTATTTCTCAAAGAGGGAGGATATAAAACAGAGTGTGTTACCTTAAGAAGCATTTCCAAGTGTAGGCACGTGCATATAAATAGTGAGCACGTGCAAGCAGCAGCGCCATTTTGAGAGAAGAGCCAGAGGGTTAACATGCATGAGTGAAGTAGTCATGTCTGTTTATAAGTTTACTTAAGTTCAAGTTACCAAGTCCTAATCCTGATGTGTTTGTACATAATAAACCTGCTTGAACCAAATCCACAACTGTTCATCTGTTTTACCCTGACCAGACACGCGACAAGGTGGGAAGAAAGAAGTCCTGGATTGATACTCAACTGTGCTGTCCACCACTGTAACTCCTGTCCAACTGGCATCCCAGGAAATGCAGCTGCTGGGTCCAATTACGATGGACATACCACTGAATTTTCATCATGTGGAGACAAGTCAGTGGTTATCATAAGAATCTATGCCATCAGTCCTAGAATTTTTTTAGGAATTCTCTTGCTGAGGTATCATTCCTCCTGATAAATTCCTGAAACACAGTCTGGTAAGACAGCATCTTGTCCTCAAGAAGAAAGACCACTCTTTGGTTTGTTTTGATTAAGCACCCCAGTAAGACAAGTCTTTGCAAGGGTGTCAGGCATGGTTTCCAAAGGTTTAACTTGAACCCTAGATGGACAAGTAGGATCAAGACCTTCTCTAAATGAGTCTAAACACTTGGATACGGACTCTGTACAGACTTGCAAGCTGTCCAAGTAAGGAAAGATGTGACTGCCAATAGGCTGACAGTGGGTCACTACTGGAGCAAGGCATTTGGTAAACACACAAGGTGTAGTAGATGGACCAAAGGGCAAAGCAGAGAACTGATGGTGTGAACCAGACAACAAATCTCGAGCATTTCCTGAAGTGATGAGCAATGGGGATATGACACTCATCCTTTAAGTCCAGGATTACCATGAAGCAATGGTCCAGCAAAAGAGAAAGAGCTGTCTGCAGGATGAGCAACTTGAACATTAATCTGTCCTTTCTGAATACTTTTGTCAAGGTCCTCAACACCAGTTCCCCATGACATCTCTTTTTTGGAACCAAGAAAATTCTGGAGTAGAAACCTTTCATTCTCTCTGAAGGAATGGTGGGTTCTGTGACCCCCCAAGGCAACATTTGCTGAAGTATGAGAGAGAGAATAACAAAGTCTGTTCCAGTGGTTGAAGGGGAATCTTCTATTGCCACCTGTAACCTCTGCCAGAAACCAGGTCACCTTGTTGAGAACTAACTTTCAAGATGGGGCACTTGGAGGGGGACTTGAAAAAGACAGGTGCCACTCTTCAGCAGAGTCATAGGTTAGAAGGGAGGGAGGTTATCCTTTTTGGGAAAGAAACCTCTTTTGTTAGGTTTCTCGGAGTTCTCTTCCTGCAGTTTCCTTTTGGTGCCATGGTTTTTGTTCAACTGTGACTTCTGTTTGTTGGGCTGCTGAAAATAACCCTGCTTTTCGGAGGAAAACTTGAGAATATGGAAAAATTTTGATACCCCTTGCATCGATTTATCTCGGTCATCCCAGTATTTAAAGATTTGATTAGCTGCTGTACTAAACAATCAGAATCAAGTGCAGCATTCATAATCTCATTTTTTTTAGCTCTTCAGAAAAGTTCTGGCTGTACAAATAAGCATACCTCCTTATCAACATTGACTTTACTGCATTTCTAGAAACAGTGTTAGCCCCCTCCAAGGCATTCTTTAACGTAGGTTTAGACACTTGAGAAGCATTCTAAACAAAATATTTGACATACAGTTTTTGCTCAGCAAGTATCAATGCAGCAAACTCATCTAAACTATACAAACACTATTCAAGTGCTGACAGAAAAAACAGAGGGAGGAAATAAACCTGAGCTCTGTGTCTGAAGAGATCCAGAATGAGAAGCAGTGTTTCAAAAGATCCTTTTTTTACTACAGCACTAGAAAACTGAAACGGCCCCATCTGTGGATCTGAAAGGCAGTCTCTGTAGTGTCAGGTGACTGGTCCATCACATCACAGACAGTGGGAAGGAATATGAGCGTTGGTAAACTGCCACAGAAAGGGTAGTAGGGTACTACTACCCATATGCTGGTAAGGCAGTGTATTTGTTGAACACACAAGTCTCCAACAGACATATAAATTAACACAAAAGAAGGAAACAATAATTGTCTAACAGAGCCAAAACAGTACTGGACTAAATATGTAATACTGTGTAAAGCAATGGATGGGTAACTACTGTACATGTGGAATACACAGGTTATACAAATGGTATATCTGGCTCAAATAAAGATTTTTCCACAAAAAAAAAAAAAAAACAAAAAAAAACAAAAGACCCAGGAAGAAATAGGACACTTTCTAGAAGGTCGGAGATGCAAACTGAGTGGGAGTAGTCAGGAGGAGAAATGGGCAGTCATGCAGATGTGGCAGCTGTACATAGCTTGATGGACGAATAAGATAAATCTTCCTTGTATAGTGTGAACAGGTATTCCAACATTTGAGCTAAACTGACTTGAAGAATCCCTTTTGACTGGCACCAAACATAAATTCTTTTTTCCATTTAGCAAGATACAACTTCCTGGTACATGGTTTTCTGGCTTCTCTCAGAACAGAGACTATGAACTCTGATATCAGATGCTAGGTAGGGAATAAGGACTAATCATCCAACCAGTGAAGCTCAGTGTTTTGAAATTTGGGTGACTCCGTTCTGGACAAGAAGGTTCACATACAAAGAATTGAGGTATGACTCTCCCTCCACTGAAAGCAAGCAGGAGGGAGAACTAGTGTTACCTGGGCCATTGAGAAGCAGTTATGATCTTTGGCCTATCCTCCTTGATCTTCTTTAGTAACTAAGGGATTAGGGTTAATAGGCAGTTAATAAAGGAGTCGTCCAGTCAAGGAGAAGGAGGCATCCATCTTCCACACACCCCTTTCCTGAGGTGTTCTGGATCAGAACGGAGCAGAACTGTTTCAATTGTCCGTTCTAGATGGATGCAAAAAAAGGACTCGCCTCATGCATATCTTCACAGCTGTATTAGGTCGAGAAATGGTCTCTCTCTTCAACATAAATTTATTTGGATTCAGAATGGCTCTGCTCAAGTTGTCAGCCAAAACACTATCACTGTAAAGAAGCCATAGGTATCAGCTGCATCTCCTGAGCTAAGTCCGACAGTAAGCCTGCAGAGGTGGTAAGACTGGGCACCCCGTGCTTTATACATACCACATGACCATGGTGTTGTCTATCAGGACTTCTAAGGTTGTTCGTTTCAGAGTGTCTTTGAAAGCTGTTATGTGTAGAATAACTGCTTTCATTTCTTTTATGTTCATTTGTTGCTTTTCAATGCCCTTGTCCGACATTCACTGCACTCTTAGATTTGGTAAGCGAGTGCCCCAGGTCAGGTCTGAACTGTCTAAGTTCAGAACCTGATAGGATTTATATGGCATCCCATAGTCTCTGGCTATATTTTCTTCCCCCATCATCTCCTTTTTAAGCAGTGAAGGAGAGAAAAGTTGCTAGTGCAGGGACCAGAATGTTTCTTTTAAAGGAAACACTGTAGCTTTCTCATGTGGAGCTTTGCTATGGAACCATCAGGATCCAAGATGACATGTACCTCAGTAGCCTTCTTCTGACTGAAATGGCTTCTTGATGTAGATATGTCTGAAGTACGTTATGAATGAAAATATCTTGTTCTAATGCAGAAAAGATTTTCATTAATAGAGTCTAACATTGCCATCAACAAGGTAACTCTTATGGCAGGACTCAACTTAAAATTTTGAACACTGAGGGTGAGGCCTACCCACTGAAAACATTATATAATGCTCTGCATCTCTCTGTGGAGCTTCTCTAGAGATGCTGCCTGGATCAGGGAGTTACCTAGGAAAGGGAAGAAGGTCCTGCAAAAGGCAATGATTGGTGTCAAGACATCTGATGAAGATTCTGATTACAGCAGATAAATCAAAATGGTAAGGCACAAAACTGAAAGCGAGGTCTCCCGCTCTGAAATGTAGGAATCTCTATGCTTATGTGCAATAGGAATGTGAAGGTAGGCATTTTTTTTTTTTTTTTTTTTTTTTTAAGTCCAAGGGAGCCATCCATGGCCTTGGCATGACGAGAGGTTAATGTGTATACAGTAAGCATCTTGAACTTGGGGACCACTAGAAATGTGTTTAATCTGGAAAAGGTCCAACATGGATCTCCATGATACAAGAGAAGTCTTGAGTGAAACCTAATCCTGACTCTTTGGAAGAAAAGGATGACTGGACCCTCACTGTAATGCATCTGACTGGGCATAAGATGACTCCGGTGCTTGAAAACTGAAGGAATCCTCCAAAGCTGCAAGGAGCAGCCTGTCATGATGGCTTGTCATACCCATTTGTCCTGCATAATCTGCTGCCATGCTCCGGAAAAGACAAAACCTTTCCCCAAGATTCAGAGAAGTTGAGAGGCAGAGTTGGAGTGGGACTTTGGGGATGGGGCGAGGGAGACAGGTGCTTGTAATAGTCACAGCTGCTCCTTGCTGGATCCTAGGTCCTTCGACCCCCCAGGTCTAGACCAGGAGTCATGCTTCCACTTTTTCTGGAACTTGGTCTTTTCCCCCTGAACTGCTGACAGTGAAAAGGCCATAACTTGATGAGATAGATGCTATTATACCTAGGTATTAGAGAACAGTGGAGGGCTCCGACAGACATTCATGGTCTTTACATTTTCCTTCAGTTTCTGAAAAACGTTTTCTGTAGTAGATTCAGAGAGAAGCTCCCTGTCCATAGTGGCACTAACGAGTGCAGCTTTAATATGCTATGATAGGGGTTGATCATTAGCCAGGTATGTGTCCTGGTAAGAGACCCCATAGCAGCCACCCTGCATGGTGCATTATCATCATCAAAGTCACTTTTGAGTGAGTGTCTGGACACTTGGCATCAACACTGGCCAATTCCTAAATGTTTTTTTTTGGAGGATTTTCTCTTGGATTCCTTCTGGCTAATTATTTTTATCTGCTCCTGTATAAACACAAGGTAATTTGACAGTTGAGAGCTCTCATGTTCAGGGGAACAGATGTGCAGGTTTTCTTGACAAATTGGTACAGCATTCTGCATTCCCTCTCATTTGGTAAGGGGTTTTTGGATGGGTTGTGCAGGGAAGGGAATCAGGCTGCATTATGTCAGCAAACACATCATCCAAGACAACATGCACTGGAGGAATCGCCAAAGGTCTGGGTTCAGGCAGACTCAAAAATCTTTTTTAACTGCTCTGGGCTTGGGAGAACTCCCTGGACTCCCACATGAAATAATCAACTTATTACATATGTCCACAACAATAAATCTTTAAGGGACAAAACTGAGTAAAAGGCATCTTCAGAGTCTGAATCAAGGTACTGATGTGGGGACAGTTAACCTACATACGCCAATTGCTCCTTATCAGAATAGGAATAAGAGTCCCTTGGAAGTATGTCCCCTTCTCCCAGATGTTCCTGCCCTCTGGTTCCTTTTCCAGGTAAGGCTGCTTGGATTTCATAAAATCTATAAAATCACGAGTCTGACAAGGTCCTATGAGGTGACCTGGGCAACCAAGACAGGGCATCTCCGGCTGTCACATCAGCTTAAAACATTTGGATTTGGTGGATGGCAAAGCATCAAGGTGCAGACGGACAGCCACAGCCTTGGAAAGACCACAGGAGAAGCTTCCCTAACTAGAGCTGAAGGGATGTTGCCCTCACCCTTCTGAACCAAGGCAGAAGCATCAGAAGCCAGAGCCTGTGAAGTTGACTCTAATCTATTACATGCTTGCCCAGTTCCAGCTTGTGAAGACACAGAAGGTGCTGAAAACATAGCACCCTCCGCAAGGGTCATGCCAGAAGTCTCAGGCCCAGACGTTGCAGATGATTGGGGAGGGGGCTGCAAATGCATCGCACCTGAGTCAATGACTTCAAGACAAAGTGTGGAGTCGGACAGCACTTGAGTGTTGTCGGCCTCCCTGACTTTCTTCTCTTCTTCAGATGTTTTTCATTGCAAGATTAACCTGGAGACTGACAGGCATTTTGTGCCTAGGCTAATAATCAGCATGACATCTAATGATTGTACTGTTTAAATAATCACAAAACTGACAAATAAAAATGCTATTCTGAAAGCTAAGCAGAAAAGAGAGTATCAAAGTTACTGTGTGGAATTTGCTATCACTATGTAATGCAATTTACTTTCACTCCAAGTGCTCCAGTTTCCCCTCACATTTCAAAGATATGCTGTAACTGGATAGAACACACTAGTAAAGAAAAATAAAAAAAAAACCACAAAAGGTAATTTTGTAAGTGCATGTGTGTGTGTGTGTGTGTGGGGGGGGGGGGGGGGGATGAAAAAACAGTGGAAAAGTTAGCCACTAGGCTGTGCGAACATTGGCTATAGATGATGGTCACTGTGGACATGACACCCCAATTCCTTGTACAAACACAGGAGAAAAGGGATTTACTGATGAATGGACAGATCGACAGTAGTCGGAAGCAAAAATGGTTAAAAAAAAAAACAAGAAAGACTCCTCAACAGAATACTTGGCTTCTAAATGATCTCTGGTCTTCAGGCCTAATCGATACACTGACAATACAACTGACAGCATTCTGCATCAGTAAAAACTGGCAAAAAAGAGCAGAACACCACCTGCAAATGACTCCTTTATACTTCTGAAGGCGCGGTGATTTTCTAGTATTTAGGCAGATCACAGACTCCTTGCAAGCAGGAAATCCCAAAACTTAGTACTGCGACAGTGACTAAAGAGCACAATGACTATCAAGCCACTTACTGATCTCTTTGCCGATTTTTCCTAGAACAGTATGTCATTGTACAATGTAAAGATTTTAATTTTTAACCCTAAAATGCAGGTTTGAACAACAGAGACCACATTTTAAGTAATACTGGAAAAGGCAATACCTCAATTTTACTCTAACACAATAAACAGATAAAGGAGGATATAAAATGTATGCATCCAGTCATTTCTCTAACGTCTATAATTTACAGAACAAGGTGTTCAATTCCCTCCAGTTAAGTTTCAGCTGTATGCCTGTAAAATTCCCCATCAACCAGCAAACACTGTACTCTGTCAACCTAAATCTGACACTTTTTGTCATAACAACCTTTGTTTTTTTTTTTTTGTTTTTTTAACACCCCTTCTCAATGTAAGGACACATCCCGAAAATACCACAGTTCTCAAATAAGACTACCTAGCAAAAAAATAAATACAAATTACTATCTCCTCTATGCATACATACAAGCTGCTCTGAACTCGACATAGGCCTGCTGATCTCCCCCAACCTAGAAAGCTGTGACTGGTATACAAGACTTAAAATTTGATAAGAACACCATTTAAGCCAGCTAATAAAGGAAACAATTTGCAATACTGTACACATTTTGCTAAATCCTGTGATGCCAAGTTAACAACAAATGCAGATTATGAAACAAATGTGCATGTTGTATTTTCGGCTTTTCCCGGTTAGGGGTCGCCACAGCGGAACTCCAGTCCGCTAATGATTGGGAGTCGATTTTTAAGGTGACAAGTTGTCAGCCCGATGCCCAACCTTCAGCGAAGGCATGCCCATTCACGCATGTCTTTCAGAGGCCACTCGACTGCAGGGAGGACATGCAGACTCCACACAGAAGGCAGGCCAGTTGAGAATCGAACAGGAGAACCTCTTGCTGTGAGGTAACAACGCTGCCGTTGTACCACCGCTGCTATACACAAAACAAATGTGCATAATGATACATATTAAAAATGCATTCTGTAAAATGTGCTCAGACTTTCAGCAAACACAGAAGTATGCCTCTTTCTTAATTTCTCAGAGGCACACCCCTTTACCTTTTCCTTCAATGGTGTTCTGCCCAGTGTGCGTGTGTGTGTGTGTGTGTGTGTGTGTGTGTGGGGGGGGGGGCATTTGTAGGAAATGTACTGCCTGCACTCACAATTAAAGTAAATGTGACAACCCTGCTTTTGTTATTCACCAAATGGGCAGGGATTCAGACAATGTCTCTGTATGGTTAACTTTTAGCAGTCTCATCCAGCCACTGCACTACTTCCAGTCCCACACCCATCACATTTCCACAAAATGTATCTCCTGCACAGAAAACGACACTGATTATTACAGTTAAAGCTCTCAATTTCCCCAAAGTGCCAAGATAAAGTACACTCTGGAGTAAAGCACTCTGAACCATAGCACCTAGCAAGTGGCACAAAATGCGGTACTTATAGATGATCCAATGCAATTCATGAAAGGAAATGCAGTCTACTCTCCACTGAGACAAACAGCTACTGCCAGTGAGTATCTACAAGCTAAAATATGCTTGGGGATATTTGGCATGATGATCAGAGCTGATAACAGGCAAAATACTTGTCACTTAAAACTTGTGCAGGTCACATGAAGAGCAAACTCAGGACACAGGTTGCCGACATCTGGCCTACTACAAAGCTAGGGTGCCACTTTCAGTGTCTCTTCTCCTCACTACATGATCACTTAGGTATAAGCTACTACATAAAGCAAGTTATTTAAAAAATAACCTCACAGCATTTTTGTAGCAGTGCTATCACACCCCCTGATTACATATTACAAGGCAGTATGCTTACAGATTAGGGGTGTGGATTCCAGTCTGCTGAAACTCAAACACACAAATGAGTTCCACTGTGAGCAACTATCAAATGAGCAGCTGTACATTCATAAATATTACTGAATATAGTCATTACCGGGTGTCATACGGGGAATAGAATAGAGATGAACAGCATAATGCAATGAAATCACTGATAGATAATCTAGCTATTACTATTAAGAATGCAGATAAAGGTGGTGGTGCAGTCATGCTGGATACATCTTTTTACAAAGATTCTATGAATGAAATGCTTGAGAGTGGAGATTACGAACGAATCAGTAGAACTGATAATAGAATTATTGCTAAGTCTCTGGTGCTTTACATATGTACGATAGGCTAGTATGTACCCACACTTTACATTTAACAAAAAGATGATTGATAACTCATTATTTGCTTACCTGCACAATGACAGCCCAAATACACATTTTATTTATGGCATACCAAAAATACATAAATCTTTATCAAGCCCACCTATGAGACCAACAGACTCGAGCAGGGGTTGGATAACCAAACCAATTTCAAATTTTTTAGAAACACAACTGCGAGTTTATTTTTATTTATTTATTTATTTTACATTTGTCTACTGGGATGGTCCGACTGAGACGGTGCCCATTTTCAGCGAAAGCCCAGGGAGAAAAGCTCCAGAGTTGGCTTTGAATATACTGATAATTTTTTGCAGCAGTTATACAGGTGAAAACACTGGAGGAGAATATAAGTGATTGTTGCTTTGCCACACAATGTGGAGTCGTTCACAGTGATACTCAACGATACAGGTGTGCAATATGTGAAAGGGTTCTTACTTGATTTTACTAAACACAATCAAAAGTTTATTAATATGCTTTGAACAATAGTAAGAAGTTATGTACTCACCATAACGCTCCATCTGAGTAGGTGGCTTCATTTGTCTGCAACCTGTGGGTCTTGGATCCGATATCGGATCCGAGCCAGCAACTATTTATACAGCTATGGATCCGAGCTCCTAGCTCCTCCCCTCACCCATAATCCTATGCCAACCCCAAATGACCTCAGATCAAGTTTGCCATCCTACCTATACCTGGAAAGGTATCCCAGCAGGAAAAGGCAGGATAATACAACAAAACTAACTCTTCTGAAGGCCAGGGGGCAGGAGGGGGGGGTGGTTGCAGACAAATGAAGCCACCTACTCAGATGGAACGTTATGGTGAGTACCTAACTTCTTAATCTGGAGTAGGGACTTCATTTGTCAGCAACCTGTGGGACAGAGTCCCAGCTACCTGAATCTTGGGCGGCCATCATGGAAGGATGTTCCAGAGCACTGCGGAGCCAAAGGATGCTCTCCCTCTGGAAATGACATCCAGTTTGTAGTGGTTGATAAAGGTATGAGATGAGGCCCAAGTGGCTGCCGAGCAAATATCATCCAATGGAACTCTAGATCTAAAGGCAGCAGAAGTAGATATGGAGCGAGTGGAATGTGCACGGACTCCTTGACGTGTGGGTCTCCCAGAAGCTTCATAAGCTAGAAGAATACATTGGGAAATCCAGCATAAGGTGACCTTCGAAACGGCTTTACCCAAACTGAATTTGGCAAAGGAAATGAACAGCTGATTGGATTGTCTGTGACCAGCAGTCCTATGAATATGGAAATGCAGCTGCCTGTGCACATCTAAAGAATGCAGCTTGTACTCTCCTTTATTTTGATAATTAGGGAAGAAAACTGGTAGGTTAATGGACTGATTGATATTGGTTTCTGAGGCCACCTTGGGTAGGAAGGAGGGATTGGTCCTGAGGTACACTCTATCCTGATAAAAAACCAAGTAAGGGGGTTTTACAGAAAGAGCTTGAAGTTCCAAAACTCTTTTTGCTGAAGTGATGGCTACCAGGAATGCTGTTTTCCAACACAGGTATTTAAGATCGGTCAAGGCAGCTGGTTCAAAGGGAGAAGCAGTCAAGGCTTGAAGAACTAGTGATAGATCCCCAAGGGGGTACGGCTTCTTTGATAGGGGGCCTGAGAAGAAAAGTACCCTTGAGGAAGGTTTTACATAGTTTAGCTGACATCAAAGGACCTGTCTCATGTCCTACATGGTAATGGGAGATATGGCTGCCAATTGTACCTTGACTGTCAAACAGCTAGCCCCTTGCTGAAAAAGTCCGGTGAGGAAGTCCAACACGGACGTTAACGGAGCAGTGAAGGGGTCCAAATTATGATGTTCCGCCCAGACGGAAAAGCGCCTCCATTTACTGCGGTAAACTTTCCTGGTGGAAGTTTTATGCGCTGCCACCAAGATGGCTTTGACTGGTGAAGAGATGCCGGGAGTCCTGATTAAAAGTGGAACTGGAGCAGCCAAGCTGTCAGCTTCAGGTTGTCCAGATTCGGGGTCGGTAAGCCTGATGGATGGGATATTAAATCCGGGCTGGGATCCAGAATCCAGGGAGGATTCACCAAGTGAGACCACAGGTAAGGAAACCAAGTTTGCCGAGGCCAGAACGGGGCAATTAGGATTATTCTGCTCCCCAATCGAGAGGCTTTCTGTAAGAGCTTTAGCATCAGGGGTAGAGGAGGATAGGCATAAAGTAGACCAAGCGGCCAAGCATGCACTAGAGCGTCTCTCTCAGGGCTTCCCCTGGTGGGGGAATCAGAGCGAAGAAGCTGTCGCATTTCGTATTTGAAGGAGAGGCAAAAATATCGCAGCAGGGTTGCCCCCATTTTGCAAATATCCGCTTCGCTACTCGGGAGTTGAGAGACCACTCGTAAGGGGAAAGAATAGTGCGGCTGAGTTTGTCCGCCAGAATGTTTGCCTGTCCCAGAATGTGCGTTGCGATCAGAAAGCGGTTGGTGGAGATCGCCCATTCCCACACCCTCATGGCATCTCGGCAGAGAGGGTAAGACCTGGTTCCCCCCTGTCTGTTGATGTACCAGACAACTGACATGTTCTCCGTCTGTATTGCAATAGTTCCTACGGGAAGAAGGTTCTGAAGTGCTTACAACGCTAACAGCACCGCCCTCATCTCCAGTACACTGATATGCAGGGAGGTCTCTGTGTCATTCCATGTGCCTTGGACTGTTCTGCCTGAGCAATGCCCCCCCCCCCCCCGAGGCGAGAAGCGTCAATGGTCACCATGACGAGAGGAGGTGGAGCGCAGAAGGGTCGACCTGTATGGAGGTCTGGGGACTGGAGCCACCATAACAGGGCCCTCCTGCAAGCCTTGCTGATAGAGATAGGGTGATTGAGAGGAAGAAGCTGAAAGGACTATTGTACTTGGAGGGTCCACTGTAGTACCCTCATATTTAGACGAGCGCATGGAAGAAGTGTTATTGCCGCTGCCATGGAGCCCAGTGCCCTCAGGACCAATTCCGCCGGTGGGGCTTCTGATTGGAGGATGGCCCGCACATGAAGTCTCAGATTCTGTAGTCGTTCCGAAGTGAGGTAGGCTCGCAGACTTCTCGTATCCAATCTGGCCCCTATGAACTCTATCACTTGTGTCGGAGCAAGGGAGGATTTGTCCGTATTGATCGTGATGCCTAACTGGGGGGCTAGGCGGAGAAAAAAGTCTCTGGCTGAGCAGAGTAGATGCCTTGTTGGGGCGGTCAGGAGCCAGTCATCCAGGTACAGGAAGACCTGTATTCCCGGGTACAGGAAGACCTGTATTCCCTGGAGTCTCAGGTGGGCCGCTATCACTGCTAAAACTTTGGTGAACACCCTGAGGGCTGTGGTGAGGCCAAAGGGAAGGACCCTGAACTGATAGTGGCTGGCTCCCAGCCGGAAGCGGAGAAACCTCCTGGATCACCTGTCCGTTAAAATGTGGTAGTACGCATCCTTGAGGTCTATTGAGCACATCCAGTCGTTCTCCCGCAAAAGGGGGAGAATGGATTGAAGAGTGACCATTCGGAATTTCTCCTTGGTTACCGACAGGTTCAAGAGGGAAAGGTCTAGAATTGGTCTCAAGTCCCCCATCTTTTTTGGCACCAGAAAGAACCTGGAGTAAAATCCTAATCCGAGCTGATCTGGGGGGACGGGTTGGATGGCTCTTTTTTCTAGCAGCTGCTGGATTTCTGCGGCTGCAGCCTCCCTCTGACCGGGTGGTACATCGGGGAGGATCCTGAGTCTGGGGACATCTTGCATTGGGATTTTGTATCCTCTGGATATAATCCGAAGCACCCAGCGGTCTGACATGATGGACTCCCATGCCGCCAGATGCCTCGAGAAGCACCGACTGCCTCCAGAGTGGAGCAGCCGGGCAACCCTTCAGGGCTGTTGCGTGGGCCAATCAGAGAAAGATTCTCTGGACCCAAAGTTTCTCGGGGCCCCTCTGCCTCTAGGGCGGCGTCCTCCCTTGTCCTCCTCTGCCACGGAAGGACTGGTTGTCCTTAGTAGGTTGGGAATGTTGCGATTTCCGGAACCACATCTTCTTCTGTCCCTTTTGGTTCTTGGAGAAGGACCTCTGGGGAGCAGAGAAGCAGACTCCGACGGCAGACAACGTTTTCCCGTCCTTCTCGCTCTGGACAAGTGTCTCGCGAACGTTCTTGCCAAACAAGGCAGAACCATCAAAGGGGGCATTCACAAAGGATGCCTTAAAGGGCTCCGCGAAGTCACAATGTCGGAGCCAGGCCTGGCGTCGCATAACCAGGCCTGCTCCGCTAGCTGTAGCGGCTCCCTCAGTGGCGTGGGACAATAGCCACATAGAGGTATTGGAAATAGATCTTAGAGTGGCCATACGAGTGGAGTACAACTGCTTGTCCTCCGCCGACATGGACTCCGGGGGGGGGGGGGAAGCAGCGTATTCTTTAATAAGATCTCGCTGCATCCTGATGACATGTGCCATGTAGGTCAGGGACCTTACTGAGAAGGTCGCTGAACTAAATACCCGCTTCCCAAGGAGATCCATCGAGCGGGACTCCTTGCTCGGTGGATGGACCGAGGGGCTCTCCTGAGCTAGTTCCCTCTTAGTGGCTGCCGCCATCAACATGGCATCTACGGGGGGACACTTGCTCCAGTGGATCGGTCTGCGGGGGGGCTCAAAATCTATCCGGGCATTTATGGACTGGCTCCACAGTGTCCGGCTCCTTCCACGCCCTGGTGGTAACAAGGTCCACCAGGGGGTCGGCCGGAGGGGACACCCAAGAGGTAGACGGATCTGCTTCGAATGCCTCCAGAAACACGGACTCGTCGGAGGAAGCCTTGGGGGCAGACCACCCCCCAATCTTGAGCATTTCCATGATGTCTCCAAAGGAGACATCCTCAGGGGGTGACCTTGGGGAGCCTTCCCCTTCATCCAAGTCCGTGTCCTCTGTTAAGGACTCAGGGGAGTCCACGTGCCTCCTCTTACACTTATGCTTGTGAGGCGCTTCCTCGGGGGGGCTGTCCGAGGAGGTCTCACCAGCAATGTCCTGTTCCAACGGAACAACCTGGGACATCGAAGCAGGCTGTCCTTGTGGCCGGGTGATGGAAGCCTGACCCAGCAGAGAGGGAGTGCAGGGTGGAGCCGAGACAAGGGCCGGAGGTCTGGATGCTCTCGACAGAGCCCTCTCCACTACATTGAAGGCCAAGGGGGAGCCGCTCTCCCTGGGCTCCGAGAGCCGACTCCCACTCGGATCCGATGAAGGAATCTGAACCGGTGCCGAGACCGTCGGATCCGAGGGACCAGTGTGCTCCAACCTGGATGGAGCCGAAGGCACACTGAATCCCTCGGATCCGAAGCTCGGGCCACGGCTCCGAGAGGTTGGATCCGACGATGGAACCGACAGACTCGAGGGCAGGGTCGGATCTGAAGTACTCAGTATTGTCGGCGCCGACCCACCCCCGGCTCCAACGCTGCCCGGCTCCAAGCGCTCCGAACCAGAGAAGCGGGTCGGAGAAGGAGCTATCGGAGCAAAAAATGGGTGTCGAGCTCCCCTCCCGGGGGGGCAAGAGCACTCCCATCTGCAGCTGGGCCTGGATGAACCTTCTCATCATCCGGTCCAAGTCTGCATCAGACAGGCTGTAGGTGGATCTCGACGAGGACACCGAGGTAGGCCTGGAATGCCGCCTCGATGACCTTGATGGAGATCGGGTCTCCTCCTCCTAGGGTCCCGGGGAGAAGCAAGGTGATCGCAGCCGAGGAGGAGGAGACCTGGAAGCCGTGAAGGGTGAAACCCGATTAGCTGGGGGGGCCGAAGCGGAGGCCTCGGCCCGCCACTTGTGGTGCTTCTCCCTCCGTTTCTCCCTCCTGGCCTCCCTGTCCTCCGGCGCCTTAGTGGGAGTTTGAATCCCGGCCGGGGGAAGGGGGGCAGGAGTGGCAAACACCACAGGCTGAGGAGGTGCCATGGGAGTAGCGGAGGACGAAGCCAAAGCCGAATCCGGGGGCAAAAGTCCCGCCAGGACCAGCTTCGACCTCCACTCCTTCAGTGCCCTGGGGTTGAACGCTGCACGAATGGTGCATCCCAAGGACAGGTGTTCAACCCCAAGGCACCGAACACACAGAGTGTGGCCATCTGCAGGAGAGAGCTTATGGCCACACTCGGTGCATTTAGAAAAAATAGGTTTTGGGGCCTCTGCCATACCCAAAACTAAAGCTACACAAACACACTAGGCCCCAAATGCAAGCACACACGAGCACACTCTAACGACCAGCGAGGGGAGGGTAAACACTAAAAATTTTAAAATTAACTGAATAACAGGAAACCTAACACACGCACACTGATTAAATTACTGAAGAGTAGGCTTTTAGACAAAAAAAAGATATCTCAAAAAATTGGCAGGAGCTCAAAATCCAGCTGACACACTCAAGAGCGGCAAACTAGATCTGAGGTCATTTGAGGTTGGCAGGAGATTATGGGTGAGGGGAGGAGCTAGGAGCTCGGATCCATAGCTGTATAAATAGTTGCCGGCTCGGATCCAATATCGGATCCAAGACCCACAGGCTGCTGACAAATGAAGTCCCTACTCCAGATCATGTTTTTTCTTTCAGAAACAATTATTTAAGCAAATGCATATGTTGCGATGGGTACTCCCGTTACAAACATTTACACCAACATGGTTATGTACATATGGGAATGTGAGTTCACAAGTGAATGACTTCAAAGACAATATTGCATTTTATCGTTGTTTTGTCGATTTTTTTGTATGGTGAGGAAA
Source organism: Protopterus annectens (assembly GCF_019279795.1). Classification (NCBI taxonomy): domain Eukaryota; kingdom Metazoa; phylum Chordata; order Ceratodontiformes; family Protopteridae; genus Protopterus; species Protopterus annectens. Next base: position 1,806,116,435 of record NC_056743.1, on the reverse strand, counting down.
TGTGGAGTCTTTTAATGAATTTTATTTACATGTCTCAAATACTTTACCTTTTCTTAAATTTAAAAAGAATTTTGCTAAAGACAAGACTGACTTTCTTGACGTTTCTATTTTTAAAAATGATAGGAGTGCCCTACAGACTATTTTATACAAAAAAAGTACAGTTGTGTACCTACCATAAATGTAGATGTTCAAGTGTATTCACTGTTGCAGTCATTACAATTGGGTTATCCTGCTGGCAGGCTACCCGCAGTTGGCCTGAGTTCCAAAGTCTAGGTCCGGCGTCGGTTGCTGTCACCTCTTCCCTGACATCAGTGTGCCAGGGGTATATAAGATGCAGCCAATGCCATTTTATTCAGTTTTTCTTGCCCCAGATGTCAGATGCCCCAAAAATGATAGGCTAAATTATGCCAATAAGCATGCATGCACATAAAACAACTTTTCCTTCATCTACAAGCAAATACACCACATAGGTTGTATAGAGTAGAAATGTACAGATAGGTCCCAGCAAATAAAAAAGGGGGGGATGGTGGGAGGGTAACCTGGACTGCAACAGTGAATATACTTGAACATCTACATTTATGGTAGGTACAGAACTGTACTATGTTCATCGTGTTTCACTGTTGCAGTCATTTCAATTGGGTTGAATCTCAAAGCTAAGGTTGGGCGGCTGGAGCGAAACAGGATTAGGAGAGGCTAAAAGGCCCTGCAGAACTGCAGTGGCAAAGCCAGCCCTGGATTTAGAGTAGAGAGGTAAGTGATCGTGCTTTGTAAAGGTATGCACAGAACTCCAAGTTGCAGCCTCTAAGATGTCTTTGGTTGGTACTCCTCTGAGGAAGGCTGCTGAAGTGGCTGCTGCTCTGGTTGAATGTGGCCTAATGCCCTTAGGCACTGATTTGCCATGCTGTGAATAGCAGAAACGAATACAATGGCCTATCCACTTTGAAATGGTCTGTTTTGAGATAGGCTTTCCTTGTGATGCTGCAGCATATGCCACTAGAAGTTGATTACTCTTTCTGAAAGCTTTAGTTCTGTCCAAGTAGAAGCGTAGCTGTCTGTGAATGTCCAAAGAATGCAGAATTCTCTCACCCTTATTCTGTGGGTTTGGATAAAAAGTAGGCAAATTAATTGTTTGGTTAAGGGCCATGCTGGACGCTACCTTAGGCATAAATGTAGGGTTTGTCCTCAGCAAAACCCTGTCAGGATGGAAAATGATAAAAGGTTCCACAGCCATGAGTGCCTGTAACTCTGAGACTCTTCTAGTGGAGGTTATTGCTAGGAGCAGAGCTGTTTTCCAGGATAAGAATTTTATGTCAGCTGCAGAGGCTGGCTCAGATGGAGGCAGTGTGAGTTTTTCCAAGACATAGTTGAGGTCCCATGAAGGTACTATTGCTCTCCTTGGAGGTCTTATGTTTTTGGCCCCTCTGAGGTACGGCCTCAGTAACAGATGAGAAAAAATAGGTGGTTCTGTAATGTAATGAGCTGAAATGGCAGAGGCATGAATTTTAATTGATGAAAAGGAAAGGCCTTTATCCAGCATCTCAGTTAAGTATTGTAAAATATGAGGAATATTTGGAACAATCGTGTCAATACCTTGTGCTTGGTTCCAAGCACAGAATCTCTTCCACTTGTCTGCATAAGATTTTCTGGTGCTAGGTCTCCTGGCCTCCAAAATAACATCCATCACTGCTTTAGAGAGAGGTGTGTCTTGAGAGGCTATATTATCTGCCATGCCGCCAGGTTTAAGGTTTTGTGTTGGCTGTGCAGTATCTGGCTGTCTTGTTGGGTCAATAAGTGAGGAATTTGAGGTAATGTCCAGGCTGAGCAGTGAGACAAGCTCTTTAGGATTGGGTACCAGTGCTGGTGGGGCCAGTCTGGGGCAATCAGTATCATTTTTGGTTTCTCTTGTCTGACCTTGAGAAGTGCCTTGGGGAGGAGATGCAGAGAAGGAAAGGTATATACGGTTAGATTTTTCCAGCTGAAAGATAGAGCATCCACTTTCCATGCTTGCTTGTGATAAGTCCTTGTGCAGAATCTTTGTAGTTGGTAGTTGTGAGGGGAGGCAAATAGGTCTATGTCCGGGCATCCCCAGGTCCTTGTTATCAAGCTGAAGACTTGTGGATCCAATTTCCACTCGTGGGGATCCATTAGGTTTCTGCTTAGTTCGTCTGCCAGAGTATTTCTCCTTCCTGGCAGGAATTGAGCTTGCAGATGTACTTGGTAAGTCAATGCTGTGTGCCACAAGTTCATGGCTAGCCTGCAGAGGGGGTAGGAATGTGTGCCTCCCTGCTTGTTTATGTAGCACAAAACTGTAGTATTGTCCGTCTTTATTAGCAGTTGTCCTGGATGAAGTTGATCCTTGAAGGCTGTTAGGGCATTCTGAACAGCTAGCATATCTTTTTGAATGATATGTAGATGCATTTGGCTTGCGGACCATGTGCCCTGAATACATCTTCCTGCCATAAGGGCCCCCCAGGAGTAATCTGATGCATCTGTTGTCAATGTCTGCCTGGCTCTGGGTAAGGTGAATGGCTGTCCCGTGTTGTGGTGACAGGCTTTTGTCCACCATCGAAACTCCTGTTGCAGGCAGGGAATGACGGCAATTATTGTTTCCAGGCTGTGGCAATGTTGAGTCCAAACACTTTTTAGATACCACTGAAGTTTCCTCATATGCAGTCTTGCATATGGAATTAGCAGAATGCAGGATGCCATGAAACCCAAGGCCTGCAGAATTTTTCTTGCAGATAACTGGGTCTTTGTTGCCAACATTTTGAAATAAGTAGTCACTTGTCTGTGTTTGCCTGACGTGAGATAAGCCGTCTGGGCAGTTGTTATTTAAGCTTGCACCCAGGAATATCATCTCGAGAGGGTACAAGTTTTGATTTCTTCTCGTTTACTGTGTACCCTAGACTTGTCAGTAATCTTTTTACAAACGCCAGATGCTGCAGTAGAATGTCCTTGTTCTCCGCTTGGATAAGGCAGTCGTCCAAGTAAGGATATATTTGAATTCCTCTTTGTCTGCAAAATGCAATTACTGGTGCCAGGCACTTTGTGAAGACCCTGGGCGCAGTAGATAAGCCAAAGGGCAGTGCAGAGAACTGGTAGTGCATTGAGCCAACTTTGAATCTGAGGTATCTTCTGCATGTTTGTCTGATTGGGACATGCAGGTATGCTTCTTTTAGATCTAAAGTCACAAGCCAAGCCTTCTTGCCCAACATGGGCAGAAGCTGCTGTAGAGTCAACATTTTGAATTTTGGAATATCCAGATATGTGTTTAGAATAGATAGGTCCAGTATTGGTCTCGAGGCTTTGTCTTTTCTGGGTACCAAGAACAGTCTTGAATAGAATCCATAACCCTGCTCTTGTTTTGGTACTTGTTGAATGGCCCTCATGTCCATGAGGGATGAAACTTGTTTTTGTGCCTCTGCCCATTGATTACGTGGCAGGTCTGGCATACCGTTTTGCCTTGGCAGGGTGTGAAAGTGGAACCTGTAGCCTTGTGAAACTATATTTAGAACCCATTTATCCTGGGTGATCATGAGCCAATTTTGTGAAAAAAGTGCTAGCTTTCCCCCCAAAGAGGCTGTCAAAAGATAAGTGCTTGGCACTGGAAGTGGAAAGTCATTGAGACTGTTTCCTGTATGGCTGCGATTTTTCCTCTCCGCTCTTGGAGGTAGAAGCACCCCATTGTTTAGGCCTGTATGAGTCTTGGGGCTGTGATCTGCCTCTAGGCCGTCTGTATCTGACCATTTATGGTCTATCTGACACTGGAAAGGACCAATTTTTTATTGGCCAGTTCCTGCTAAATCTGGGAGGCTGTACCTGCAAGAAATCCTTGACTGTTTGCATAGATTTAGCCTTGTCCTCCATTTACTTCAACACCTCTTCTGCTTTAGCACCAAACGAAGTATCCTGCTGTAAAGGAGCGTCTAATAGTTTTGCTTTAACATGATCCGGCAAATTTTGTTCTTTTAACCAAGCATGCCTCCTAATGACAGAACCTGTAACTGCGGACCTGCAGGAGGCCTCAAGAGAATCAAAACCACATTGCAAAGTATGCTTTCCAACTTGTTCAGCTGCATGCAATACATCCTGCATTTCTTTATTGTCTGTACATTCTGTATTTGCTGGCATTTTCTGTTTAAGCAAAGATATAACATATTGCTGATACTTAAGCATATGGAATTGGCAATTTAAAGCTCTTACAGCCAAGATAGCAGAGGTATAAATCTTTCTGCCCCATCTGTCTAGGGCCCTACAATCCCTATCAGAGGGGATATGTTTTTTTGCAGCAGAAGCCTTGACCCCTTTGGGACCCTGAGAGATGGTTTCTGGGTCAGCTGCAGGGTTCTTATAGAGAAATTTATGTGAATCAGGAACCCTGTAGTATCTTGTCTGGCTTAACAGGGGCTGGTGGTAAAGAGTCTGGAGAAAAACTGGACTCTGTAAATACATCATCTACAATGTCTAAAACAGGCAGGATAGCAAGGGACCTGTGCTGGGGCAATAAAAGGAAATCTCTGAGCCTTTTCTTGGAATCTGAGTAAGCTTGGCTCTCCCAGTGGAAATGCTCCCTCATAGTATGCAGTGTTTCCCCAAAGGAATAATCTTCAGGAGGAGAGGCTGAAGGGATAGAGTCTTCAACATCAGAATCCTCATAGGGAGGAATGGAGTAATGTTCAGAGGAGGAATCTGAGGAAATGCAAACCTGGTCTGAAGATTCATATTCTAACTCTTGCCTAGGCCTCTTTAAAGGAGGGGGATGGGAACCCCTGATCAAAGTAATAAGGTCTTTGGCCATTTTAAGCATCTGTTTTTTAGGCATGGAGGCCTGTCCAGGTGAATGCTGTACTTGTTTCTTTGTCTTTAGAGCTACTTTAGTCTTTGTCTTTGTGGCTGAAGTAGGTTTCACATATAACTGTGTAGGCCTGAAAACACCCTCAGAAGCCGATGCCTGGTCAGCAGCTCTGGACCCATCTGAGGGAATAGTTTCTGAGTGTCCAATACCTTGAGTTTCCAGAGGCCCAGTTGGCTCCACGTGGGAGTTGGAAGCGGCCTGTTGCTCTGAGGTAGCGGGCGGCAGGGTCTGAGAAAGTGCCTCACTGAGGAACAGCGAACCAGCAACAGGCCTAGAAGAAGCCTCGTCATTGGTTTTGGATCTCGGATGCCTGTCCTTTTCTTTTCGTTTTTTGTAAACTCCGGTAGTCTGCTGATCCGAATTAAATCTTCTGCCAAAGTAATGAAATGCAAAATCGTACCGACGCTTAATAGTGCGTTGGTTAAATCTAGCACAAAACAGACAACTAGCAACATTATGGTCAGGGCCTAGGCAAGGAATACAGTAAGAATGAAAATCCTTATGAGGTATTTGCTTCCCGCAAGAAATACAGTTATTATCTTTTGCTGACATTGGTCTGGAGCAAGAAAAAAGTTTCCACAACGGGGTACTTAGCTTTAATGAAGACTTCGGATCTGAAATTCGAATTTGAAAACTTCAGGAGTCAGCCGACCAGCACTTGTGAACTTCTTTTGCTTCGGGCACCGCTCGGCAAGAAAGACTGAATAAAATGGCGTGGTCTGCATCTTATATACCCCTGGTGCACTGACGTCAGGGAAGAGGCGATAGCAACCGACGCCGGACCTAGACTTTGGAACTCAGGCCGACTGCGGGTAGCCTGCCAGCAGGATAACCCAATTGTAATGACTGCAACAGTGAAACACGAACATCCTGTGAAACAGAATTCATATTTCCTTAAGGCTAGTATGCACCCCCACTTTACATTTAACAGTGTAGTGCAGAATCAAATGACCTGGGTTTAGAAACTGAATACATCAGATGAGATAAACAAGCAGCTAGATAAGACTGATCTTAAGAATAGAGGTTATGCAATACAAAATGCTCAACTTATATGTGACAAAGTTAAAAAGCAAAGGCATACTGCCGCAAGACCTATTTTTTCTAATAGATCAATTGAGACCAAGCAAGCTAGTGATTTATCCAACAAATCTAGATATATGTTGACATATAATAAAAATACAGTAACATCCACAGTGGTGCAGAGGTAGAGTTGTTGCCTCACAGCAAAAGGTTCTCCCGTTCGATTCTCGGCTGGAGTGCGGGGAGTGCCTTCTGGGTGGAGTCTGCATGTCCTCCCCATGGTTGGGTGGGAGTTCGAAAGACATCCGTAAATGGGCGTGCCTTCGTTGAAGGTTGAACGTCGAGCTGGCACCTAGGTGTTTGTGAAAATCTGCTGCCAATCATTAGCAGACCGGAGTTTCGCTGTGGCGACCCCTAACCGGGAAAAGCCAAATGACAAACAACAAACTGCAGGATGTTCCCGAACTAAATGATATCAGAGACCAAGTTTTGGTTACGGGAAGGGTTCCAACTTGAAGCAGCTGTTATGTTATAAAACAGCCTCGTACTTCTGTAATTCTTAAAACTACATGGAAGGGTACATTTAGATGTGGGAGCTGCTGGTTTTGTAAATACACTGACACTAAGAAAACATTTGTTCATCTATGCAATGCGCAATTCAGAGAAAGCATATCCCCAAGTCCCCAGATTAAAATCAAGTTCGGAATCTAGGTGAAAATACACCGCTCTCTCTAGGGCACTGTTTTACTGAGATGCAGCATGAACAACCTACTTCGAACTCTGCTACCAGATATGACTTGAAAAACAGTCCAGGGAGTAACCTTTTTTTCTTTCTTTTATAAATCAGTGTGTACTAGTTTTTTTTTTTTTTTTTTATTTTATTCATTTGTTACCCTGGTATGCCTAGTAGACACAAATGGCCCTTTTCAAGATGCAACCCAGGAGCACTACCTGGTTGACTGTCTTGCTCAGGGTCACAAAGTAATTAAATAGAAGTGAAGGACTCCTCAAACAATATACCCTTAACTATGGGATGCAGCTCAAAAAGTACAGTTGTGTACACTTACCATAAATGTGTTCGAGTGTATTCACTGTTGCAGTCATCACCTATGGGTTTTATCCCTGCTGTGGTAGCCCTCAGCCGGCCTGAATACCAGAGTCAATGTTTTTCTGCGTCAGCTGCAGTCACTTGCTACCTGACATCACATCGTCAGTGCTATAAAGGAAGGCACCCGACGCCATTACATAATTTTTTCTTGCCCTAACCAGTCAGAGGCCCAAGTAAATATGGTAAAGTGGTCCTGGTGACTAAAAGCCACCATTAGAAACTTATGTCTTCCTAAAGAAAGAAGATATAAGGTGAAGGAGGGTGGAAAACCAGGACAGCAACAGTGAATACACTCGAACATCTACATTTATGGTAAGTGTACACAACTGTACTATGTTCTTCGTGTTTCACTGTTGCAGTCATCACTGGTGGGAGGATTCCCAAAGCTAAGGAAAGGGGTGGTAGGATTATTAAGAGACCTAGGAATGAATCAGCAAGCCCTGCAGAACTGCAGAGGCAAACCCTGCCCTAGCCTTAGAAAATAGAAGTAGGTGGTAATGCTTGGTAAAGGTATGGACAGAAGTCCAGGTGGCAGCTTCCAGGACGCCCCTGGTGGGAACTCCTCTGAAGAATGCTGTGGAAGTGGAGGCTGCCCTAGTGGAATGGGTTTAAATAGACTTGGGGGGGGGTTCCCCAGGCAATGTGTAGCAGAAATGGAAACAGTGTGATATCCATTTGGAAATGGTTTGTTTGGAGATGGGCTTCCCCTCTGCCCCTGGTGCAAAGCTGAAAAGTAGTTGGTCTGTTTTCATGAAGGGTTTAGTACAGTCCAGATAGTATCTGAACTAGCTGTCTGTGCACATCTAGTGACTGCAGAATTCTTTCCCCCTTGTTTTGAGGGTTAGGAAAGAAGGTGGGTAGATGTATGGCCTGGTTGAGAGTTACATTAGATACCACCTTGTGCATAAAGGAGGGATTAGTCCTCAGGGAGACCCTGTCTGCATGGAAGATGATGAAGGGCTCAATGGCCATCAGTGTCTGAAATTCTGAAACCCTTCTGGCTGAGGTGATAGCTAGGAGAAAAGCAGTCTTCCAGGAGAGGTATCTTAGTTCTACTGAAGCAGCAGGTTCGAAGGGTGGTAAAGTTAAAGTTAGTTTTTCCAAAACATAATTCAGGTCCCAAGCTAGAGTGGGTGGCTTTCTGGGAAGTCTGAAATTAGAAGCCCCTCTGAGAAATTGCTTAATCAAAAGGATGGGAGAGAACAGGAGCTGTTCTGTATCAAAATGAGCTGAAATGGCTGAGGCGTGGATTTTAATAGAGGAGAAGGAAAGGCCACTATTAAGTAGCTCTGCTAGGTAGTCCAGGATAAAAGGGATGGAAGGTTGTGAGGTATTGCCCCACTCTGGACTGGCTCCAGGAGCAGAATCTTTTCCATTTTCCTGCGCAAGATCTTCTGGTGCTGGGCCTTCTGGCCTCTGTGATCATGTCTAGGACCTGTTTGCTTAACAGAGGCCCCTTGTTAGCCTTTAGAGCATTAGCCATGCTGATAGTTTGGGAGTCTGCAAGTCTGGGTGCAGCACCCCCCCACCCCCACCCCTCCTGAGTTAAGAGGTCTGAGATCAGGGGAAGCTGCCTGGGAGGCTGTAAGGTCAGGCTGTGCAGTAAGGGGTACCAATGTTGTCTGGGCCGATCTGGGGCAATGAGGATGGACTTTGATCTCTCCTCCCTTACTTTGATCAGTACACCTTGGGAATAAGAGGCAGAGGAGGGAATGCGTATACAAAGGGTGTTCCAGGGGAAGGTCAAGACAGCCACCTTCCACGATAGGTGGTGATACTACCTGGTACAGAATTTTTTCAGCTGATGGTTGAGATGTGCAGCAAAGAGATTCACCTCAGGAGTCCCTCACGCCTGATTGATTTGTAAAAAGATTTTTCTCTGGAGCTGACATTCGTGGGGGTCCAGTAAGTAGTCTGTCAGGGTGTTGTTAATCCCTGGTAGGTATTGGGCTGTCAGGAGTAGCCCCATGGAAGAGGCAGTCAGCCAGTGGTTCATGGCCTGCCTGCACAGAGGATAAGACTGGGTCCCTCCCTGTTTGTTGATGTACCACATTACTGTGGTGTTGTCTGTTTTGATAAGGAGTACCCCTGGCTTGAGATGGGGTTTGAAGGATGTCAGAGCCTTTTGCACTGCCATCATTTCCTTCTGGCTGATGTGTAAGGGAAGGTGCTTGGCATCCCACAGACCTTGGGTGCACCTGCCTTATAGGTGAGCACCCCAAGCTATGTCTGAAGTGTTGGTGGTAATGGTCTGCCCAGTTGAAGGAAAGACCCTTGTTCTGGGCACAGGCCCCTGCCCATCAGAGACACTCAACCCTTATACATGGGATCAGAGGTAGAGAGGTCTCCAGAGGTTGAGAGTGCTGACACCAAAGGTAGGTACTAGGCTATCGACCCAGGGGCCTATACAAGCCCAGCCAATAAGGTACCCTGGCTTTTGCCACCCAAGAAAATTATTTTCCTGTGCCACTGTCGAGGAGAGCCACAGAGATGATCCCCGGGTTGAATTTTCGTATTTCCCATCCAATCAAGACTTTTCTTGAAGAGTGCTAATGAGGAGCTTTGATTGATATAGATAGGTAGTTTACTCCAGAGTATGGGAAGTCTCTGGGACAGGAATCTATCCCTCCGGCATGTTCTGTTTATTGTGGTGACAAGGTTTAGGTCTCTAGAGCGTGTAGCTTCGAGGGATATGGATTTCTTTAAGTGGAGCATGTCCAACAGCTCTGGGTTTGACATAGCTTTGTATGTTAGGCAGAGATCACTCTGAGTAGGCGATAAGCGACGGAGTAAAGCTGGAGTTTTTTGAGACGGTCTGCATAGGGCATCTGTTTGAGGCCAGTAATCCTATTTGTGAGGCATTTCTACGGCCTTTCCAGTTGTTGTAGATGTCTTGTGAGGTACATACCAAAAGGGGCGATGTACTCTAAAATGGGTCTAATGAGTGATGAGTAGAGGGGAACAATGACCTCTTTTTTTCTGGAAGAGAAACCTTTTGTGATGAGGTGTGCCTCATAGAAGGATTTCCTGTCTACTGTGGTGATGTGATTATCAAAGGAGAGACTACTGTCCACCTGTGTCCCAAGGTCTCATCACACTTTCGGTGTTACGTATACTACCGCCTATGTTGTAGTTCATGGGTACAGAGTTTTGACCAAAGGGGATGACAATGCACTTTTTGGCATTGAGCTTGAGGCCATGGCTTTGACACCAGGCATCTGTCTCAGTGAGGCCCTTTTGTAGGATGTCCACATCGTTAGGAGTTTCGATTCTAGCTCCTAGTTTGCAGTCATCTGCAAACTTTGTTAGCCACAGACCTTCTGTGTTAGCCTGTACTTCAGAGAAGTAGATTCCAAACAGGAAAGGACCCAGGACTGAACCCTGTGGTACTCCACTTGTCACTGGTCTGAAATCAGATTTGGAGTCTGCTACTTTCACAGTGTGGTTTCTGTCAGTGAGCCAGTTAGCAACCCATCTTGTGACATATGGATTTATACCTAGTTTAGTGAGTTTATCTATAATTCCAGAGTGGGGGATGGTGTCAAAAGCCTTGGCAAGATCTAAATAGGCTGTGTGTACCACCTTACCCTTGTCTACGGCTTTGGTGACTGCTTCAAAGAAGTCTATCAGGTTTAGGAGACATGATCTGCCTTTTACAAACCCGAACTGGGTGGGATCCAGAGTTTGGAGATTACCAATGTCTTTGTTTATAAGTTCCATGATGATATGTTCCATGGCCTTGCAGTTCAGGCTCGTCAGGCTAATGGGGCGGTAGTTCCCGGGGTCCGTGGTGGCTCCCCCCTTGTGGAGTGGGATAACCGTTGCTGTGCACCATTCAGCAGCCACAAAGCCTGAGGTGAGGCTATGATTGAACATGGTACTTAGGTGGGGTGCCAGTTCGTTCTGTAATTCGTGTGGAACGCAGCCTGGGATGTTGTCTGGTCCCATGGATGCTGTGTTCTTGGCTTTGGACAGTGTGGTTTTTACCTGTGCAGCCATGATTACAAGAACTTTGCATTCTTCCGGTATAGAGATGGGCTCTTTAGGGGGTGAGGGGGGAGGGGGGGGTAAAGTTAGCACTGAACCTATCGGCCAGGATGTTGGCAATATCAGTTGGGTCTGTATATTTAGTGCCATTGTGCTGTAACTCAGAGCAGATCTGAGTGTTGCCATTGAGATTCTTGACATAGCTATAGAATGCTTTGTGGTTGTCTTTAGAATCAGTGGCGATTTTGTTTTCGTAATTAGCTTTGGAGGATTTTATCAGGGATCGCAGCTTCTTACTGAGGCTGACCAGGGAGCTCTTCCACTCGTGGGATTTTACTCTCTTTTGCAAGAGTTTCTTCCTTCTGCCGTACAGTTTGTTTATGGCAGGGGACCAACAGACTGGCTTCCATTTTTTTGGAGGATAGCACGATCCATGCACTCATGTAAGTGCTTATAAAGTGCAATTGTGTAGGATTCAGTAGTAGTAACTGTATTGTCCATCTGCATGGGTGTCATGAAGTTCACCACTTCTATCTTAAGAAGCATGAAGTTGGCTTTGGAGAAATTTTTTACCATGGTTTCCTTAACTGGGGGTGGAGGCAGGATGTGGATATCTAGGGTAATTAGCTTATGGTCGGATCAGACCAATGAGGCGTTGGCTTCAGGTGTGGAACACCGGTCACTCATATTGGTAATGACTAGATCTAAGATACTGTTGCCCCTGGTGGGAGTGTGGATAAGTTGATCCACGGCATTGGAGTTTATGAATTCCAGAAAGCTTTGAGCAAAGGAGTTGGCACATGAGTAATTTTCCCAGTTAATGGTGGGGTAGTTGAAATCCCCCATTATTAGGGTGTTTGGTTGAACCCCAATATTTTGCAGTACATCAAGAAAAGAGGAGTGGGAATCCTGGGGCATGGTGGGTGATCTGTAGCAAGCTACAATTTGGATTGCAGTTTTGCCCAGAGTTAGTTGCACTTGGATAACCTCGGCTGCATTATGCTGAGCAACTAGCCTGGAGGTGTGGATATCCTTAATGAATATAGACACACCTCTGCCTTTGGTGTTCCGGTCCAGGTTACATGGCCGAAAAGTGTGGTATGAGTTATAGCCTGGTAGTGCAGGGGTGGTCTCTGGAGCCTTGAACCAGGTCTCAGTCACTGCACAGATATAGATGTTCTCCATTTTAAGGAGTGCCTCAAGTGAGTGCATTTTGAGATTTAGACTTCTAGCATTGAGTAGCATCACCCTCAGTTTTTGCTTGCCTGTTCCTGTTACGGTGGTGAATTTGTCATTTGAACCTTGCCTAAAAAAGGCACTATAGGGGCGGCAAGAACCTTAGCCAGTATCCGGAATCCCAGGGGTGACAGGTGCAGGCCATCTTTGGCAAAGCATCGTGGCCTGTCGACAATGTCATCCCAGGCAGACAGATACTGGATCCCTTTAGAATGGCACCAGAAGCTTAGCCAATTGTTGAAGTCAATCATTTTGTCCTTGTACTGCGGCATCATTCTGGGTGATGGCAGAATGCTACTCAGGGCTAGGGTCATACCTGCCTGGGCTACAAGATCGGAGAGCTCTTCCATGTCTCTTTTCATGTAGTCCAGGGAGGTACGTCTCAGGTCGTTCACACCAACATGGACAATGACAGAGTCATATTTGTACTTGTTGTGGCGTGACCTGAGTGCGTGGGTTGTGGTGGATCCTGACACCAGACAGGCAGCTGGCAGTAACCTTCTCCTTGTTTAGCCTGGTGAGTGGGACATCAGTGTGCCTGACTATAGAGTCGCCTATGACTAGTGTGTTGGGTACGTTGTTTTGCCTTATTGGCTGTGGTTGAGTGGCACACCGAGTCTGCGGGCTGTGTGTCATTTGGGTTGTGTTGGGGGGGGGGGTGGAGGTTGCTTGCATTTCTGCTTTGGAGGTCTCTGTTGCTTGAGCAGATTATTATTGAGAGCCTCCGCTAATGTTTTTGTGTTTCTATGTGTGGATTTTGGTGGTGTAGATTTAGTGAGACTATGTGATGAGTGTGGTGTGGTGCAAGTGTTTACCTTCTCCTCTTGACTGTCAAGTTCAGTCTTGATTGGAGAGAGCTTTACCTCCAGTTTGGCTAAATAAGTGAATCTCTCACAGGTTGTAGTGTTGGGTGGTAGGAGGAGAGGGTTGTCTGTGTATATGAGGCAATGTCTACATTGCCCCAAGATGTCCAGATTCATCAGATAGACAGGAGAGAACACTGGCAGCTGACCCTTGGACATGCCTGAATAAAAAACTATTTTCCTCTAGATAAGTGAGGAAAGTGAGTACAAGAGCCGTTTTTCTCTAAGCAATTGAGGAAACTAAGTACCAAAACTGTTTTCCTCTAGGTAATGAGGAAGGGGAAGGTTGAGTGCTGTAGTAATTAGTAAGTTATTTAGTGCTTACAAGTTCTGAACAAGTGCTGATCACGAATAAGCAAATTCAAGTGCTAAAAGTAAGAATTTGTATCTGGACTAAACTAGTTACAGGAAAGGGGGAAACAAGTGCAAATGTGGGCTTTTAAATCAGAAAGTTGAGAGAGATGGAAAAACTGCCCAAATGGCCAATAACTACAATTTCTGGGCCATAACCACTCCTTATGTGGTAGATAGGTCACCTAGTGCTTACCACTCCCACTGATAAGCTAGAAGGCTTCCCTCCAACACAGAAAGCTTGGGGGGGGGGGGCGCTCAGAAGCTTACATACAGTCCTGGATATAGCAAATCTGAAACTGGACTACACTAGTTACAGGATAGTTTTTTTTTTTATATATATATATATATATATATATATATATATATATACAGAAAAGTAGCTAAAACAGTAGTCAAAATTCAAATGCAGTGCACACTTGAGTATGTAGCAATGTTAGACCAAACAGTTTAAAAAATGCAATTAAATTAAAAATGACTAAAAACAATGCAGAAGGATCACATTAGGTAGAATGAGGTAAAAGATGGGACTGAGGGGAGTGTCCCAGATTAAATCTACAGTTGGAGCGGGCAACTGCAAAAACCTCCAAATTTAAACAACACAGAAATAGGGAGGGTGGGTATGGGAAAACCAACACCTTCAGCAGAGATCTGAAAAACTATACAGTGAAGCAAAAATAACAGTGCACAACTCTGAAGTCAGCCAGCAATGATATAAAATTAGTCAAACAACAATTACCAGTACACAACTCTGAAGTGCCAGAAAAATATACTCAGCTCTGTACATCTCCAGATAGTTTGAAGAGCACTATTTTCAGGACACAGGAAGGCTCCAGCAATGATAGGTTCTTTAGGTACCACTGTAGTTTTCTCATGGGAAGCCTGGCCAAAGGAATTAGAAGGATGCAAGATGCCATGTACCCCAAGGCTTGCAGGAAAGTACAGCTGTGTACACTTACCATAAATGTAGATGTTCGAGTGTATTCACTGTTGCAGTCATCACATTTGGGTTATCTGCTTGCAGTAGCCCTCAGTCGGCCTGATAATCAGAGTCTTGGGTCTTGCATCGGTTGCTGTCTCATCTTCCATGACGTCAAGTAGTCAGGGGGTATAAAGTATGCAGCCGACACCATTACATCAGTTTTTCTTGCCCCAGATGTCAGGTGCCCCCCTTAATGGGAAGCAATTATACACACACACACACACACACACACACACATATATATATATATATATATACACACACACACACACACATATATATATATATATATATATATATATATATATATATATATGTATATATATATATATATATATATACACACATATATACACACACACACACAAGGTTATACCTCCAATGCTTTTAAGAATAGTAAAGGAGAACAGAGGTATACCAAAAGAAGTCAGGGGGCTGGAGAGAGGGTAACCAGGACTGCAACAGTGAATACACTTGAACATCTACATTTATGGTAAGTGCACACAACTGTACTATGTTTTTCATGTTTCACTGTTGCAGGCATCACATTTGGGTAGATTCCCAAAGCTAAGGATGGGAGGAGGAATTTAGATAGCATTAGGACCAGCTATAAGGCCCTGCAAAGACTGCAGTGGCAAAGCCAGTTCTGGATTTAGACAAAACTGGCAAATGGTAATGCTTGGTAAAAGTATGTACAGAACTCCAGGTAGCAGCTACTAGGATGTCTCTGGTAGGAACCCGTCTGAGAAAGGCTATAAAGGTAGATGCAGTCCTGGTTGAATGAGGTCTAATCCCCTGTGGGATAGGTTTTCCATGGTGCTTATAGCAGAAATGAATGCAATGGCCTATCCATTTAGAAATGGTTGGTTTGAAATAGCCTTCCCCCTCTGCCCCTGCAGCAAATGCCACCAGCAGTTGTTCAGATTTCCTTAGAGGTTTAGTCCTATCCAAGTAAAATCTAAGTTGTCTGTGCACATCTAAAGAGAGCGGCATCTCTTCCCCTTTGTTCTGTGGATTAGAAAAGAAGGTTGGCAAATGAATGGACTGATTAAGAGTCACACTAGATACCACCTTGGGTATGAAAGCGGGATTGGTCCTGAGGGACACCCTGTCCGCATGAAAGATGATAAAAGACTCCACTGCCATAAAGGTCGGCAATTCAGATACCCTTCTTGCTGAAGTGATTGCTAAAAGGAAAGCTGTTTTCCAAGAAAGGAATTTTAACTCTGCAGTTGCAGCTGGCTCAAAAGGAGGAAGAATGAGTTTTTCCAATACAAAATTAAGTTCCCAGGCTGGAGTTGGTGCTCTCCTGGGTGGTCTTAAGTTTTTGGCCCCTCTGAGGAACTGATTGAGCTGTGGAGTGAGAAAAGAGGGATGGATCTGAGTTGTAATGAGCCGAAATGGCTGAGGCATGAATTTTGATGGAGGAAAAGGAAAGGCCCTTGTGAAGCATCTCAGTTAAGTACTGAAGGATCCAAGGTAAATTGGGCACTGCTGTGGCCAACCCTTGAGTTTGGTTCAAGGCACAGAATATTTTCCATTTTTCAGCATAAGATTTTCTAGTACTAGGCCTCCTTGCCACCAAAATGACATCCAACACTTGTTTACTGAGGGATGGTAAAGTAAACTTGTGTACACTTACCATAAATGTAGATGTTCGAGTATATTCACTGTTGCAGTCATTACATTTGGGTAATCTGCTGGCAGATTGCCCTCAGTCGGCCTGAATTTCAAAGTCTTGGGTCCTGCATCGGTTGCTGTCTCCTCTTCCATGACGTCAGATAGTCAGGGATATAAAACATGCAGCCGACGCCATTTTCTTTAGTTTTTCTTGCCCCAGATGTCAGGTGCCCCCAAAGAGGTAGCAAAAATATATAAAAAAAAAAAAATATATATATATATATATATATATATATATATATATATATATATATACGTACATCAATATAAACTTTACCTTCATCTACAAGCAAATACACCACATAGGTTGTAGAAGATAAGAGAAAGAAAGATAAACTCCAGAATGACTGGAGGATGGCGGGTGGGTAACCTGGACTGCAACAGTGAATACACTCAAACATCTACTTTTATGGTAAGTGTACATAACTGTACTATGTTCTTCGTGTTTCACTGTTGCAGTCATTACATTTGGGTAGAATCCCAAAGCTATGGTTTGGAGGCTGGAGCTAAACAACATTAGGTGCAGCTATAAGGCCCTGCAGAACTGCAGTGGCAAAGCCTGCCCTGGACTTAGAGTAGATAGGCAAATGATAATGCTTTGTAAAGGTGTGAACAGAACAAGCAGCAGCCTCTAGAATGTCTTTGGTTGGTACTCCTCTGAGAAAGGCTGCTGAAGTAGCTGCAGCTCTGGTGGAATGAGACCTAATGCCCTTGGGCACAGGTTTACCATGGTGTAAGTAGCAGAAACAGATGCAGTGGCTTATCCACTTTGAAATTGTCTGCTTTGAAATAGCCTTTCCCTCTGATCTTGCAGCATATGTCACTAGTAATTGCTCAGTTTTTCTTGGAGCTTTAGTCCTGCTCAAGTAGAACCTTATCTGTCTGTGTACGTCCAAGGAATGCAGAATTCTTTCCCCTTTGTTCTGCGGATTTGGATAAAAGTTGGCAGATGAACTGTTTGCTTAAGAGCCACACTGGAAACCACCTTAGGCATAAAGGTAGGATTTGTTCTCAGACACCCCCTGTCTGGGTAAAATATGATAAAAGGCTCTACAGCCATGAGGGCCTATAGCTCTGAAACTCTTCTTGCTGAAGTAATTGCCAGTAGCAGAGCTGTTTTCCATGATAAGAACTTTATATCAGCGGTAGCAGCTGGTTCAAATGGAGGCAGAGTAAGCTTTTCCAATACATAATTGAGGTCCCATGCAGGTAATGGTGATCTTCTAGGAGGCCTTACATTTTTGGCTCCTCTAAGATACTGCTTTAGTAAAGGATGAGAAAAGACTGGTGGCTCTGTGTTGTAATGAGCCGAAATGGCAGAGGCATTAAATTTTAATTGAAGAGAAAGATAGGCCTTTGTCAAGCATCTCAGTTAAGTATTGTAATATCTGAGGAATATTTGGTTCTGCTGTATCAGTTCCTTGTGCTTGATTCCAAGCACAGAATATCTTCCATTTATCAGCATAACATTTTCTAGTACTAGGCCTTCTGGCTTCCAAAATGACATTCATCACAGCGTTACTGAGAGGAGTTGTTTGCATAACTACATGATCAGCAATGCTGCCAGGTTCAGTGTCTGGAGCTGATTGTGCAGGATCTGATTGTTTTGCTGGGACAGTAGTTATGGTCTTTGAGGTAAGGTCCAAGCTGGATATTGTGACAAGTTCCTTAGGACTGGGTACCAGTATTGGCGGGGCCAGTCCGGGGCAATTCGTATCATCTTTGGTTTCTCGTCTGACTTTTAGGAGGACTTTGGGAAGAAGAGGCAGAGGAGGAAAGGCGTAAACTGATAGGTTTTTCCAAATGAAGGATAGGGCGTCCACTTTCCATGCTTGTCTGTGAGAAGTCCTTGTGCAGAATCTTTTCAATTGATAATTTTGAGGAGAGGCAAATAGATCTATTTCTGGGCACCCCCATTTCTCTGTTATCATGCTGAAGACTTGTGGATTTAGTTTCCACTCGTGAGGGTCCATAAGGTTTCTGCTTAAATCGTCTGCCAGAGTATTTTGCTTTCCTGGCAGGAATTGAGCTTGGAGATGTATTTGGTAGGTCAAAGCTGTGTCACACAGTGCCATGGCTAATCTGCAAAGGGGGTAAGAGTGTGTGACCCCTTGCTTGTTTATATACCACATGATTTTGTGCAAAAAGTGCTAATTTTCCCCCTAAGGGTGCTGCCAAAAGGTAAGTGCTTGGTGTAGGCAGAGGGAAGTCATTGGGACTGTTTTCTGTAGGTTTGCACTTTATCTCCTCCAGATTTGGAGGTAGAAGCGCACCATTGCTTTGACCTGTATGAATCTTGCGTCTGGTATTTGGAACCCTTAGGGTGTCTGGATTTGCCCCTTTGAGCTCTGTTTGACACAGGAAAGGACCAATTATTTGTAGGCCAGTGTCTACTGGATCTTGGTGGCTGCACTTGTAAGAAGTCTTAAACAGTTTGCATAGACTTAGCTTTGTCTTCCATTTTCTTTAAAACCTCTTCTGCCTTAATACCAAACATCATGCTGTAAAGGTGCATCTAGCAATTTAGCTTTAACATGATCAGGCAAACTTTGTTCCTTTAGCCAGGCATGTCTCCTAATCACAGATCCAGTAACAGTGGCCCTGCAGGAGGCCTCTAAGGAGTCAAAACCACATTGCAAAGTATGCTTTCCAACCTGTTCAGCTGCATGCAATAATTCCTGCAATTCTTTATTTTCTGCACATTCAGAAATCAACATCATTTTCTGTTTCAGCAATCCCATAACATGTTGTTGATACTTAAGCATATGAAATTGACAGTTTAAGGCTCTGATTGCCAAGGTTGCTGATGTATAAACCTTTTTCCCCATCTGTCCAGTGCCTTTGAATCTCTGTCAGAGGGGGTAGGATTTTTTGTTGTTGAGGCCTTAACTCCCTTTGGACCCTGTGAAATAGTTTCAGGATCAGCAGTAGGGTTTCTAAATAAAATTTTGTGCGAGTCAGGGACCCTGTAATATCTGTCAGGCTTACTGGGAGCCGGAGATAAGGAGTCAGGGGTCAACCTTGACTCCGAAAACACATCATCCACAATGTCTAAAACGGGGAATGGCTAAAGGCCTGTGCAGAGGGAGGAGAAGGAAATCCCTGAGCCTCTTTTTGATTCTGAGAAATCTTGACCCTCCCAGTGAAAATGCTCCCTCAAAGTATGCAAGGTTTCCCCAAATTAATAATCCTCAGGAGAAGAAGCAGATGGTATAGACTCCTCTGCATCAGAAACCTCATAGGGAAGTATAGATAATTCCTGATCAGAAGAGGAATCAGAAGAAATAGAAACCTGATCTGAAGATTCATAATCAGTGTCTTACCTAGGCCTCTTATCTGGTGGGGGATGGGTACCCCTGATCAAGGTAATAAGGTCTTCAGTCATATTGATCATCTGATTTTAGGCATAGAGGCCTGTGCACGTGGCTCATGCGTCTGTTTTTTAGTTTTAGAAGTTGCTTTTGTCTTTGGTTTTGCAACTGTCGTCGGTTTGATATACAAATGTTGAGGTCTGAGAATACATCCTCAGAAGCCGGTGCCTGCTCAGCAGCTCCGGACCCATCCGAGGGAGATACATCCGTCGGTCCAATACCTTGAGTATCTTGCGGCATGCCAGACACCACATGGGTGTCGGTAGAGGCCTGCGACTCTAAGGTAGCAGGTATCAGTGGCTGCGAAAGCACCTCACTTGAGTACCGGCGACTGGCTTAGGAGAAGCTTCGTTGTCGGTTTTGGATCTCGACTGCCTTTCTCTGTCCTTTTCTTTGCATTTTTTTATGTCCTCCGGTAGTCGGACTGCTATCCGATGACATTTCTGGGTAGTTAAATCTGTTTCCAAAATACTTTGAGGTAAAAATATACCGACTCTTAATAATGCGTTGGTTAAATCTAGCACAAAACAGACAGCCAGGCACGTTGTGATCAGTGCCTACACAAGGAATACAGTATAAATGGAAATCATTATGAGGTATTTGCTTCCCACAAGTAATACAATTATTAACTTTTTCTGACATTGGTATGGAGCAAGAAAAAAAGTTTCCCCAACAGGGTACTTAGCTTTAGTGAGGACTTCAGTTCTGAAACTCAAACTCGAATATTTCAGTAGTTGGCCGACCGGCACTTGCGAAATGCTTCTGCTTTGGGCACCGCACGGCAATAAAGACTAAAGAAAATGGCTTCGGTTGCATGTTTCATACCCCTGATGACCTGACATCATGGAAGAGGAGACAACAACCAACACAGGACCCAAGACTTTGGAATTCAGGCCAACTGAGGGCAACCTGCCAGCAGATTACCCAAATGTAATGACTGCAACAGTGAAACACGAAGAACATCAGAGATATTAGGTAATTAGCCAGGCTGCCAGGTTCAGAGTTTGAAGCTGGGGGTGCAGAATCTGGCTCTCCTGCTGAGACAGTAGGGTAGGCATCTGAGATAGGTGCCATGGGGCCAGCTGTGACACACTACACAAGAGGGGGTACCAGTGTTGACGTGGCCAGTCTGGTGCAATCAGTACATCATCCTTGGTTTGTCCTGTCTGATCTTTAGTAGTACTTTGGAGAGGAGAGGCAGAGGAGGAAAGGCATAAACTGACAGATTTTTCCAGCTGAAGGACAGAGCACCACTTTCCAAGCTTGCTTGTGGGGAGTCCTTGTGCAGAATTTGTCTAATTGATAGTTCTGGGGGAGGCAAACAGGTCTATATCTGGAATCCCCCATTTGTTGATCAACATGTTGAAAATCTTTGGTTCCAGTTTCCACTCGTGTAGGTCCATGAGATTTCTGCTTAGTTCTTCTGCCAGTGTATTTAGTTTTCCTGGCAGAAAATGAGCCTGTAGATGCACTTGGTAGCTCAAGGCTGTGTTCCACAGAGCCATGGCTAGTATGCCGAGGGGGTAAGAATGGGTACCCCCTGCTTGTTTATGTACCACATAACAGTGGTGTTGTCCGTCTTTACCATTAATTGTCCTGGAAGAATGTGGTCCTTGAAGGCTGTCAGAACATTCTGTACAGCTAACATTTCTTTTTGATTGATATGCAGGTGCATTTGACTTGGGTTCCATTTGCCTTGAATTCACTTCCCTGCCAGGCGAGCCCCCATGCATAGTCTGATGAGTCTGTTGTTAGGGTTTGGGCGGCAGGGGGTAGAGTGAATGGTAGCCCCTTGTTTTGGTGGCAGGCCTCTGCCCACCAAAGGAATTCTAACCGTAGGCAAGGTATGATTCTAATCATTGCTACTAGGGCCTGAGAATGTTGACACCATAGGCTTTTTAGATACCATTGTAGTTTCCTCATATGCAGTCTTGCATATGGAATTATTAACATGCACGAGGCCATGAATCCCAAGGCTTGCAGTATTTTCTTTGCAGATAGCTGGGTTTTTGTGGCCACTAGTTTGAAGTAAGTTGTCAAATTAATTTGTTTCTCTGGTGTGAGGAAAGCCATCTGGGAAGTTGTGTTCAAGCTTGCTCCCAGGAATATAATTTGTTGACAGGGTACCAGATGTGATTTATTTTCATTTATGGTGTACCCCAGACAAGTTAACACCTTTTGTACAAATGCCATTTGATTCAGAAGTATGTCCTGGCTTTCTGCCTGAATTAGACAATCGTCCAGGTATGGGTATATTTGAATATTTCTTTGCCTGCAAAATGCAATGACTGGAGCTAGGCACTTTGTGAATACCCTGGGCACAGTAGATACGCCAAAGGGCAGTGCAGAGAACTGATAGTGCATGCAGCCTGCTTTGAAGCATAGGTATGTTCTGCAAGATTTCCTGATTGGGATGTGCAGGTAGGCTTCCTTTAAATCCAGTGTTGCCAACCAGGCATCTTTGCCCATCATGGGAAGCAACTGGTGAAGAGTTAGCATTTTGAATTTTGGAATCACCAAAAAGGTGTTTAGGATAGATAGGTCCAGGATAGGATGCCATGAATTGTCTTTTCTGGGTACCAGGAAGAGTCTTGAGTAGGAACCTTGTCCCTTTTCCTCTTCTGGTACAGTCTGAATAGCCTTTAATATTAAGAGAGAGAGTACTTGCTTTTGAGCCTCTGCCCACTGATTTGGGGGTAGATCTGGCCAACCGTTTGGGGTTGGTAATGTGTGGAAGTGAAATCTGTATCCTTGGGAAACTGTGTTTAAAACCCATTTGTCCTGGGTAATGAGTTCTCAGTTTTTTGCTTGCAGAGCAATCATTCCCCCTAAAGGAGCAGTCAGTTGGGAAGTGATTGGAAGTTTTAAAGTTAAGTCATTGAGACAGCTTACCATAGGGGGGAGTCTTACTACTCCCTGATTTGGAAGTGGGTGCCCCCCACTGCTTAGTCCTGTGCGTACCCTGGGACTGAAGCCTAGGTGTTGGGCTGGTTCTGGGTTTGAACTGAGAAGGCCTGGAAGAGGCAGGAAAGGACCAATTTTTTGAGGGCCAATGCCTACTAAATCTAGGAGGCTGCACTTGTAAGAAATCTTTAACAGTTGGCATAGATTTAGCTTTTTCATCCATCTTTTTAAGAACAACTTCTGCTTTGTCAAACTGGAGGTCCTGATTTTTAAGGGAACATCCAGCAATTTACTTTTAACATGAGCTGGTAAGGATTGCTCCTTAAGCGAAGCATGCCTTCTAATGAATCAAAACCACATTGCAAAGTTCGTTTTCCAACCTGTTCAGCAGAATGCATTAAATCCTGTAAATCTTTATTTTCAGAACAATCAGGAATCAACATCATTGAGTTTAAGCAATCCAATAAAATGCTGCTGATACTTTAACATATGAAACTGGCAATTTAAGGCCCTGATGGCCAAGGTTGCAGAGGTGTATACCTTCTTACCCCATCTATCCAGGGCTCTGGAATCAATATCAGAGAGGCTAGGATTTTTGGCAGTAGTAGCCTTAATGCCCTTGGATCCCTGTGAAATGATCTCAGGATCCGCAGTAGGATTTTTAAAAAGGAACTTGTGAGAATCAGGAACCTGTAATATCTATTGGGTTTTTCGGAGCAGGAGGTAAAGAGTCAGGGGGGCCAAGCTGGATTCCGAAAAAGCATTGTCAACAATGTCCAGCACAGGAGGGATAGCTAAAGGCCTGTGTTGGAGCAGGAGTAAGAAATCTCTAAGCCTCTTTTTAGAATCAGAGTAATCCTGGCTTTCCCAGTGAAAATGCTCCCTAAGAGTATGCAAGGTTTCACCAAAAGAAAAATCCTCTGGGGGAGAAGCAGAGGGAAGAGAGTCCTCTGCATCAGAATCCTCATAGGCAGAAAAGGGTAAATCCTGGTCATCAGAGGAGACAGAAATTTCAGAATCCTGGTCATGAAGTATCATAAGCAAATTCAGTCCTAGGTCTCTTCGAGGGGGAAGGTTGGCTTCCCCTGATTAAAGTAATAAGGTCTTCAGCTATTCTTATCATTTGTTTTTTTTTACGCATAGAGGCCTGACCATGTGGTTTGGGCATCTGTTTCCTAGGCATGGTTTGAGTTTTAGGCCTTGAAGAAGAAGATGGCGTTGGTTTAATATGCAAGTCAGTAGGCCTGAATACACCCTCAGAAGCTGGTGCCTGCACAGCGGCTCCAGACCCATCCAAGGTAGAGACATCCGCAGGTTCCACAATTGAAGCATCTTGCGGCATACCGGACACAGAATGGGTCACAGTAGAGGCCTGCGAATCTGAAGTAGCAGGCATCAGGGGCTGCGAAAGCGCCTGAGTACCGGTGAACTGGCGACTAGTTTAGGAGAAGCATCGTCGGCAGCTTTGGACCTAGGCGGCCTGTCTCTGTCTTTATCTTTGCATTTTTCAGAATGTCGGTAGTCGGGTGGCTTACCGAAGGCATAGATGGATAATTGAACCAAGTACCAAAATATTTAGAAGCGAAAATGAACAGACGATGAACGGTTCGTGGTTTAAAAAAGGCACAAAACTGACAGCAAGGTACGTCGTGGTCAGGGCCTAGGCAAGGAATACAGTATGAATGAAAATGTTTATGAGGTATTTGCTTTTCACAAGAAATACAATTACTGACTTTTACTGACATCTGTTTAGAGCAAGAAAAAGTTTTCCCAACGGGGTACTTAGCTTTAGTTGAAGACTTCGGTTCTGAAACTCGAAAACAAAAATTTCAGGAGTCGGCAGACCGGCACTTGCGAACTGCTGCTTTGGGCACCACACGGCAAGAAAGACTGACGTAACGGCATCAGCTGCATGTTTTATACTCCTGACATCATGGAAGATGAGACAGCAACCGACGCAGGACCCAAAACTTTGATAATCAGGCCGACTGCTTTTCTGGGGATAGGAAGGCTATATGGGATGCTGTGTCCAGCAGTGGTCCCAAG
>NC_056743.1:1806064532-1806087032 GCF_019279795.1 Protopterus annectens | reverse complement strand
CCCATCATCTGGGTGTCAATCAATTATTCTCATTTGCAGCAAATATAGCAAATTTAGAAACAAACTACCAGCAAATTCTACAATAAAAGGAATAATCTCAATCTTACAGAATAAATCAAACATTTTGTATAATTAAACTCAAAAGTGTTAAAGAACTGTGGAGCAAGATCAAATCTTGCAGAGCTAATTACCAACTAAGAATGCTACATCAGGAAAGGATGACAAGACGTCATTTAACTATGTAAAGAACCTCAGAGAATAATCAGCATTTCGCTGAGCTTATCCATAATGGTGTCACTTCAAAATGAAATAATGGTCCCATGGAATTGCAGGAAGTTGTTAAAGGAGGTTGAGTGCAACAGAAAGATCCCTCTCAATAAAGTTTTCCTTAAATCAAAGACACATAATTTGCTCCCTGTTAGGGATTAGAAATGGCTGCCAGGGGAACTTTAACCAATGATAAACTAGGGACTAAAGTTGGAAATAGGTTCAGTCCTCTTGCTGTGTCCAGTGACAAAATATGTGACCATTTGCTACAATAAGCTTTACAATATATTACAATTTCTCTGGCCAGGAGTCATGATCTGGTCCACTTTAGATAGATAAGAAGGGCCACTGGCCATCCCTGGCACAAGTGAAACCATGTGGTTAGCTTCACAGCACAAATGCCCAAATGAGACTGTAAACACAATGGGAAAGGGACTCTTGGAGAACCTCATCAGGAGAGGACTGTTCGGGAAATAAGGCCAAGGTACAGCACACCACACTTGTGAAATCAGAAGGAGACTCGGAATGCTTTGGCTCTATCCACTTTGACCTAGAAATTTCAAAATTAGGGAAAAATAGGGAAAATCATAAAGTAGTCCAAGGGCCACTTCTGATGAGTGCACCCACGGGAATCATTATAAAGGTGGAATAATGTTAAAAAAATAAATAAATAAATGCTACATTTGAAGTTGAACAAGGATGTAAACAGGGTGGTGCAGCAAGGTTTTCCCACAATCGCATGAACAAGGTCTAAGTTGTCAATGGACTGCTGTACCACTTATGTGCCATAAGAAAACAGTAACTAAGCCTGCCTATAAATAAACTGGGCCGACTACGGATATGGGTTGCAACAAGAAGACAAAAGTAAGAGTTTATTCCCAAACGTTCATGGCCTCCTGACAAAAAGGGCAAGATTGCCCCCTCTCCCATTTGCTTAAGTATCATAACCACTGTCCTATTACTTGTGTAAATGGCAACTGCACAGATGGGAAGGTATTCCTAAAATGTCTATAAGGTGAGAAGGAAGGTCCTTATCTCCAAGACATTTATGTGCAGAATGATCTATTATAGGTTCATAGGTTCATACTAGGCTATCTGCCCTAGGGCATTTATAAGCCTAGACAGAGTTGTGTGGCTTTCACCACCCCTTAGGTTGAAGAATACAATACCCATTAGTTTGCCGTGCCTCTGTCCAGCAGTGATACAGAGATGATCCCCGGGGTAAACCTACGATCTCCCATCCACTGGTCAAGATTCCTCTTGAACAGAGCCAGCGAGGTGCTCTGTCTCACGTGGACCGGGATTCTGTTCCACAGCATAGGGAGTCTCTGGGTGATGAATCTGTCCCTCCAGCACGTCCTATTTATATCCGTGTTGAGGTTTAAGTCTCTTGCTCTTGTGGCTCTGGTGGATTTGGATTTTTTGAGGTGGAGCATGTCCATTAATTCCGGGTTAGACATGGCCTTGCATGTCAAGCACAGGTCACCTCTGAGCAGACGGTATGCAATAGAGCTGGAGTTTCTTCAGTCGGGCAGCATATGGCATATTTTTGAGCCCCTTTATCCTTTTGGTGAGGAACTTTTGGGGTCTTTCCAATTGCTGCAGGTGTCGGGTAAGATACATTCCGAATGGGGCATTGTACTCAATCATTGGTCTGATAAGTGAAGAGTACAGGGGAGCAATGACCTCCCTTGATCTGGATGTGAATCCCTTCATAATCAGGTGGGCAATGTAGAAGGTCCTCCTAACCACTTTGGCAATGTGAGTGTCAAAAGAAAGGTTACTGTCAACTTGGGTCCCCAGGTCCCTGATAACCTCTTCTGTGCTTAATGGATTGCCACCTATGTGGTAACTTGGGGTTACCTTGTTTTTACCAAAGGGTATAACTATACATTTTTGGCATTTAGCTTAAGGCCATGGCTCTGGCACCAGTTATCCATTTCTATGAGACCTCTCTGAAGGATATCTGTGTCTGATGGATTTTCAACTATGGCCCAGTTTGCAGTCATCTGCAAACTTTGTCAGCCACAATCCTCCTATGTTTGCCTGCACTTCTGAAAAGTAGATGCCGAACAAGAGGGCGCCCAGGACTGAGCCCTGTGGGACACCGCTTGTGACCGGCTTGGAGTCTGACATGGCACCAGCAACTCTAACCCTGTGGGTTCTGTCCTTGAGCCAGTTTGCAACCCATCTTGTGACATATGGGTTTACATTTAAGCTGGTGAGCTTTTCTATGATACCCGAGTGGGATATTGTGTCGAAAGCTTTTGTAAGGTCAAGGTAGGCTGTGTGAACTGCCTTACCCTCATCAATGGCCTTGGTGACTGTTTCAAAAAGGTCGACCAAGTTCAAGAGGCATGATCTGCCCTTGACAAAGCCGAATTGGGTAGGATCCAATGTCTGTAGGTCCCCTATGTCTTTATTTATGAGTTCCATTATGTGCAGAATGACCTATTATAGGTTCATAGGTTCATACTAGGCTATCTGCCCTAGGGCATTTATAAGCCTAGCCATAGCTTTGCAGACCAGGCTTGTTAAGCTTATGGGGCGGTAATTACCAGGGTCCGTAGAAGCACCGCCTTTGTGGAGTGGGACCACAGTTGCCGTACGTCACTCTTTGGGGACGTATCCTGTGGTAAGGCTAAGATTAAACAGCAGCCTTAAGTGTGGGTTTAGTTCCTCATTGAGTTCGTGTAGCACACAGCCGAGGACACCATCCGGTCCCATTGATGCTGTGTTTTTAGCTTTAGAGAGAGCAGCTCTCACCTGGGCATTTGAGATGATTGGGAGGCTACACTCTGCTGGGATAGATATTTCTCCTTTTGGGGGGGAGGGAGAAATTTTCACTGAACCTGTCTGCCAGTATGTTTGCAATGTCTGTGGGTTCAGTGATTTTTGTATCATTTTGGACTAATTCTGAGCATATCTGGGAGTTTCCACCCAGATTTCTAACATAGCTAAAGAAGGCCTTATGATTGTCTTTTGAGTCCTTGGCGATTTTTCTCTCAAAGTTGGCCTTGGATGATTTTATGAGTGATCGTAGTTTTTTCCTAGTATTGATCAGAGATGTCTTCCCTTTTAGGGATTTTGCTCTATCTTGTAGTAGCTTTCTCCTCTTGTTGTAAAGTTTGTTTATGGCTGGGGTCCACCAGATCGGGCGCTTGCCTTTGGTGGAAAGGGTCTTGATTTTGTTTGGGATTGCTTGATCCATGCAATCCTGGAGGTGCTCGTAGAAAGCATTTGTAAGGGATTCAGCAGCGTGGGTTGTGGTTTCCAATGGCTCAGGGGCCCTGAAGGATACCACACCAGTCTTAAGAAGTGTGAAGTTGGCTTTTGAGAAGTTCTTCACTGTGGTCTTTTTTGTTAGGGGTGGGGGCAGGATGTGGATCTCCAGTGAGATTAGTTTATGGTCTGATCTCACCAATGAGGGATATACTTCCGGTGTGGAGCATTTTGTCCCCATGTTTGTGATGATCAGGTCTAGTATATTTTCACCTCTTGTGGGAATGGTGACAAGTTGTTCCATAGCATTTGAGTTTATGAACTCCAGGAACCTTTGGGCTAGGGTATTGGGGCTTGAGTAATGTTCCCAGTCTATGTTTGGGTAGTTGAAGTCACCCAATATGATGGTGTTTGGAGAGACATTTATACTCTCCAGTGTCTTCAGGAAGGCTGTGTGGGTTCCTGAGTTTGAGAAGGTGGCCTGTAACATGCTACAAACTGTAGAGCAGTTTTGCCTATGGCTAATTGCACCTGAATGGTCTCTGATGCTTCGTGAGTTGCCACCAGCCTGGAGGTGTGGGTATCCTTGATGAATATGGATACACCCCCTCCTTTTGTGGTACGGTCCGGGTTTTGGGGCCGGAACACATGATATGAGGTAAAACCTGATAGTGCCGGGTGCTCTCAGGAGCCTTGAACCAGGTTTCAGTCACAGCACAGACATCGATGTTCTCCATACTGAGGAGGGCTTCGATGGCGTGCATCTTGAGATTTAGACTTCTGGCACTGAGCAGCATTACCCTTAGTTTTTTTCCATTATTGTTTTCTAGGGCGGTGGGTTTAGAATTTGAGCCTTGTCTAAAAAAGGCACTATGGGGGTGGCAAGAGCCTTTGCCAATATCCGGAAACCCAGGGGTGACAGGTGCAAGCTGTCCCTTGCGAAGCAGCATGGCTTGTCAAGCATGTCATTCCAGGCAGACAGACATTGGATCCAATGACACCAGAAATTAAGCCAATTATTAAAACTGATCATTTTGTCTCTGTATTGTGGCATCATTCTTGGTGAAGGTAGGATACTGCTCAGGGTCAGGGTCATACCAGCCTGGGCTACATAATCTGAGAGCTCCTTTATGTCTCTTTTCATGTAGTCCAGGGAGGTACGTCTCAGGTCATTCACACCGGCATGGACAATGACTGAGTCATACTTGTACTTGCTGTGGAGTGACCTGAGTGCTTGTGTTATGTGGCGGATTCTAGCACCCGACAGGCAGCTTACTGTGACCCTCTCCTTGTTCAGTCTGGTGAGTAGGACGTCAGTGTGTCTGACTATGGAGTCACCTATGACAAGTGTGTCTGGCATTGTGTTTGGCCTTAAGGGCTGTGACTGATTTGCACACTGACTTTGTGATCTATGTGTTGCTTGTGTTATGTCATGAGGTGGCAGTTGTTTGGGTGTCTACTTTGGAGGCCTCTGCTGTTTTGGTAGATTTTTGATCAGTGCCTCCGAGTATGTCTTTGTGTGTTTATGTGTTTGATTTGTAGTTGTGATAGTTCTATGTGAGACTGGGTTTATGGTGTGTGTGGTTACCTTCTCCTCCTGTCTGGTTTTGCCAGTCCTGAGTTGAGAGAGCTCAGCCTCCAGTTTGGCTATATAGTTGCATCTCTCGCATGTATTTGTGTTTTGTGGGAGGAGGAGAGGGTTGTCTGTGTACATGAGGCAATTGTAACATTGCCTCAATATTCCCAGATTCACTAGCTGAGCAGGAGAGGACGCTAGCAACTGACCCTTTGACATGCTAGAAGAAATGAAAAAGTTTGCTGTGTAACTGAGTCAGAAAGGACCTATAGGGAAGTGGGTACTCAAGGGGGTTTTAAGCTAGTGAAGTACTTTGTATAATATAGAAGTGCTTTACCTGACTAAAAAATGCTTTAGGAACAAGTGCTGAGCTTTACAGATAGAGAATAGACTGTTTAGATTACAAGTAGAGCAGTTCTAAGGGAAAAAATGAAGAGCACACTTTATGGAGCCAGAAATAGTTTAACCTTGTTTAACCGGCGCTGCCCGATGGTGCTCTAGTGGCAACTCCGCACTAAATGCAGAAAAGGCAGTAAATCAGTAGTACAGGCTAGCACACTTTAGTGGGCAGCCAAACAATTAAATTAAACAGCAAACAAACACTTTTCGACTTGAATTAGACTAATTTCGACTAAAATGTACTTTTAAGTGAAGATAATAAAAAATGCAGTAAATAACTATGAAAACAGTTAAAGCTTGCTCTAGGTAAGTAGTAGAAGGTAAAACAAATATAAAAAACAGCAGGATACTTAATCAGGAAAGCAATCGCTTTTTTTCAGTTCTCTGTAGCCAGGAAGATTTTAACCAGGGAACTTCAAAAGAGCTAGAAATGGTCCAAAATGACCAGTTACTACAGCTTCTTGTGCTGAGGTCACTTCCCTCAAGGACAGGTAGGCTATTCAAGGCTCCCCACTCCCACTGGTGAGCTAAGAAACTTCCTTCTATCCAAGTAAGGCAATGGACAACACAGGAACTACAACACAGCCCAGGATACAGCAAGGCCTGTAAACTGGTCTAACTAGTTTAGGAGAGGCAGGAAAACAAGGAATATTTTTTTTTTTTTGTTTTTAAATAGAAACACACAGAAATGCAGAAAAGGCAATAAGTCAGTAATACAGGCTAGCACACTTTAGTGGGCAGCCAAAAAATTAAATTAAACAGCAAACAAACACTTTTCGTCTTGAATTAGACTAATTTTGACTAAAATGTACTTTTAAGTGCAGATAATAAAAAATGCAGTAAATAACTATGAAAACAGTTAAAGCTTGCTCTAGGTAAGCAGTACAAGGTAAAACAAATATAAAAAACAGCAGGATACTTAATCAGGAAAGCAGTCACTTTTTTTCAGTTCTCTGTAGCCAGGAAGACTCAACAGGACCATGTGGAGCTGTGTCTGAGCAATATGGCTTCAAAAAAATGCCAGAGGCAGATTAGGCTGACCAGGTGTTCTGGAGTGTGTTGTCTGCTCAAAATAGTGCTAACAAACCCACTGTACAGCAAAAGCATCAGTAATCATAATTTTCTTAGGTGGCGCGGTTCCGAAAAGATCTGCCCTAATACAAGGGGGAATCAAATCCACTAATGAACACAATCCTTTAATTTCTTGGAAATTGTACAAACTAACTACAGTCTACTGAAGAAATGATGTGATCAGTTTGTCATGAAGAGCCATAAAAACTGCAAATGTCATCAGATCCAGTGATCTAAGGGAAAAAGGGGATGGGATCGAACTGCCGACTATTTATGAATACTAACTTTCATGAGAAAAATCTTTTCCACAGGAACATATGAATGGAAAGTGAGCATGTTCAGCATACAGTCACTGAATATTACAGACTATGAAGGTCAAAGTACGGGACTTTGCAAGGCTGAATATTATCATGTACCGAATTAGACGGAGAGGCAAGTGCCTGGAGACAAAGTCTCTCCATAGAAGAAGATACTATGAGCCAGTCATCCAGGTACAGAAAGACCCTGGAACCTTGGAATTAGTGTGCTACTATGATTACAACTACCTAATTGGCAAAGACCGGCTTCCAGCCAAATTGCAGATACATTCTAGACTCTCTGGTTATCTTTATGTGAACAGGAGTGCCCTGAAGGTTTATGGAGAATATCCAGTCATTCTCTTGCATGCATGATAGAATGGCGTGCACAGTGACTACCTGAAATGGAGTCTTCACATATTGATTTAGGGTGCTTAGACCTAAAATGGGCTTAAGGTCTATGGACTTCTTTAGAACTTAAAAGAATCGGGAAAAGACACTGGACCTTTTCTGTGCTCGGTAGGAAGGTCTTGGCAGGCTCTTTTTGTTAGAATAATAACAATCTCTCTTTTTGCTGCCTTTCTTTGATGGCGTGGAATGGCTAGAACAGGCAGGAAGCGGAGTTTTAGTGTTCATGAAAAGGGATAACAGCCTCTGGATATTAAGCTCTTCACCCAGTTGCCTTGCATAGTGCTACTACGCTCTTCATCCAGTTGTCCTGCACAATGGCCATCCTCACCTCTGGATGAAGGAACTGCCCCCAATCACCAAAGTGGAAGAGTCAAGCAAACCTACGGACATGCTGAGACCGCTTTCTGGAGAAAGGACTTCTGAATTTCTGGTTCTATGGACCCCCTATGCCCTTTGGGTGGCATCCATTAAAGGGGGCCTTCTCTGCTGCACCTGCCCCACTCTGAAGTCAAAGGGGGAGCATTGGGACTTCTTAGACCAGAGTGGCTTGGCCCCTTTCTGATTCCAGCTAAGTGATCGTTAAGAGGCCTAAAATCAGATTTCCAGGGCTGACAGCATCTTGTCTTCCTCTTCATTCTTCAGTGACTTCTCTAACTTTGGGTCTAAACAGCAATGATGTATCACAGGAGATGTTAAAGGCTGCCTTAAAATTTCTGCAAAATCACAAAGACAAAGCCAGTTATGGTGCTTCATTGTAATACCCATTCCTGCTGCTTAACAGTTCCACTGGCTGCATACATATCAATCTCATGAAGAGGTTAAATACAGTGATTACTGCAGCTACCTGAGACACTAGACATTTCCTAGACTCGGGGATGGTGCACCTTCTGAGATAGCTCAATGCTTGTTTGACTATACCTCTTAGAAGCGTGTCAAACTGTCTTTCGGCTTTTAGGGGTCACCACAGTGGAACTCTGGTTTGCTAATGACTGGCAGTGAAATTTTACAGTGTCGAGTTGCCAGCCCAGTGCCCAGCCTTCAAAGAAAGCGTGCACACTCATGCTCGCACCTACCTGCACGTTTTTAAATTCATTCGACCATGGGGAGAACATGCAGACTCCACACAGAAAGCGTCCCAGCCAAGAATTGAACCAGAGAACCTCTTGTTGTGAGGCAACAATGCTATCCGCTGCACCACCGCAGCCCGACTCTTAGAAGTGTGTCGTGTGAGGTAATTTAATGCACAGTGCAAACACATTTAAGGCACTATCTCCATTCCCTATTCTGTCAATAGACTACAACTCCTTGTTGGGAAAAAGGACAGCAGCAGATCCCTACTCCAATACTGTCATTGAGTGGCAAAATATTTTGTTTAGTTAACATGGCACAGACTCAGTGATATCAGGCTTTTGTCATGCCCTTCCTGCTGCCAGGTACAACATGTGGTCAGTGGGTCAGGATGGTGACCATTCAGGAGGTACAGGGGGCAGACCATAAGGCATCAAAGAGCTTTCTTTCATTTGGGAAGGGGGGTACTGTACGTCAAGAATCCACTCTGACACCTCAATTCTAGAATTCTGGCAAACTTAGTGTCTTCTGGAAGGAACTGTGGAGACCATTCCCCTTCATCTAAGTTAATGTCTGGGGTGAGACTCCACTGCGGAGTCAATGTGCCTCGTTTGACATACAAGTCTTCTGTGTGAATCAAGTGGGGAGTCATCCGAATCACCAGAAAACTAAGGATGAGCCTCATGGGGAGGCTCTGTACTTGTGAAGGATGATGAAAGGACAAAGGAACAAACAGAGAGGCCAAGGGGTGGAGCAGAGATCACTGGAACCTCTCCAGCCTTTTCTGAAGTGCAGACAGTCACTCAATGACACAGAGCCGACCCCAAATCTGTCAGTACCAGAGACCTACAAGCCAGTACAATATCAGTTGCCACCACAGTGGACAATGGACATCAAGTATAAAGAGGAGAGAGGCACCAACACTGACAAACTTGACATCTCCAACATTAAAATCAGAAAGAGGTGCCAAATGAGTCAGTACAGACGGTGCTGAAGATTTGGTGCAGAGACCCCCAATGATTCAGAAGCTCTTAGGCTTGGATCCTGTGGTACTAACCTTGTACCAGCCAACTCACTCAACTCCATCAGTACTGACCCAAGAGGTTACGGGAATGGCAAATGCTCCGAGACCTTCAGTTCTGAGCCATTAACCAAGGAAGGAGTCTGTCTAGAAGATGTTGGGCCAATCCAATCTACACCGCATAGAGATGGGGATGGATCACACCCATTTCAATTTGATCCTTGACAAAGGCCCTCATTATCCCACCCCAGTCCAACTCTTAGAAGCTCCAGAAGGACCTAGTAGACCTGATGGAAGAGTAGGAAGGAGAAAGGATGGGAGGAAATGTATCTAACTAGCTCCTTCTCTGAGGAGCAGCTGTTAGTAGCTCTTTTGGGATGGAAGTGCACCAGAAACAAGGAAAGTACTGATGGAATCTGTCTCAAAAGATGCCTACAAAGGGTCTGTGCAAGACATTTTTGAAAAGGAGAAATGCTCTGACTAAGACTCTCCTTTTTCTCTTTTCCTTTTCTCTCTGCCATTCTCTCTATACTTTGTCTTTACCAATTTCCTTCTGTCTTCCCTTTGTCTGGTTTACCCAAGGAGGACAGCAACAAACCACTTAGAATTAATTTTTTCTTTCCTGACTGGACTGCAGGCCAAAGCCCTTAAAAGTTTTTGCAGGCAGACAAGCAGCTGTTCCACCCACAGTAAACACTCAAAGATCATGGGTATCTTGCAACAGAACTTTGTGGCAGAAGTGGCAGCATTTCTTCAAGACTATCCATTATGGAGAAATAAAAGCTTTCACAAAAAGCAGTTCAACAAAAACAATACAAAAACACCACCAAAAAGGACAGTCTAAGCACTAGTCCAAGACTAAATATCTCTCTCTGAAGCTAGTTAAAAAAAAAAGATAGCCGAAAGTTGCAACAAGACTGTGGGGAACAGGAAGGAGTAAAACTTTCATTTATATTAAACAAGTTAGAAACACTCAGGAAAGGAATTGAATCTTGACCAAATTGCAGAAAAAGGAGCTGAAAAACTTGTCAAGAAAGATAAATGTAGCTTGAACACTGGCTTAGCAATCTTTATTGTTTAAGCGTAAACAAGATGTGGGAGTGAGCAGGGGACAAATGTATGATTGGACTAGGGAAGGAGCTCAAGTTGGAGCATTCTGAAGCCAAAAGTTGCCAGATCAGATCCACATGATGGAGAATTTCCATAAGTCAGACTAGACAGATGAGATTGCTAGATGATCCTGGCCATGTACATACTGAACTCCATGGTTATAAGCAGCTATTTGAAAAATGAACTTTTGACTATAATCAGGACTGGCTAAAAGAAATACTGGGTTTCCCTGGTTGCAACTTAAAGGTACCAGCCAATAACCTTTGGTCAAGCTAATAGTTAGGTACTTAGCCCTACCCAGGTGCTCTATGGCTTCATCTGTGCTGAACAGGGGATAAGCATCTGACTGTGTGACTATTCAGTTTCTTGAGTAGGGGGTAAGCATTTGACTCCATGACTGTTCAGTTACCTGTAATCCACACAGAAGGCCCAGGGATCGTTGGGACTCCTGGATTACCCCCCAATACCAACATGTACATAATTTCCTTCTCAGAAATTGTGTAATTCTTTTAGCCATCCTTTAAGGGGCCTATTTAATGGGCTGCTGAAGTCTGGTGTCTACATGATAACTCCAGGGGCCACTATCACCCTGTGACCATACAGTAGCTCAAAGACTGAAAAAAAATCTATTCAATCCTGGGGCCTCTCTCTGCATGCAAGGAGAAGATGTATTTATTGACTGCCTCTTGAACTGGTCTGCTAACGTTCTTAACGTGGCCTTCAGTGTAGAGTTTAATCCCTCCACCAATTATTTGTCTGTGGATTGTGTAGGGGCTTTACCCTACAGTCCTGCCACAAACAGGATAGCTGGAGTG
This sequence comes from Protopterus annectens, assembly GCF_019279795.1. Taxonomy (NCBI): domain Eukaryota; kingdom Metazoa; phylum Chordata; order Ceratodontiformes; family Protopteridae; genus Protopterus; species Protopterus annectens. Next base: position 1,806,075,776 of record NC_056743.1, on the reverse strand, counting down.
ACATAAAACTGGCAGCTCTGTATTTCCATATAAAAACTCACCATGCTGAAAATGTCTAGCACAGCATTTGCCACCTTTCTTCTTCAAAGAAATGAACAGCTATTGTTTCTGGGTATCTAGCAGTGTAATCCACCACTACTAAGAATATATTTTTCCTGTGGAACTTGGGGTACACAGAGCTCCCACAATATTCATACACACCCTCAAACAATTCCTGAAAAAAAGGCAAAGGCATCAATGTAGCCTTTACTTTTTGTCTCCATACTTGTCAACCTTTTTACTCAAGGGCTCTGTAGTACCTTGTTAAGTCCTTTGCAATCACTGGTCAATACACATTCCACATAAGCCACTTTTTAGTGTGCTGTACACCCATTTGGCCTGCAAAGGGAATTTCTTGATCTATATCACAGGTGCCTGTCAGTAGCAGTGGAGTTCTTCCAACTGCTACATTTCCTCTGCCTTTAGCCTCACTGAAGGATCCAGTCCTCTATACAACCACCTTTCTTCCCAGTAGATGTACAAAAGTTGCCTTGGCTACATCCCTCAAGCCTTGTAAAGTAGGGAATGAAAGTGGAGCCTGCCATAGCTTCTTACTGACCTTTGTCAGCTCCCATGCCAGAAGAAATCTGGTACCATCGGCCTGTAGTGAGACAAGTTCTGTCTGACTACTATCCGCTGCTTCTCCCTTTGACCTTCTACCTTCTAAGGAAACACAGTACCTTTCCCCAGTCATGTCTCATATTATGGGTCACTGTTATTAACCCGCTCCCCTATGAGACAGCTATATTAACAGCCCCAGATACAGGTGTTGATCCCGGCTGGATCTCCCCCACTGCCTACAGTGGATATAAGACGTTTACACACCTGTTAAAATGCCAGGTTTTTGTGTATAAAAAAAATGAGACCACAATCATTTAAAAACTTTTCCCACCTTTAATGTTACCTATAACCTGTACAATTAAACTGATAAACAAATCTGTTAGGGGAAAAATATAAAAAATAAAAAAAGTACGATACGCTGGTTGCACAAGTGTGCATACCCTTAAACTAATACTTTGTTGTGTGTGCACACATTAAATACTTTCTCATTTTTTTTATATAACAAAAACCTGGTATTTTAACGGGTTTGTATATCCACTGTACATCAAAGGAAGTGCCTCCATGCATGGCTGTGGGTAACAGCATGCATATAAGGTACTGCAATGTCAAAGTAATTCCCTATTAGGATATTAGCACAGCCACCTGCTGATTCTCTTGCCCCCCCCTTCACAATCAAGATAAACTCTGGCCAAAGGTACAAGAAATGTTTCTCATCCAAGGCCCAAAATGTAGAAGACACTTCAGGCAGATAGTGATCCTGTCTGACCACCTCAGGCTTGACTACGTTTATGTCTGAGGCTGTGCTCCTTTTACTAATGACCTTATTTTCTACCAGGATAGGATACAAACTAATGCGATAGGTAGGTACAAGCTCTGCACAACCCACCACTATCATTGTGCTAATCTTGCATGATTCTTCCTGAGACCTTTCCTCCAACTTCCACTTCTTCCCAAGTTACCGGCTGTAATGGCAAAGACTGGCCTCATGGGTTCCCACAGACCCATGTGCGGTGCTGGGTTCTCTCTACTATGCAGTGGTAACCTTCTAGTTAGATAGAGATCACACTTCCTCCCTCATCTCCAATGCAGTGTTACATTTCTGGTCTGCCAACCAAATCACTTCTTGAGTAAAATACTGAGGACTTATTCCTTAATGAAAATATTTGAAAGTGTTATAAATATGGTGACCTTACTTTCACAAATTACCAAGTGAAATGTAAGCCCGGATTTCTGCAATATATTCAGTCACACTTTCATCTACCTTTCTTCTATATTCTCTAAATCTCTCTCTCTGCATCTCTAGGGCTCAGTTTAAAACATGCATGCACACATTCTTTAACTTTAACGGAATTACACTTGGATGGCGCAGCAGCATTGCCGCCTCACAGCAAGAGGTTCTATGGCTCGATTCCCAGCTGGGGTGCCTTGTGTGTGGAGTCTGCATGTCTTCCCTGCATTCGTGTGTGTTTCCTCCAAGTGCTCCAGTTTCCTCCCACGTTACAAAGACATGCATCTGGAGCACTTCTCCCAGGGCCTCCGCTGAAAATTGGCTTTGTTCCAAGTCAGACTTTCCCAGTAAACAAATGTTAAATAAATAATAAATTTAAAAGATCAGCATCACCAACTTTTGAAACTGCATACACTGCTTAACTAATAAGTAAAGTGAAAACATTACCCAGTACCCTTGGTTAACTTGGTGCTGAATAATACCCTTTCAAAGGCCCTTAAACAGCTATCCAAATCAGCATACTCTCTAAATGGAGGCGACATTTTGTACAAATCCAGACTTCCAGGGCTTGGGTTTCCCCACACACTGTGACTTATGAGTTTCTTTCATGTTGTTATGGCTTTGCTGTTTTTTTTTTTCTGCCAAGTTCTAAACATTTCATTTTAAGTTCCAGTCTTCTGTAATTCCCCTCGGATGTTGAGGTCCTCTGGGGATGAAAAGATTGTACTTAGTCTGTCTTCCTGGCCACCTTTCTGTTGCCAACAACGCTGATATACTCTCATCTTTGGACATCTGTGCACCCACAACTCTTTTTGCTTTGCATTCTTTTGTCAGCTGTGCCACTGACAGTTTGCCATAGCTGTCAGAAGAGCTTTCTAAACTAAATTGACAAAAAAATAAAAACTGTGCAAGACCAAACCTCTGTATATATTAACTTGCGGCAGAGAGGTATACAAACACCTCTGGCAACAAAGGTGGTTCACAGGTGTGTACTAGGCTAATGGTCCTGGTGCCTATATAAGCCTAGCCCTATATAAGCCTAGCCCAAGAAGATTCACTGGCATCATGCCACACAAAGTTAGTTCCCAGTGCCCCTGTCAAGCAAGGCCACTGAAGTGATCCCCGGGGTGAACTTCCTATTGCATCCACTCATCAAGATTTCTCTTAAAGAGGGCTAGTGAAGTGCTCTGCTTGACATGAATGGGAAGTTTGTTCCAAGTATGGGAAGTCTTTGGGTTAGGAACCTGTTCCTCTCCAGCATGTTCTATTTATTGTGGTAATGAGGTTTAGGTCCCTGGAGCATGTGGCACAGAGGGATTGGAATTTCTTTAGGTGTAGCATATCTAGCAGCTCGGGGTCAAACATGGCTTTGTAGGTCAAGCGGAGCTCGCCTCTAAGTAGGCGATAAGTGACCGAGTATAGCTGGATTTTTTGAGTCTGTCCATATAGGGCATGTGTCCAAGGCCTAAGATCCTCTTAATGAGGTATTTTTGTGGCCTTTCCAGTTGTTGTAGGTGTCTAGTGAGGTACATACCAAATGAGGTGTTGTATTCTATAATAGGTTTGAGGGACGAATAGAGAGGGATTATGACCTCTTTCTTCCTGGATGAGAAACCTTTTGTAATGGGATGTGCCACACAGAAGAACTTTCTGACTACACTGGCAATGTGGTCATCAAAGGAGAGGTTGCTTTCAACCTGTACCCCCCAGGTTTCTTATCACACCTTCGGTGTTTAGTGGACTACCGCCTATGTGGTAGTTCATGGGCACCAAATTTTTCCCAAAGGGAATGACAATGCACTTTTTGGCATTGAGCTTAAGGCCATGGTTCTGGCACCAGTCACTGATGTCAGTGAGGCCTTTTTGTAGAATGTCTACATCAGTTTGAGAATCAATAATGGCTCCCAGCTTGCAATCATCTGCAAACTTGGTTAGCCAGAGTCCCCTTGTGTTGGCTTGAAATTCAGAGAAGTAGAATCCAAACAGGAGAGGACCACGTGTAACTGGTTGACGCTACTTTCACAGTGTGGGTTCTATCAGTGAGCCAGTTGGCAACCCATCTTATGACATAGGGGTTTATGCCTAGTTTAGTGAGTCTATGATTCCTGAGTGAGGGATGATTTTGAAGGCCTTGGCAAGATCTAGGTAGTCTGTGTGAACTACCTTGCCGTCATCCACAGCTCTGATGACAGACTCGAAGAAATCTATTAGGTTGAGCTGGCATGATCTACCTTTCAAGAACCCAAGCTGCACAGGGTCGGGAGTTTGGAGATTCCCTATGTCCTTATTTATAAGGTCCATGATGATGCACTCCATAGCCTCGTCAGGCTAATGGGGCAGTAGTTCCCAGGGTCTACAGTCGCTCCCCCTTTGTGGAGTGGGATGACCATAGCAGTATTCTTGGCTTTGGACAGTGTGGTTTTTACCTGTGTAGCTGTGATAATAGGGACTTGGTATTGTGCTAGCCCTTTAAGGGGTGAAAGGGGGTAAAGTTCACAGTGAACCTGTCGGCCAATATGTTGGCAATATCAGTTGGTTCTGTATACGTATTGCCACTGTGTGCTGTAACTCAGAGCAGATCTGAGTACTGTCATGTAGATTCTTGACATAACTATAGAATGCCTTGTGGTTCATAGGTAGGTACTATGCTATCGGTCCAAGGGCCTATGTAAGCCTAAACAGCAAGGTTCCATAGCTTACACCACCCAAGAAAGTTATTTTCCTGTGCCACTGTCCAGCAGAGAGACAGAAGTGATCCCCAGGGTGTATTTCCTATTTCCCATCCACTCATCAAGATTTTTCTTGAAGAGTGCTAATGAAAAACTTTGCTTGACATACATGGGTAGCTTGTTCCAGAGTATAGGAAGTCTCTGGGACAGGAATCTATCCCCCTCCAGCGTGTCCTGTTTATTGTGGTGACAAGGTTTAGGACCCTAGAGCTTGTAGCTCGGAGGGATTGCGATTTCTTTAGGTGTACCATGCCCAACAGCTCTGGGTTTGACATAGCTTTATATGTTAGGCAGAGATCACCTTGGAGTAGGCGATATGCTATGGAGTAAAGCTGGAGTTTTTTTGAGGCAGTCAGTGTAGGGCATTAGTTTGAGGCCAGTAATCCTCTTTGTGAGGTACTTCTGTGGCCTTTCTAGCTGCTGCAGACGTCTTGTGAGGTACATTCCAAAAGAGGTGTTGTACTCTATAATGGGTCTAATGAGTAATGAGTAGAGGGGAACAATGACCTCTTTTTTCCTGGATGACAACCCTTTTATGATGAGATGTGCCACGTAGAAGGACTTCCTGACTACTGTGACAATGTGACTATCAAAGGAGAGACTGCTGTCCACCTGGGTCCCAAGGTCTCTTATCACGCATTCTGTGTTAAATAGATTGCTGCCTATGTGGTAGTTCATGGGTACAGAGTTTTTACCAAAGGGGATGACACTGCACTTTTGGGCATTAAGTGAGGCCCTTCTGTAGAATGTCCACATCATTTGGGGACTCGACTATGGCTCCTAGTTTGCAGCCATCTGCGAACTTCATTAGCCAGAGGCCTTTTGTGTTTGGTATCTACTTACTTCTCTGAAGTACAGGCTAACAGGAGAGGTCCCAGGACGGAACCCTGTGGTACTCCACTTGTCACTGCTTTGAGGTCAGATTTGGAGTCTGCAACTTTTACAGTGTGAGTTCTGTCAGTGAGCCAGTTGGCAACCCATCTTGTGATGCAGGGATTTATACCTAGTTTAGTGAGTTTAGCTATAATTCCAGAATGGGGGATGGTGTCGAAAGCCTTGGCGAGGTCAAGATAGGCTGTGTGAACCACCTTACCCTCATCCACGGCTTTGGTGACTGCCTCAAAGAAGTCGATCAGGTTCAGGAGGCATGATCTGCCTTTCACAAACCCGAACTGGTGGGATCCAGAGTTCTACTTAACAACTTCTACTTAACACAGAAAGTGTGATAAGAGACCTTGGGACACAGGTGGACAGTAGTCTCTCCTTTGATAATCACATCGCCACAGTAGTCAGGAAATCCTTCTATGTGGCACACCTCATCACAAAAGGTTTCTCATCCAGGAAAAAAAAAAAAGGTCATTGTTCCCCTCTACTCACACTCATTAGACTCATTATAGAGTACAACGCCCCTTTTGGTATGTACCTCACAAGACATCTACAACAGCTGCAAATGCCACAGAAATACCTCACAAAGGGGATTACCGGCCTCAAACAGATGCCCTACGCAGACAGTCTCAAAAACTCCATCTTTACTCTTGTCGCATATCACCTACTCAGAAGCGATCTCTGCCTAACATACAAAGCTATGTCAAACCCAGAGCTTTTAGACATGCTCCACGTAAAGAAATCCCAATCCCTACGAGCTACACTCTCTAGGGACTTGAACCTTGTCACCACAATAAACAGAACGTACTGGAGGGATAGATTCCTGTCCCAGAGAGTTTCCATACTCTGGAACAAACTACCTATCTATATCAAACAAAGCTCCTCATTAGCACTCAAGAAAAATCTTGATGATTGGATGGGAGATTGGAAATTCACCCCGGGGATCACTTCTATGGCTCTGCTTGACAGGGGCACAGGAAAATAATTTTCTTGGGTGGCAAAAGCCAGGGTACCGTTTGGCTAGGCTTATATAGGCACTAGGTCCGATAGCCTAGTACCTACCTATGAACCTATACCAGCTGCATAAGGAGGAACAGGGGGCACTCATTGCCACCAAATATGAAGGAATGTTCATAGTTGCAAAAAGGGGATGGTTTCGAGTCACACTACTGGTACCCCACAGGTTAAAGCACAAAAAAGGACAAATTTAAGTCAATCAATTCACAAAATGCAACCTGGCCCCATCAGTATAAAAGGGAATATACTCTGCTCTCCTGAGTATGACCTTTCAACATCCTCCCCAGCTCAGACTTCACACAGGCCATCTTCAGATTTGAGTTTTTAACCTAGCACTCCGATTCCTTTCTCACCACTCTGTAAACAATTGCCTTCCAGTGCCCCTTTCCCAATATAGCTGCCTTTAATACAAGTTAATATTTTCACACACACACGCACGCACACAAGCACACAAAAAACAATTAAGGCTGCCAGATTTCTCCAATTCCCCACAACTTTCTTCCACACACAGTAGTACTGCCAGCATCCTGAAATAATGCTCTTAGCCGCCATAACCACCACAGCTTACTAGCACACTGTGGTAAATGTTAACCCTCCACTCAAGTGATGAACAGCAATAATACATATAAAATAAAGGCCAGCCACAAAGGCTTAAAAGCAGATAAATTAACTTTACTTAATAAGCAAGCTGTGTAATTACATGTAAAATATGCAAAAGAATGACAAAGTGCACAAGTACAATCAAAATATTCAATTACAATGGACGTTATGTGAACAAAAATCGGTATGTAGGGATGGCTAGAAGAACTAGTTATCTCTTGCTAATAAATTCTGGCCTTGACTAATCAGATTTAGAGAAATGTTAAGAATATTCAGGCAGACCTTTCACAGACAAATTAATTTATTCCAAGAAATACAAGACCGAAAGAAGACCAGGATAAAATATTTACATTTTAGGTCATCCTTCCATTCTGCTCCGTAGAAACCATGACATCATTTCCTTCTGCCTAAAATGAGTACATCTGATTTTTCTTAGCCATTTTGCTTTCCCACAGCAAAAGTAACTAAACTAGTTCAACCAGCTGTAAAAGGACAAGGACCTAATTAACAACACAGAGCACCAATACAAATGGCTGTAAACATCCATTTGCATTTTAACTGCTTTCCATTTATAGTTCTAATCAGCTACTACTTTGACATGGACTGTAATTATATTTTATAACTTTTTAGCACATGATATGCAGGAAGCTGTATCTTCAGACAGACTCATGCATTTCCCTTCCCTTCCCTTCCTTTAGTTCCCTTTTACTTTTACAACAGAAAAGATCACAAAATTATACAAGTTTTGAAGACCAAATGTGGGACTAACAGGAAATGAGAGAGAAAAAAAGAACAAAAATAAAACATATTTTGCATCAGTTTTACTTAGCCTCGCATTACAAATAACACTATTATTACATGCAGGGATAACCATTTTCACACCCCCACGATGGAAAGCCGTAGAAAATATTAAAGATGAAAATATATAATTTTATATAGGATGGAAAATCTGCAAGAAGTCAATGGACACTATAAAACCAAGAAAAACTGTATAAAACACAACAAAAACAAAGGACCATTGCTGATAAGAAACCAAAACCTTCAAAGTCTAAACGTAAAGTTTAAAAGTGCTTTCATTCCTTTATTTATTGTTTGGAACTTAATCAGATAAACCTTAACCAGCCCCTGTTTAAATAGGTATACTACACCAATCAACACACACAACCAAGTCTTGTTGAATAAAAAAAAAAAAAAAGAAATTGTGTGTGTGTGTGCATATATAATATATATATATATATATACACACACACACAACTTTAAACATGGTATAAATTCAATTCAGAAATAATATTAGAACCCAAAAAAACTATTAAATACGTTAGAAACAACCAAGTCTTAAAAATTCAAGTTAATGCAAAAATAATCTTGCATAACGATATCTAAATAATGCATATTAAAATAATATATCATAATACAAAAATTAATATTCTGGAGCAGAAAAAATAAATGTTTTAACAGTTATAATTAACATAATTCCCCTAACAAATCTTATACTTTGCCTGCTTTTAAAGTTAACTGTTAATCAAAATTCTATCATTAATTCCTCGGGCATGTGTGGCATTAAGTAAAAATTGCCAATACACCACTCTAAATTCCAAAAATGCCAACCAGTTCCCATGTCTACTCACTCTAAAATACAAAACACACATTTCTTAAAATTAATACAGTTAGTGGCATGCTTACTTAGAGCATCAGTCTTCTTTCTTTTTAATGGCGCTGAGGTGCTGATAAAATTCTTCAACTGCTCCTCCGTTTTTCCTATATAAAATGCCAGACAAGACATTCAAGTTGTTATTCTTCAATTGTTCCTCCGTTTTGCCTACATAAAAGGCCGGACATGACATACAGGTCACTATGCAAATAAAACCTTTAGCATTACAATCAAGTTTTCCTGGGACAGAAATCACTTTATTATAGTTACCCAACACTATATTGGTGGTTTCATAATAATACCGGCACTGTTTGCAGGCTCCATACTGGGCCATCCTTGACATTTTCAACAGACATTTTACATTCTTCTCAAATAAATTTTCATATTTCTACCCCTTTGGTAAACTAACTCGGGTGTTGGACCAACTCTGTCCATCAAATTAAATGCCTAAAATGCCCCCTTCCAGTTTTTCTCTAAAATCTTAAGTATATTTGATGCATTTTGGTCAAAAGTCATAACACGTCATTCCAGTATTAAATTCACTTTGCCTTCTCTTATTTAGGAAGTCGAGCTTAAATATTATCAAGGCATAGTGGGTCTCCCTGTCTTGACACTAATGCTCCCTGTTCTTCCAACAGTGACTCTGGATATTTTCTTTGTTTAAACATCCTTTTAAGATGGTCAGATTCTTTGATAAAACATGCTTCTTCAGTAACCAGTCTAAATGTTCTGATCATTTGACCTTTCACTAAATTACGCTTCTGCCAAAAGGGGTGATTACGATCAAAATGTAAAAACCTGTTCAACTAGATGGGCTTTATATAAACAAACTACTCAAATCACACAACTAACTTATTTTTATACAAATGTATCTCTAGACAGTCAACACTATCCAAGCCAACAGTGTGGGTAAATGACAGAAAACTGGTTGTAGTGTTGATGGATTCTACCTCATCATCCCATAGAATAAGCCTATCATCTGAATAATATTTATAAATCAAAGTGTTATATACAGACCCGTAAACAAACTTGTTTTCCTACAACCAAAGAATATTAGCATAAACAGGGGTTGTCGAGGCCCCCATTGCCACCGCCTTTATTTGTTTAAAATGTTCTCCTTCAAAGAACACATAATTATTCATCAAAATCATCTCCATTATTGCTGACAAAACATCTACTGAATTCCGTGACAAGTTTAAACCTTTTGTTAATCCTTCGAAAAATACTCCAAGCCATCCTCACAGGGTATGGCAAGAAACAAATCCTTAACATCACACAAAAATCATTTCTTTGTAAACCATCTCAGCTAAACTTCTCAAAAGGTGCCACCTTTTTTTTACTCCTTTAGGTGGAAGTCAACAAATTTAGCCAAAGGTTCATGGCACCTTTTGAGAAATTCAACTGAAGTGGTTTAAAAAGACTTTTTTTTTTTTTTTTTGTGTGTGTTGATAGGATTTGTTTCTTAACATACAAGTAGGGCATGGAGTATTTTATCGAAGCATAAAAGGTACAAACTTATGGAATTCAACAGATGTTTTCTCAGCCATAATGGAGATGTTTTTGATTAATAATTGTGTGTTCTTTGAAGAACACCTTAAACAAATAAAGGGGTGGCAATGGGGGCCTCAGCAGCCCCTGTTTATGCCAATATTATCCTTTGGTTGTGGGAAAACAAGTTAGTTTTTGAGTCTACACATGACACTTCAATTTATAAAATACTACCATTATTTGGATGATATCCTTATTCTATGGGATAAGGTGTAAAAAAATATTTTATAGAGTATACCAACACTACAACCAGTTTTCTATCACTTACCCACACTATTGGCTTGGATAGTGTTGACTAACCAGATAAGCATTTGTATAAAAATAAAAGTTAGTTGGGTGATTTGAGTCATCTATTTATAGAAAGCCCATATATTCCAACACCTTTTTACATTTTGATAGTAATCACCCTTTTAGTAGAAGCGCAAATTAGTGAAAGGTCAAATGATCAGAACATCTAGACTGGTTACTGAAGAAGCATGTTTTATCAAAGAACTAGACAATCTTAAAAGGATGTTTAAACAAAGGCAACAAGAGTCACTGTTAAAAGAACAGGGGGCATTAGTGCCCCAATATTATTTAAGCCCAACTCCCTAAATAAGATAAGGCATAATGACTTTAATACTGGAATGACTTGCGTTATGACTTTGACCAAAATGCATCGACTATATGGAAGATTTTAGAAAAAAAACTGGCAGGGGCTGTTTGAGGCATTTAACTTGAAGGACAAAGATTGCCCAAGACAGTTTACAAAAAAACAAAGAGTAGAAACATGAAAAATTTATTTGAGAAGAATGTAAAAGGACTAGTGAAAATGGGAAGGATAACCAAGTGAGGAGCCTGCCAACAGTGCAGGTATATTTATGAAAACACCAATATAGTGTTTGGTAACTATAATAAAGTGATTTCTGTCCCAGACAACTTTGATTACAATACTAACAGTGTTATTTACATAGTGAGCTGTATGTCATGTCCGGCCTTTTATATGG
>NC_056743.1:1806029693-1806059032 GCF_019279795.1 Protopterus annectens | reverse complement strand
CTTATAGCCTTGCAGATACAGTTGGTTACGCTAACGAGTCTATAGTTCCCAGCGTAGGTGGAAAACCCCCCCCCCCTTGCGCAAGGGGTCGTGGTAGGTGTTTTCCATTCAGCAGGGACAAAACCAGTGCTTAGGCTACAGCTGAAAAGAATACCCAATGGTGTTGCTAACTCCTGTTTTATACCACTGAGAATGCAGCCTGGGATGTTATCAGGTCCCACAGAGGCTGTGTGTTTGGCCATAGGTGGTAGGAATGTTTTGGGATATATGTAGCGAAGACGGGGGGGGTGGAGTTTTCACTGAACCTGTCTGCTAGCACACTGGCTATTTCCACTGGTTCAGTACATGTGGTACCATTCGCTACCAGTTCAGCTCACATCTGGGCTTTTCCTTTAAGGTTTTGGATGTAGTTAAAGAAAACCTTACTGTTATCCTTAGTTAGGGATGCTAATCTAGATTCGTAGTTAGCTTTAGAGGACTTTACAATAGGTCTTATTTGCTTGTTCAAGCTGAGAAGGTTGAGCTTCCAATTCTGAGATCATTCCTTCTTGCTCTTGAACAGCAATTTCTTCCTTTTATTATATTAATCTGTTTATGGCGGATGTTCACCAGTTAGGACCAAAGCAAGATCTTCAAGAAAAAAACAAGCCTATCAGTAACAGCTGAATCAACCCAACTGTATAGATGTTTATACAATGCATTGGTGTATATCCCAGCATAGGTGTCCTTGCCGGCAGTGGGGACAGGAGCTTTGAAGCTATTAATGCCTTCTCATAAGAGGCTGTAATTGGCTTTGGAGAAGTTTTTTAGCCTAATTTCTCCTGAGGGGGCTCTGATGCTATCGTTACTTCAAAAGAGACTGATTTATGATCACACCTCACCAGGGAGGGCTGCACACTTGTGGTGGTGCACCATTCTACCATGTTGGCGAGTACAAAGTCTAGAATGTTTGGGCCCCTTGTAGGGGTGCCAACTATCTGCTCCAAGGCATTTGAGTAAACAAAGTCCAAGAACCTTTGGGCGAGTGTGTTTGTACACATGTTAATTTACACAATCAATGGATAGGTAGTTAAAGTCACCAATAACCAGGGTTGTCTGGTTGTATTTTTAGTGGCTCAAGTACATCCAAGTAGGCAGTGTGGATTTAATGGTTCATGAAGGGGGAATTTATAGCCGGCGATAACTTGGAGAGGGGTCTTTCCTATAGTTGCTTGCACATGGAGTAACTCTAGGGAACTGTCAGTTAATATAGCATTACAATTCTTTATTTGCCTAACCACAAATTACCCTCAGATTTTAGTGCATAATTCAATAACATACAGGGCACAGAGAAGGCATTAACAGTGAAAGGCAGAATGACAGCTAAATGTTAAGACTGACAGCTTACCAAAAGGCAAGGAAATGGGCAGAACAGACAGGCCGAGGAGTGTTTTAATAACAAATAAATTTTATCAGTTAGTCTATGACAGGTCATCAAACTGAATGAGCATGTTTTTCACCAAATTCCATGTTAAAGGATGCCCATGTGCCCAGCTGACTCATGCTGTGACAAACACATATAGCAACATAAATGTGACCTCACTCCACAGCCCACTAGTCTGCCTCTCTGCCACTAGAAAGCTACTTTAATGTAATGCAAAAGACAACACAGCCTTAATGCTGCATTAAGTGACAAGAATTCACAACTGACTGAATTGCAGGAAACACAAAAAGTTTGCAGGGGAACCACTCATGTGCAGGGCAGTTAGCAGGACGACACCCTCAAAGAGGAACTTAAGGCAAAGAAAGTATGAAGATCCTCCCCTGAGGTGTCTTTGGATGTGCTGTATCCTAAGCCACAGGCTGAATGCTGGGGAAACCGCTACTCAAAATTAGCATCACGTCCCAAATCTTGGCAAAGACAACAATGCTTTGTTAAAGTGTCTACCAAGGATTAAGTAACCACAGCACAAATATTTACATTCAGGACATTCCTGAAGCACTGGAGTCAGACACTGATCAAGCTGAGTGAATTCCAACTGCACAGGGAATTGAAAAAAGCAATGCAGCTGGTAACCTATTTCACACAATTACTAGTTATCCAAATGTCTGCTTAGTAAGCACAAGCCTTGCCCTCACAATGGAGGAAAGGAAACTAACTGGCTCCTACTCAAACTCGGGCAATACCCGAAATGCCAGTGTGCATCCAAGGTATGAAGGGTACTCTGTTCTCCTAGCTTCTGCCACTGCTGGGAAAACAAGAAGCTGGACAGAGTCTCACTAAAAATCTCTAAAACCACCTTGAAAAAAATTAAAATTCACCCTGGGAGACAATTGAGCTTAGTGAAAGACTATTTGTGATTAGGTATAAGAGTTCTAAGGGTCTGGAATGCAATGCACAATGTTAGGGGCCATTAGAAATACTGCCATCTTAGAAACGAGCTTCAATGCCACCTCACTGACTTAGCAGGCTCAAATGACAGAAGGGCAAGCCTGGCTAAAGTCCCACTGGAGGGGAAAGAAATGCAGTGCTCCTCTAAGAAGATTCTTGGCCAAACAGTATTTTTTTTCAGTAAACATCTTTATTAAAATTATCACGTACAAAACAATCTTACATTTATATGAATGAAAAATAACCAACATTGATACCACTTTAGTTGTAATCATTATACATCAGACACCACTGAAACAACTGTAGTTGCACACATTATACATCACTTATAATCTATAGAGTCACTGTCAGTTAAGCATTATATGGGCAGTGCAGTGGTGCAGCGGGTAGCTTTGTTGCCTCACAGCAAGAGGTTCTCCGGCTGGATTCTTGGCTGGGCTGCCTTATGTACAGAGACTGCATGTCCTCCCTGCATTCATATGGGTTTCCACCCACTTTACAAAGACATCCGGTCTCCGCTGAAAATTGGCTTTGTTCCAAGTCTGACCACATGGGGTCTGGCATCTTGACGCAATTCTGATTTAGTCTGCCTCTAGGTATCCCATAATGCAGTGTTTGTCTGTAAAAAAAATTACATCATGCAGGCTTCTTCCTAAAGCTCCCGTCACTGCATTCATTTTACATGCATACACTGCTGTCTTTCATTCAGTTAGTTTTAAGTAACACTTCATGCCGTTCAGTGACAGGGGAACTGGGAACTAACTTTGGGGCGGCATGATGCCAGGACTTGGGCTAAGCTTATATACACTCCAGGGCTGTTAGCATAGTACACACCTATGAACCTATAAATGCCACAGAATAGACTTTCAAAGTGCCTTTTACTGTTGCTTCTTTTTAGAATGGCTAAACTGCAGTCTTTTGTGAAGCCTGAATTAAACTACTTTGACTTATCTCCTATATCCCCTTCACACATAACTTCCCTAGCTGTCAAAGTGCTAAGGGTAATTTGAGCAGTTTCCTGCTGTGGCTGACAGCTCAGAGCAGGAGACTTGACTCGTGTACTGTTTCCTTGTTCTAGCCTTTACTTTCTGTACAGGTAGGGGAAGGACCAGGGAGCTGTGACATCACTGCATGGCTGGGTATTTAGGACAGCAGCGGTGATGTCAGTTTGGGGAGGGAAATGGCCAGAAAACTAACTGCATTCAGTTGCCTTGATGACATCACTGAAATGGAGAAAACAGCCAGCTTTTTCAGGGCGGGACAAAAGCTTTTTGAAAGTGAAACCACCACAGTAAGGTATTGTTCTAATGGAGAGAAACGATCAATTTAAAATATTTTAATTGCTGTTTATTCATAGCAGGTACAGCAAACAGGGAGAAAAAATGCAAACATTGTTGTCCTTTAATACAGTCATTTCCCCATGCAAAAATGAAAAAAGCACATTAATTTTAACTCTGTCATGCATTTTTAACCAGGCTTTTTGTTACATTGCAATGCCTGCATTTCTCAAAACTGTACACGAAGAAAGAGAAAAGGGAGAAAAAGAAAAACAGCAGCACCTGTTTACAATCTCCATTACACTCAACAGCATGCAAAGAAAAATAGTACTATATTTGCGGTGTATGGTTACGAAAATAAATTTTTTTCTTCACTTACAGTTAGCTTTCTTCCCCTCCCCAAAGCATTTTCCAAACATTAAAGTATATGCCCTACTTCATGTCATTAGAGTCCCCCACAAATTCAAGAAATTTTGAAAAAGTCCAATATTTCCAGATTTTCTTCTTCTGGCATATTTCACAACTATAATTATTGCACTGTAATCCCACACTGAGTTACTGGAACCAATTACTGTTCTTCTCCATTACTAAAATCCTGTCTCTGCTTCATTTCCAGTGTATTCTCAACTCTTCTAGTCAACTCTCATGCTGCTTTCCTTCTTTCCAACATTTTCCGTTGAAATACTCAAAAAAGGTTTCACAGGTAGTCTCTCTGTGGTCTTACTAGAAGAAAGAAGCAGCAAAATCTCCTGTTTCACAGCTCACTTTTTGTTGGACAAACTTTTATACTTCCTCCTTAGCATGCGCTTCATTACAAAATGATTTTGTCCCTCCAGGGAAGAATACTTTAAGGACAGCGGTTTGAATCAATCTCACACCCATGTCTCAACATTCCCTGAATAGAGGAATGAATTTACTCACAGAGTAATCATTCGCCACAAACACTCTGCTGTATCCCGCTTTTAGTATTTTGTCCCTCTGCCACAGTTTTGTCAGGATCAACTCCTTCTGCTGGTAGGATTGCATCTTTACTATTAAAAGTCTAGGTTGATTTCTTAGAGCTAGGTTTGGAGCATGCACATGATGTGTCCTTTCAACTAACAACTCCTGCCAGTCCAGTTGATTATTTGTGCTTTCATAAAAATAATGCAGTCTGTTCCTTCCAGATTCTCTGGTATAGCTGAAAATCTCAGGTTTTCCCTACATGATCTGTCCTTTAACTCCATTAATTGAAACGTCTCTTCCTGAGCAGTCTTATATTCAGCCAGCCTTTTCTTCATTTCAACCTCTGATTTTTGCAGCTTTATCATCTCATCTGAATATCTGTTTAAAGCTTCTTCCATTTTTCCAGACTTTTGCTGTTTGTGTTGATACACTCCATCAGGGTTTTGTTTATTTTAACCAGGTCTATATGCAGCTGTCTTATAAGGCAGGTCAAAACCACTTGAAAACAGAATTCCAGAAGACCATGACCAGGCAAAGCTTCAGAACAGAAGAGGGCTGGATGCCTGTCTCATAGCATCTCCCAGCTTATTCCCTATGGATGCAAACTGCTTAAAAAAATGAAGTCTGTCCATGCTCCAATTCCAGACCAGCAATACTTCTATGCAAAACCTTGTACATTTTTGCTTGTTAAAACACCACACAATGGATTGGCTCTCTGAATAATAAGGGCACAGAAGCAGGAGTTGATTCAAGGGTCCTTAGCAAAAACACTGCTATGAGCTCAAATAGACTTAGGTGGTATCCCTCTTGAGGGGTAACCAAATTTCTTGCACTATGTAGGAAGCTTGGTGGGCGAGCAGAGTGAAGGATTACATAAATGGACCTGAACACCACAAGCTGTGCAGTGAAAATACAATTCTTTACAACAGTGGATACCTGATAATAAAATGACAGTTAGTTGCTTATGTAGGTTTTCATATATATGTGGGTGTGCAGGTGGTCAAAGGGAAAAAGAATTATATATTTCTTGGCATTTAATTTCAGACCATGGTTTTGACATCAGCTATTTGTTTGGAATCATTTGTCTCAGAAGATAATGGTGACTCCCCCCCCCCCCCTTGGGTAGTTTATCATGACTCCCAGTTTGCAGTCATCTGCAGACACTGCCATTCAAAAACCCTTAACATTAACTTTGACCTCCAAGAAGTAAATGCCAAAGAAAAGTGACCCAAGGACTGAACCCTGTAATACACCGTTAATAAAACGAAGTTACGTACTCACCATAACGTTCCATGTTTGTAGCCCATCTCGCCCTTCATTCTTACATATGGG
The DNA here is from genome assembly GCF_019279795.1 of Protopterus annectens. NCBI lineage: Eukaryota > Metazoa > Chordata > Ceratodontiformes > Protopteridae > Protopterus > Protopterus annectens. The sequence goes on along the minus strand of NC_056743.1, from coordinate 1,806,053,107 downwards.
TTTGGAGCCGATCCTCGGCTCCGACTCGGCCTATTTACAAGCTGGAAGTCTTCTAGTTGGCTCGTGGCTAGGTTGGTATCCCATGGTGCACCAGTACAATCCCCAGATCTTGTTTGCTGCTAACTAGGAGAGATAACAAATATACCAAAGAAGCCAATACTAAAAGGTCTCCATAAAAAAAGATTATTATTATTTTTCTGTCTCCAGGCACTTCCAGGGTGGGGATAGGAGGAAGGGTTTGTAAGAATGAAGGGTGAGATGGACTACAAACATGGAAAGTTATGGTGAGTACATAACTTCTTTATGTTCTGTAGTCCAATCTCACCTTCATTCTTACATATGGGACAGCGTTCCTAGCACCTTATTCTTGGGTGGCTCAAGGAAAAATACTTCGGAGTACCATGGAACCAAAGGATGCTCTACCCCTGGAGGTTAAATCCAATTTGTAATGAGTAACAGAAGTGTGAGGGGTAGCCCACGTAGCTGCTGCACAAACATTATCAAGTGGGACCCTGGCTTGAAAGGCTGCAGAGGTAGAGTGAGATCTGGTAAAATGAGCCTTGATTTTAAAGGGTAAAGGTCTACCCTCAGAATTGTAAACATAAGCTATGCAGCTAGAAATCCAATTAGAGAGTGTGTTACTTTGGAAACTGGCAAGCCTGACCTGGATTCAGAGAAGGAGATGAATAATTGATCTGATTTCCTTAGTCCGGTGCAAATAAAAACGTAATTGTCTATAGACATCCAGCTGGTGAAACCTGTATTCAGCTGCGTTGGAATTATTTGGAAAGATCTCTATGGATTGATTCAATGTGGCATGGGAACAGACCTTGGGGACAAAAGAGGGATTAGTACGAAGGGACACCCTGTCCTTGTGAAAAATCAGATAAGGGGGTTTTACAGATAATGCTTGCAATTCTGATACCCATCTGGCAGATGTGATAGCCACCAGAAACAAAGTCTTCCAAGACAGGAATTTCAAAGAAGATGAATGAGAAGGCTCAAAGGGAGGAGAGGTTAATCTGGATAACACAAAATTTAAATCCCATGAGGCAACAGGTTCTTGAAGGGGGGGTCTTAATAAAGTGGCACCTTTAAGGAAAGTTTTGCACAGCTTATGTGACATCAGATTAGAATCTTGAAAACCTAGATGAAAATTTGAAATCGCTGCCAACTGAACTCCGATAGTGGCAGCCGAAGATCCCTGGTTAAAAAGCTCAGCCAGGAATTAAAAAAACACTGGAATAGAGGCAGTGTAAGGGTCAACATTTATTTTCTCCGCCGAGATAGAGAATCTTCTCCATTTACGGGAATACAGTCTCCTAGTGGAAGGTTTACGAGAAGATGTAAGAATATGAGTCACGGAGGGTGAGAAGTCGTGAAGCCTGACTAGGGATGGAACTGGAGCAGCCACGCTGTCAAATTGAGGGTGTGTAAGGATGAAGCGAACCTGACATGCGAGTCAACAGGTCTGGAACTGGGTCCAGAATCCAAGGATCGTCTAGGAGAAGAGGCCTGAGAAAGGGAAACCAAACCGGACGAGGCCTGTAAGGAGCAATGAGGATAAGTTTGCTTCCCAGCTGTTTCGCTTTCTGAATAACCTTGGGAATGATAGGAAAGGGAGGAAAAGCATACAGGAGACCCAGGGGCCAATAGTGAACAAGTGCATCTCTCGGTGACTCCCCCGGGGGGGGGGGTGAGGGAGAAGCAGCTGCTGCATTTGGCATTGATTGGGCTGGCAAAAAGGTTGCAGCAAGGCTGTCCTCATCTGCGGAAAAACTGTTCCGCTGTTTCCTGTTTCAGAGACCACTCGTGAGGCATAAGGATTGCCCTGCTGAGCTTGTCCGCTATCACGTTGGTTGTGCCTGGAATGTGCGTTGCACCAGGGAAGATATCGCCCATGTCCAAACTCGCATGGCCTCTCGACAGAGTGGGTAAGATCTGGTTCCACCGTGTTTGTTGATATATCATACTACTGACATGTCTGATTGTATTGCAATAGTCCCCAGAGGCAGAAGGTTGTGGAGTGCTTGCAACGCCAGAAGCACCACCCTCACCTCTAGAACGTTGATATGCAGGTGAGCCTCGTGATCTTGCCATGTGCCTTGGACAGTCCTGCCAAGATAATGCCCCCCACCCTACCTGTGAGGCATCCGTGGTCACAGTGGCAAAGGGTTGGTGAGGAACAAATGAAGTGCCCGTGGTTAACTGATCGGGTAGTGTCCACCAAAAGAGGTCCTTCTTGCAAGATTCTGTCAGCAGAATGTGATGAGATAATGGAAGGCGCTGAAAAGACCATTGGGATGACAGGAGCCACTGAAGAATTCTCATGTGTAGCCTGGCTAGGTGGCACTAGTAATATGGTGGAAGCCATGGTCTGCAGAAGCTGCAGAATAGTCTTGGCTTTGACCTTTCATAAGGGGAGAAGACGCTGAATTTGAAGAACCAGAAGAACCAGATTCTGTGCCCTTTTTGCAGGAAGATGAGCCAACATGTCTGATGTGTCTATCTCTGCTCCTATAAAAATCACAGACTGACAAGGCAATAAGGCAGATTTTTCCCAATTTATAGAAATTCCCAGCTGGGCACAAAGCTGGTCTGAAGAAGTAGATGCATGGTGGGGGAGGGTCAAGAGCCAGTCATCCACATACGGAAACACCTGGAATCCTCAACGTCTTAGGTGAGCTGTCACTACTGCCATACACTTGGTGAGCACCCTGGAGGCTGTGGTGAGACCAAAGGGCAGAGCACGAAACTGGTAATGACTGGCTCCCAGCCGAAAGTGTAGATGACTCCTCAACTCCCTGTCCATTTTTATGTGGTAGTAGGAGTCTTGGAGATCTACTGAGCACATCCAATTGTCTTTCCCCAACAACGAGAGTATAGACTTGCAGGGTCACCATCTGGAACTTGTCCTTCTTTACTGATTCATTCAATCTGCCGAGGATCAGAATGGGCCTCCAGTCCCCTGTACGTTTTGGCACTAAAAAGAATCTGGAGTAAGTTCTGGATCCTATTTGGTCTGCTGGGATGGTTTGGATGACTCTTTTTGACAGCAACTTGTTGACCTCCACAGTTGCCTGATCCTTGTGACTGGGTGGAACATCTGGGATCTTCTTGGGAACAAAAGGTGGAAGAGAAAAGGGTATGACATAACCTCTGGTAATAATTCTTTGTACCCACTTGTCTTGAGTGATACCCAGCCAGGCTTCTGGATACAAAGAAATGTGACCCCCGACCGGCCCCAGAGAAGCACAATCGGGCCCCACATCAAGAGCACTGGTAAGGCTGGCCCTGAAAGGAATCGCAACCTCCCTGGTTTTGTGGACCGCCCCTGCCTCTCGGGTGACGTCTACCATTTCCTCCTCCTCCTCTGCCTCTGAAGGAGGAGTCACCCTGTGCATCTTGGAAAAACCTCTGCGTCTTCTTGAACCACATCTTACTGCCCCTCTGACCCTTAGGGTATGGTCTAGAGGGAACAGTAAAACGTACTCCTATGGCAGAGTGTTTTTCCTTCTTGCTCGCACCGAGTGTGTCCTTTACTTTGGGTCCAAACAATGAGGAACCATCGAAGGGGGCGTTGGTAAAGGTAGACTCGAACCTTTCCGCAAAGTGACACAAACGCATCCAAGAATGACACCTTAGGGAAATTCCTGAACCCGCTGCTCTACTCGCTCCATTGGCTTCATATGAAATAAGCTGCATGGAAGAGTTGACGATAGAGTTCAAGGTGGACAACTGGGCAGACACCTTGTCAGGGGCTCCCTCAGTACTTGTACCTTGCAGAGAATCTCCCAACTCTTTAAGGAAATCTCTCTGAAGCCTTGTGAAGTAAGGTAGTTCAGCGATCTAAGGGTAAATGCCGCTGAAAAAAAGATATGCTTTCCATATCTGTCCATTGTTCGAGACTCCTTATTCGGAGAACGAACAGACGAAGTCTCAGCTAGCTCGTTCTTAGTGGCCGCCACCACCATGGCATCTACAGGAACACCTTTAGACAAAAAAATCTTTATCTGGAGGGGCAGAAAAACTTATTCGGTCTCCTGGGGACTGGCTCCACGGCATCAGGAGTATCCCACACCTTTCGACTAATTAGCTCCATCAGTTCGTTGAAGGGTGGAGACACCCAAGAAGCTGAAGGTCGAGACCCAAAAGCCTTCATGTACACAGACTCCTCATCAAAAGGGGCGATAGTAGGCCAGCCGTACCTCTGTTTAAGGATTTCTAGGATGTCTATGAAGGAGACATCATCAGAGGACAACTTGGGGGACCCTACTGACTCCTCGAGGTCAGTGTCAGAGGTCAGAGACTCATCCTGGGAGTCTACATGCTTCCTCTTGCATGTTCTCTTCTGTGGGGGCTCCCCAGAAGGATATTCTGGGAAGGTCTCTGAAGAGTGGGGGCCACCAGTCGGTGGCTGTTGAGGGTCTCTGCTGTCCACGGAGGGAGTAGGAGCGGAGACAGAAGTAGGTGCTTTGGAGGGGGAGTGTTGGTACCTCTAGTAGGAGCTGATGACTGGGACAGCACACTCATCATCTCGAATGCTGACCTCTCCAGCTCCGAAGACCTCCCCGCCTCCGAGGAGACCGAGAATGCTGTCGGCCCCAGAGCTATTGGCTCCGAGATAGACATAGGGTCCGAACTCACCCTCGCTGACGCGCCGAGAGGAAGACTTGGAACCGAAGTTTGGTTCCAAGCATCCCTGTCAGGGCTGACCAGGGAGCTTCGGCCCCTAGACACTACAGATGGCACAGAGAGTGTCGAAGCAGAACTCTGCTCCGAAACAGCCACACGGTGAGCTGCAGCTGAAGGTTCCACCAGTGGTACCAAACACTCCAGCTACGAAAGATCAGCATGGCTCAGAGGAGGAATGATCAAAGAGGACTGAACATACACTCAAGTGGCTCCGGAACAGATTGGGCCGGAGTCAACAGCAATTTAGGCCAAGCAGATGACTTCAGTCTCAGCACTACCCTCTCCACATCTTCTTCCGATAAACTCCTGCAAGACCTGGATGAGTAGGACAGCAGGATCTCTAGAGTATCAGGGATTTCAATATAGGGGAGACCGGTAGAGAATCCATAGACCAGCTCTGTGAAATGGTCTCAGTGGTCGGCTCCGAAATACTTTGAACCGACCCTGTAGTCACAGTAGTGATCTCAATCGGCACCAAGCTCTGTGGAGCTGAAGAGGCAGAAGACCTATCCGTTTTTGTGATTTTAAAAGGTAGCTCTGAGACACCAGCCAGTGCCGGGGAGGACCTCTTAGAGGACTTTTCCTTTTTAGATCCCCGAGATCTAGAAGAAGAGGAAGAGCTAGCCAGCTCTTCCTCAAAGGAAGGTTTAAGACCACCTTTTAGGATGAGCTTCTTCTAATGTTCTTACAACACCCTAGGACTAAACGAGTGGCAAAATAAGCAGGTTACCTGTTAATGGATGGCGCCTAGACAGTAAACGCAGTTACTGTGGCCATCCGTGATGGACATTTTCTGTGAGCATTTAATACATTTCTTGAAGCCAGATGGCTTATGGTCCTTACTAACTTTGGACATTCTTACAAAATACACACACACAGAAAGAAGAAAAAGAGGGGAGGACTAGGTCCTTAACTTAAATGGGCCTATCCCAGGCAAGGAAGGGAACGGAAAACAACTAGGTCTTCTAACTAAAACAGATCTAGTTAAGAGACAAAGGCAGGAAAGTCACACACTCAAACCAGAATACAGTGAAACTTTCAATATATTAAGAAAAAATAACAGAACAGTGTTCTAACACCACCAGTAATAAAGCTTTTGACTAAGAATCAAAATAGAACAGAAGCTCGTCTGTTAACTACACTAACAATTTAGCAAGCGGGAATCCGCCAAAAACTTAGACTAATTCCTAATAACTACACACACCAAACTAAGTGCAAAGGCACCTACAAATACTAAACTATGAATAACACGAAAAAACAGCACACAGGATACCAATACGATCAAGCCAAAGGCCAATTATCAAAAGATTGCATACAAAGGTGCAAATATAAAAGTAACTATTCTAAACTATGCTAACTATGCTAAACAACTATGAGATAACAGGTTAGTCTAGAAAATACAAAAACGTTGAATAGATTTTGAATAAATTCAAAAGACTTAGCCAGAGACAAACAGAAGCACAACCAAACTAGTCGACGCGGCAAACGAGATCTGGGGATTGTACTGGTGCACCATGGAATACCTACCTAGCCAGGAGCCAACTAGAAGACTTACAGCTTGGAAATAGGCAGAGTCTAAGAAGAGGAACGGCTCCAAACCCATATGCAAGAATGAAGGTGAGACTGGACTCAAAACATCAGGCCTTTAGATGAGGCAGACACACACACACACACACACACACACACACACACACACACACACACACACACCTTTACTTGCGTTTATGAACCAATTTGCTATCCAACAAGTTACACAGGAATTTACATTTAGCTCAAAATGTCAGTATCCCATACCCAGGTAGGACAGATAAAAACACCTATGCAAAGTCTAGACACATCTGACATCTTCCATTGTAAAGTACAGTTTTGTACCTACCATAAATGTAGATGTTCGAAGATCCACATTGCTGCAGTACTTACACTTGGGTAGTCCGCTGTCCTCGGTCGGCCCGAATATCAAAGTATTAGGCTGACGTCGGTCAAGGCGCTTAAGACTGACATCAGAACGTCAGGGTACAAATGCGCATGACCGACGTCATATCCTCAGTCTTTTCTTGCCCCAGATGTCAGAAGACCCTAAACAGAAAGGTCAAAACCAAAAGACAGCAAAAAAAAAACAACCAACCACCCTTGCACTAATCATATGAACAGTATATACAGTATGTACAAAATATACAACCCAAACCACACAACCGCCTCTAACAGAGGGAAGGAGGGAGGGTTGGACTGCAGCAATGTGGATCTTCGAACATCTACATTTATGGTAGGTACAAAACTGTACTATGTTCTTCATCTCACATTGCTGCAGTCCTTACACTTGGGTAGAATCCCAAAGCAGAGGTAAGGGAGGATGGCAAAACTATAAAGTAGTAGGGGCTGCCAAATGCCCTGTAAAATAGCAGTGGCAAACCCAGCCCTAGATTTAGAGTAAAGTGGAAGGTGGTAATGCTTAGAGAAAGTATGCACTGAACTCCAAGTAGCTGCCTCCAAAATATCTTTAGTTGCCACCCCTTAAAAAGGCCAGAAGTGGCAGTAGCTCTAGTGGAATGAGGCCTAATCCCAGCTGGGATCTCCTTACCATGATGGGAATAACAGAAAGCAATACAAAATCCAATCCACTTAGAAATAGTTTGTTTTGACACAGGCTTGCCCTGAGAACCCAAAGCAAAAGAAACAAACAACTGCTGAGACTGCCTGAACCCTTTAGTTCTGCTCAAATAATATCTCAACTGCCTGTGTATATCCAAGGTGTGCAAAATCTTCTCCCCTTTATTTTGGGGTTTGCATAGCGTAGGCAAATGAATAGCTTGGTTTAAGGCCACACTAGAAACCACCTTAGGCATAAAGGAAGGATTAGTACGTAAAGATACCCTATCCTTATGGAAAATTAAGAAAGGCTCAACTGCCATAAGGGCCTGTAATTCAGAAACCCTTCTCGCAGAGGTAATGGCCAACAAAAAAGCAGTCTTCCATGATAAATATTTCAACTCGGCAGTAGCTGCAGGCTCAAAAGGTTGTAGAGTAAGTTTCTCCAACACAAAATTGAGATCCCAAGCAGGAGTAGGAGCTCTTCGTGGGGGTCTTATATTCTTTGCCCTCTAAGGAATTGCTTAAACAAAGGATGAGAAAACAAAGGTGGATCACAGTCATAGTGAGCAGAAATTGCTGCAGCATGAATCTTAATAGAAGAGAAGGACAATCCTTTGTCCAGTAACTCAGCAAGATATTGAAGAGCCACACTTAAATTAGGCTTAGCAACATCAAAGTCCTTTGCTGCACTCCAAAATAAAAATCTCTTTCATTTATCTGCGTATACTTTCCTTGTACTAGGCCTTCTGGCCTCCAAAATAACATTCAAAACTTGCTGCGGAAGCTGAGACCCTCCAGGGTTTAAAACAGAATATGCCAGGCTGTTAGGTGAAGAGAGTGAAGTTTGACATTGAGTAAATGACTGTTCTCTTGAGACAGCAGGTGTGGAATCGAAGGCAAAGGCCATGGAGGCTCCCACCAGACTTCTCAGTAATGGGTACCTGTGCTGTCGAGGCCAATCTGGAGCTATTAAAATCATCTTTGGCTTGTCCTGTCTGACCTTTAGTAGTACCTTTGGGAGGAGAGGCAGAGGTGGAAAGGCATACATGAAGATTGCTCCAATTGAAAGAAAGAGCATCCACTTTCCAAGCTGTGGGATGAAACCTTTTTGTGCAAAACTTTGGCAGCTGGTAATTTAGTGGAGAAGCGAACAGATCTATGTCTGGAGTTCCCCATGACACTGTCAATTTCTGAAATACATGAGGATCCAATTTCCACTCGTGGGGGATCCATAATTCGTCTGCTCAACACATCTGCTAAGGAGTTCTGTGCCCCGGCAGAAACCTTGCCTGAAGATTGAGCTGTAAACTGAGCAGTCTCCCACAAAATCATTGCTTGTCTGCATAGAGGATAAGAATGTGTTCCCCTTGCTTGTTGATGTACCACATGACAGTTGTGTTGTCTGTTAGAACCAACACCTGTCCTGGAAGAAATAAATCTTGAAAGCTATTAATGCAAATTGGACTGCTAACATCTCTCCTTCAAGTTGATATGCAGATATTGTAGCCTGGCACGCCACGTGTCTTGTATCCACTTTCCATTTAGATGCGGTCCCCAAGCTCTGTCTGAGGCATCTGTCGTTAGAATCTGACTCCGCCTCTGGCCGGGTCACTGAGAGTCCCTTGTTTAGTGACATTCCTGAGCCCACCACAAAATTCCTTTTGAATGCAAGGTAATATCTGAATGACAGTGTCCATATCCTGGCAGTGCTGTGTCCATACATTTTGAGATACCATTGTAGCTTCCTCATATGCAGTTTGGCATTGGGAAGCACCAGAATACAAGATGCCATGAACCCCAAGGCTTGAAGGACTGTCCTTGCAGTCAGCCTGGACTGATGAGAACAATTGATGGAAGTAAAGAGCAAGATTCTTTTGTTTGTCCGGGGTCAAAAGGCCATCTGGGATGCTGTATTCAGTCTCACACCCAGAAAGCACATGTCTTGAGAGGGTACTAGACTGGACTTTATTTCGCTCACAGAATACCCTAGGCATCTTAGCACTGCTATCACGTGTTGCCAAATGATGAAGAAGCTCGTCCTTCCTTTGGCCAGAATCAGGCAATCGTCCAAATAAGGATAGATTTGTATTCCTTTTAGCCTGAAGAAAGCTATCACTGGAGCCAGAACCTTTGTGAACACTCTGGGCGCAGTAGATAAGCCAAAGGGCAATGCAGAGAACTGATAATGAGAAGTCCCAGCTCGAAAACGCAGATACTTCCTGCAACTTAGCCTGATAGGAACATGAAGGTAAGCTTCCTTGAGATCCAGAGTCACCATCCAGTGATCTTTGCCCAGCAGAGGTAAAAGCTGTTGTAACGTCAACATTTTGAACTTGGGAATGTCCAGATAAGTGTTGAGGATAGATAAATCGAAAATTGGTCTCCACGTGTTCCCCTTCTTTGGTACTAGGAACAGCGAGAATAAAATCCTAGGCCTACTTCTGGCAGAGGGACCGCTGTATGGCCCCTATTTGCAGCAGCAGAGAAATTTGTTTGTGAGCCTCTATTCTTTGCTGAGGAGGAACGCCTGGCATGCCTTTGAAAGGAGGCAAGGTATGGAAATAAAACCTGTAACCTTGCAGTGTGTGTGTATAATATCCAATACCCATTTGTCCTGGGTAATCAAACTCCAATTTTCTTTGAAGAGTGCCAACCTTCCTCCCAAAGGTGCTGCCAGACAAGAAGGTTCTGGCAGCTGAAAAAATAGGTCATTGGGCCTGTTTAGAAAGGACTGGCCCCTGCCTCACCAAGACTGCACAGGTGAACTCCTGTTCTAGGTCTGAAAGAGCTCCAGGCTCTACCCCTACCACGTCTAGATCTTCCCCTAGACTGTGAATCATAAGAAGGGTACGCCCACCCTTCGCAGGCCAATTCCTACCAAACGGAGGCTGAACTTGCAAAAAAATCTTTAACAGTCTGCATAGACTTAGCCTTGTCTTCCATTTTCTTTAAAAACTGCCTGCCTCCACAGAGTGAAACCGAAACAATACATCAGACTGTAAAAGGAGCATCTAAAATCCTTGTCTTAACATGGTCAGATAGTTCTGATCCCACTCAGCCGGGGCGTGCCTCGAAGAACTGACCCAGTGGCAGCCACCCTGAGACGAGGCCACATACAGCATCAAATCCACATTGTAAAGAATGCTTGCCACTTGTTCAGAAACATGTACCAAATCTTGTAATTCTTTACACTCAATACCTTCCGCCAAACATCTACCTTAGACTTCAATTGAGAAAGAAGATAGTTTTGATATTTCAACATGTGAAACTACAACGATTCAAAGCCCTCATAGCTAAGGTGGAAGAAGTATAGACTTTCTTTTCCCCATCTATCCGGGAAAGCTCTGGCCTCTTTATCTCTGGAGGAACCGGATTTTTACCACAGAGGCTTTGACACCCTTAGGTCCCTGACTAACTGTTTCTGGGTCTGCCCTAGGACTCGCGACTTATACAGATATTTATGAGCTTCAGGCACCCTATAATACCTGTCCGGTTTAACAGGAGCAGGAGGCAAAGAATCAGGGATTAAGTGAAGCCTCTGCAAAACACATCTTCCACAACATCATCAGAACAGGAGGAATAGCCACAGCCCTATGCTGGGCTAAAAGCAAAATTCCCTAAGCTCTTTTCCTGGAATCAGAGAAGTCCTGACCTTCCCATTTTAAAATGCTCCTCATAGGAATGAAGAGTCTCTGAAAAAGAAAAATCCTCTGGAGGAGAAGCAGAAGGAGTAGAGATCATCCACATCCGAATCAGAATAAGGAGAATACTCCTGCAAGTCTTCAGCCGAAGACTCTGAAACATCAGAAACCTGCTCAAAACTCCCCAACTCTGGTTCCACCCTGGGCCTCTTATCTGGAGGGGGGAAAGTACCTCTAATCAAAGTAATTAAATCCTCTGCCATTTTGAGCATGTGCTTCTTGGGCACAGATCCTGAAAAAGAACTAGGGTGACACCAACAGAAGCTAAACCTGGCTGACCCTGGGAGAAGCCTTGAAACAGAAGGAGAGGGCCTAACCACCCCTAGGGAAGGGAGGGAGTACAGTAAACCTGAGAAGCCCTTCAGCCTGGCCACACACTGCCTCCCTGAGAGAGGCCACATCCTGCAAAAATCAAAGTCTCCCCCTGGGACTCCCAGAGAAGCTCTCGAGGCGCGGAACCACCCGGGTTCCACTGAAGCCTTCCAAAGAACCCGGCGTCCGGTACATAGACGCCCACTCTTCTTGTCCTGGGTTTAGCTTCTTTGTCTTTGCGCTTTCTTCGGTTAGCGGCGCCGATGGGAGCATCCGGACGGCATATTGTAATTGCACCGCTTCCGAAGACCAACCACCAAAGCAATCTAACCTTTCGGCTTAAATAGTGCGCTTGTTAAACCTGCAGCACAAAAGCGACACCCAACAACGATAGTGCTCAGGCCCCAAACAAAGGAATACACAAACTATGATAATTCTATGTCACCGGTATCTGCTTCCCACAAGAAATACACGTTACATTCACCGCTTTTCTGACATCCGGATTAAACCACTGAGGCAAAAAAGAAAAACTAAAATGATTCTCATAACGGGTACTTTAGCCAACTTTGACTCGGGTTCTGAAACTCCGAATTCGAAAAATTTCCAGAACGCCCGAACGGCTTTTTGCAACGCTGCTTCTGCACATCGGACCATGCGGCAAAAAGACTGAGGGATATGACGTCGGTCATGCGCATTTCAGTACCGCCTGACGTTCTGATGTCAGTCTTAAAGCGCCTTTGACCCGAATGCGCCAGCCTAATAATGCTTTTGTTATTCAGACCGAATGAGGACAGCGGACTACCCAAGTGTAAGGACTGCAGCAATGTGAGATGAAGAACATAAATAACATTTCGCCAAAATCAACCAGGTTAAGTAGGCAAGATCTACCATAGATGAATCCAAACTTGCTTGGGTCAACAGTCTGTAGGTTACATATATCCTTATTAATTACCTCCATAATGATTCTGTCTATAGGATTACAGACAAGTCCAGTTAGCAATATGGTTCCATAATTGCCCAGGTTCACTGAAGTCCTATATCCCTTAACTGCTGCTGCTGTCGTCCATTCATCCTGCAAGAAGCCTGTTTTGAGGCAGATAGTGAAGGGGATCTGGCAAATCATCTATCATGCTGCACAGTGGGCAGTGTGGTATGTTATTCAGCCCTATAGCAGTAGTGTTCTTGGCCACAGGTAGCGCTTTGAGAGGGAGTGTAAATGCAGGTATGTGATCTGAGAATAATGGGCAAGAAAGAGAGAGTGTGGAATTTGAGCTAAATTTGAATGCAACTAAATTTTTAGTGTTCTCTGGTTCGGAGTATGTGACAACATTAACTATGAGCTCTGCCAAGTGTTGGGTACTGTTTCTAACATAATTAAAGAAGGCTTTGTGGTTATCCTTCACTAGAGTGATTAGTTTTACCTCTTATCTGGCTTTGGTTGATTTGATCAAGGTCCTGAGTGCCTAGCTTAGTTTAGCAGGAATGTTTCTAGCACCCCTGAGAGTTAAAATTTAGTTTTGAGCACAATGAGCTTTTTTTTCTATCATCATCATACAACTCAACCTCCTAGAACAGGAAATCTGGACAAAGCCTTAAATAATTGGGGGGGGGGGGGGGGGCAATTTTTATATATTGCTCTTACAAACTTAGAAAGTTGACAGAACAACAAGCTTTGCATTAGCATGAATTTTCTGAGGGGACTGAAGTCTAACAAAATTTCAGGATATCTATTCAATAAATTAGTGCTTTTTAGTAAACAGCACAAAGGAGGCACCTATGAAAATCTAAGTGAGAGGGTACAATATTGAATCTGCTTATATTTGGGTTCCACAACCAATTTTAATTTGAATGCATTCAAGTGGATTAGATTTAAAGAACTGCGATGCAAAATAGATTGGCAAGAAAGGATTCCTTTTGGGCAACAATGGAACTGTCTATTCTACCCAGATTCTTTATTAACTGCATTAACTCATGATACCAGAACTGTTTCAGGCTGTGAGGATGCTAGATTCCTTTGACTCTGCCAGAGGGATTTGACTAAGAAACTAAACTTTATCTAAGCTGCAGGTCGGAAACCACATTTCAGGACCATCTGCAGATTAGTGTAACTCAGGACAAATCAAAATTTTGTTATACATGTTTGACAAAACTCATTGATGTAAACATTGAACAAAAAAAACAAGGAGAAATGTAAGATAGAATGTGCTATTTATATGGGTATATAGTGTAAAACGTGTATTAGTGCATTCAGCATAAATAAAGAGGTAACTGAGTAACTAAAGATATTTTGATACTTCTCAGAAAGGAAAAAATAATACAAATCTTTGACATTTCTGGTGAGACAATCTATCATAAAAATAGAGGTATTTATGTTTCAATTATGATAACAAGGTATTATACAACCAGATTATATTAACACCATAGGTCTACCAGACAAATAATATTCGTTTGGAAGACAATGCCACACATTATTACGGCAGGATAGTTTGCAAAATTGTGAGTCCTTGAGGTCAGTTTAATAAAAATCATGGATTGTGAGTGTTTGTGCTCAGTTTAACATGTTAACCTGCAAGTGTCACAAAAGGAAAATGTATAAATAGTCATATCTGCTATTTTTTGTAACGTTAGATACCAATGCGGGTACATTGGAAGGCAGCCCATTTGCTACCATTTTACAGGTATTCTGGCTTAGTTTAGATGCTCAGTAGTCCTTGTTTTCAAAAATCAGCATGTTTTTGGCAATTGGTTTATTAAAACTATAGCAGGTTTTGGTGAAATTGGTAAAACAAATCTTTAGCTGAATCTCAACTGGTTATCTTGTGTCAGTGAACCCCATTATTATTCACATTATACATATTTATTTTGTTATATCCCATGGCATAGACATATGAGGATACCTATGATACACACAGAAATATAAATAAAAATACGCTTATACACAAATTGAAAGCTCTTTGATTACACAGATGATATAGAAACCATCACAATCCATATAATAATTCTTTATGTATGCTATATATAATTAACCTATTAATATCATATAACAATATATATATAAAATTCTGATATCAGTTAAAATAAATAATGCATAATCATATCACTAGTTTAAAAAAATATAATATATAATTGTATATACTTCAATTTATAGCAGCACAATATATAAAATATGTATATATATTTTGTATAACATATATACAAAGAAATATCAGGTAGACATATGTATATGTACATAAGCAGGCCAATGGTGTTTGAGAGAAAATTTCTACCTACACCCATACTTATTACATACTAATGCATATATAAAAGAGATTTGCTTATACTTCTTCACCTTAGAGATGACTGTTTAATGGAGTGGCTTTGCAAATCTGAAAATCAATAGTATTACTGTTAAGACTAAACTATTTTATTAATGTGACATTCTGTGATTTCAACCAAAAATTGTTAATATTCAGCAGCTATATAATCTATATATAAAATTTTGTATCCACACATGGCTCATGTTTATACATTTCTGCTTGAGTCTGGCTTTTTCCCAGCGCCAAATTAACTGGAAAAATGCATAATCTATTTGCACTTGATTCCAAGAATTGAGTCTCAGTGCCTTAAGATTTCAAGAACCATTTTTTGGTGAGTCCATTAAATACAAGCAGATATGCATGTATAGGATGTTTTGAGGATATATTATATATACATAATTTCTTATAAAATATCTTATGCTAGATTTATCACTATAGCTATAGCCAAACTTTTACAAATTTACGACATCATATAGCAGTATATAAATACTGGCAACATTTACAAAGATGGATAGATATATATATATAAATGTAGAATTTCATGTTTGATAACAATGTTTATTTTACAAAGGTTAACTTTTTATTCTATATGCAGCATTAGTTTTATTTGAAACTGAAAACATGCTTTTCTGAAATTGTGCTTTCTGACACTGCAAGATGCCTGACCTAGTTTGCTAGCACAGCAAACATGTTTATGCTTTGAAATGTACTGAAAGCAGGTGATTTTCTGCTAGGTCAGGAAATTAAAGGAGAATAATAATGATTTCAGATCCATTCATTATGAACTTCTCTGAATGAAAAGTGCACAAGCTGCAAGAAAGTTAGATATTAAAACAATGAAACTGCTTCAGAAATCTGTATTGTGCTTAAATTAGCCATAGTACCTAGACTTGTAACATCACATAGCAGAAAGTTATAACTGACTGGTGGTCGTCATCCTGTTTACTGAAAATCTTTTAAACTTTGAAGAGTCAGCTAGAAAATCAGAAACATCTGTAAAGTAACAGAACAGAACTGTGATCGGTTACGCAGTGGCAATGTCTTGAAAGGTATAATAACTGACACTTCCTGATTTTAGTCAGACAAACTCTGTAACTGCATTTTGTTGCTGCAAGAATAAAGATACCTGAACTGAACCTTATGCTTTTGGTCTTTTGAAGTATTTTCCTTCGGACCGAAACCTCGTTAGCCTGGGATCAGATGGGCCAGGTGGCATGAAACTAGGGAAGATACCACATCGGATCTTCTTCATTGAAAGACCTCCGACTGAATTGTTGCAAAGAGGCCAGCCACTTTTCTGATCTCATTGACTGAAGGCGGTTCCATTTGAACAGTGAGTGACGCTGAGGCTCAGGTAGTGAATCTTTTTTCTGTTTTAGATCAGGGACTTGATTGTATTGTTCTGTGAGAATTTTTAAAAATTCAGGGACAGAAATATTGCTATCTTGTCATAGATCAGGAAACAGAATAGGCAGGTAGTCTGAAGACTGTAAACATTGTGGTACCACATTAAAAAGGGTTACCAATTTAGTTAGAACAAAATGGGTAATTGCACAAAAGACCCCAAAGCACCGTTAACCCACAAAAATATATGCAAGCCGACAACGAGATATTATACTAAATGGGTTAATAAATATGAATTTGATGGAAACTAGAAAGACCTCACTTATCAAACTTATTAGACAGTTAAAACGATTCTAAAGGTCGGGTTAAAAACAGCTAAATTAGGAGTTCCTCAGGCACACAGGTGGATTGAGGAAGCAAACCAGAGAACAAAAATGTTCTAGACAAAGAGGATAATAACTTAGTTATAGCATCAGCCCCTCCACTGGTTCCTTACCAGAATATGAAAAGAACAAACTGACCCACCTCACCAGCTGTTCCTATAAAACCACTACCGTTTGTTAGAGATCCTATCGAGACTAGGTCTCAATAATTAAGGATATTATGAATTATATCAAATGAATGAAATTCACGGCTATGAGTGAAGAAGAGATATGCCACTCATAGAAGTACCAAATCCTCAGGCAGGACAAGGGCAGGACCCAACTCTCTTAGTATACAGACCGTGGACAACGGAAGACATCCGGAAAGCCACAGAGGAAATCCCCCATCCAAAAGTTAATTTTAGAAAGTTCTTAGAAGACTTACAGGGCATGAGGTTAAGTTATCACTTAAATGAGAGGAAGTAGAAAAGTAGTCAGACAAATATAGGTCCAGATTGGCACATGATCAGTGGCAACTGGAATCCCGACGCAGCCACCCCACATAGCAGCAGAACTAGATAACAGAAAAGGTCTGACAGACCGAATTTCTGAGAAATGGAAGCCTAGGGCAGACTGGACTTGCATTAATCAATGCATCCAACAAGAAAGTGAAACTGTTGATAGATATTATGCCAGATTATTAGAATGTTTTAATAATCACTGTGGAATGCAGGTACCTGAAGATCAAGACACAAGATTCCCCATATAAAGCAGCAGTTAAAGAATGCATTTTTGAAAGGCAGTATTGCACTTTCATTACTAAACATATGGTAGATCATCGCAGATTACAATACTGCTTGAATATGCAGACATGCCGAAAGGCATTTTAAAACAAAAGAAGAAAGCCCAAGTATTTGCTGTGGAAGATATTAAGTAGTCAGAAAAAGAATGCAGGAAACAATCTGATCAGCGATCAGAGGACTTTGAAGGAGAAAGAAAAGAGTGAGTGCTTCAAATGCGGAAAAAGGACACTTGGCAAGGGATTGCAAGAAAAATAAGGCAGCAGTGGAAGATAAGATGAGGTGAGGACTGACTATATAGTCAAGAATCACTAGATAGGAATAATAGAGAGGACAAATGATAGATAGAAGGAGCAGAGAATGTGATAATAGAGGAAGTGGAAACCACGATAGTGAAGAAAACTGAAATATTAGACCTAGCCTTATTGAGTTTAGAGCTATTCTAGAGACAAAACCAGAAGTTACACTCCTGGTAGAAGGGAGGGTCAAATTTTGATTCAGGGCATGAACCCTGGTACACCTCCAAACTACCAGAAAATTCAGACACTTTATACTAGTAAAGCAGCTAATGGACAGCTGTATCGGAGCCTCTCCCATAACATTACAATAACAGATCCTGTTTTGGATTAACCCAGAAAAGCAAAATTGTTGTTTCTGCAAAATGCCCAGTGAACCTTTTGGCAGAGCCTTATGCAACTATTAGGCATAGCAGTAGTTCCAACCATGCAGGGTATGGAAGCACAGCGACACCAATACTTTTGCAGTGCAAAGAGACATTTTACTGGTACAGCCAGGACTTAGTTACGACTGGCCCTGGAGCAGTAACTGAAGAGAATGAATGTAGCTATCAGTAAGTTCCCTACAACAGCATGTTGCACTGTACTCTGTATTATTGTAATACACCAGGACCTGACAAAGAATATGAACAAGAATTGTTTAAAATCATGCAAACAATTACAGATTAGTATGTAATTTGTACTGGGACATGAAAGGGAACAGTGTAGTTAGCTGTTCATTGCCCCAGGAGTTCTTTTCACTTTACAAATCAAATCTTACCATGTTAGTTTAACTAGGAAAGATTTAAAATGGATAGACCTAGGAGAAAAAGTCGGGAAAACAGACAGAATCAGAACTGTCAACAACAGGGAAAAACAGAAACTGAACTGGATAACAGACAAACACATCCAGCTGTACACTTGCAGTCCAGCAAAGACAGCTGAAGCTCTCTTATTAGAAGAGGAAGAAAAAGCTTTGTTAGACATACCAGAAACTCTCTGGTCAACAGGAAAGACAGACGTAGGACTTATTCGCACAGCAGGACCAGTTACTATCACGCCAAAGTCAGCATTTAGACCATAAAGAGACAGTACCCCTTGAGAGAAAGAGGCAGGTAGCAGAGAGGAATCAAACATGTAACAAAATTAGAAAAGCAAACTGAGAATGGTCCAGATTACGATGACACATCTATCCAGTAAAACTTATCTGTTAGAAAGCAAGAGTAATGGCATATGGTCCAAGATTTACAAGCTGTAAATGACGAGCAAAGAGCACCACGGTGCCAGATCCATACCTTGAATGATTTAAAACCTCAACAGAAGTATTTTTCTGTGGTAGATATCAGCAATGCATTTTTCTCAATACATACACCCTGACAGCCAGTATTGGTTTGCATTTACATTTCAGGGAAGCGGTATACATATACGAACTACCACAGGGATATTGTGAAAGTCCAACAATATTCTCACAAGAAATGGCAAGTAATTTGCGGATTTATCCCACGAGTAGCCAGATTTTACTTTATGTTGATGACATCCTGCTGCCCCTACCCAGCAAGATTGTAAGGAAGATACTATAGCATTATTACAAATTCTAGCAGTTGAAGGACACAAAGTAAGCAAAATAAATTGCAGCTTTGGAAAAAAACAAGCAGAACATTAGATGAGGACAGAATATTTACAAGCAATTAAAACCCACAACCAAGAAGGAAATGATGTCCTTCCTGGGTACGACTAATTTTGTCGAGCTGGATCCCAAACTATGCTTTGGAATCTGCACCTTTACTGACCTGATTTTAAGCCTATGGCAGCACAAGATTTAATACAATGGACACCAGAAGCAGAATCAGCTTTCTGCAAACTGAAACAATTGATAGCATCATTAGTTTTAGGATTACCAAACTATCATAAACGTTTTTCCAAACTGTAGATCGCAAGCAAGGTTATATGACATCAGTATTGACTCAACAGCATGGGGACAAACAACGCCCCATTGCTTATTATTCATCACAACTGGACCTAGTGGCGACCCCACTGTGTACCACTGTGTACAAGCAGTAGTTGCAGCTGCAATGGCAGTGCAGGCTTCAGCCTCAGTAGTGTTATTCCACCCTCTCACATTGAGAGTGCCTCATGCAGTCGCAATCATTTTACTGCAAGAAAAGTAGCATATCTTTCCCCTGCTAGGCATCTTTCCTGTATGACTATATGTTGAGCCAACCTCATATGACAATTGAACGATGTACAACTTTGAATCCATCTACCTTGCTCCCAACTCCTGCAGATGGCACACCCCATAACTGCCTGCAGGTAATTGAGCAAAAGACACTGCCTAGAAAAGATCCTCACGGATGTTCCCTTGGATGATGCCGAGGTGACATATTACGTGGATGGCTCATGCAAAGGAGTCCTACAGGACAGAACCCAACAGGTTATGCAGTAGTTTCTGATACTGAGATTGTAGAAGCAAACCTCTACCACATAACTTATCTGCACAAGCAGCAGAATTGATTGCCTTGACAGGGCATGTACCTTAGCAAAGGGTAAAAAGTGAAACATTTTTACTGACAGCCAGTATGCTTTTTCTACTGTACATGTTTTGCACAACAGTGGAAAATAGAGGAATGATAACATCTACTGGTAAACCAATTAACCATGCACAGTTTATTTTAGATTTGTTAGATTCTATTCAGTTACCTCAGAAAGTAGCTATTTGTAAATGCATAGCTCATACCAAGCAACAAGATAGGATTTCAAAAAGCTGACACAGCTGCAAAGCAAGCAGCCTCAGAAGCATTTCTTTTGATGAGGAATTACAACCTTCTGAGATTTTAGACTAGAAATGTTAAAAACAATGCAGACACTTACTACACAGGCTGAAAACAAAAATGGAAAAGATGAGGAGCAATTCTTGAGAAGGGCTGTACATCTCCAAAGAGAAAACCGATATTACCATCTAATTTATTTAGATATGCAGCTTTGTTGAGCCATGGGCAGAGCCATGTCTCAACAGGGGATGGTACAGTTAGTGAATCGGTGTTTACGCATGGGTTTTACAAACTACACTAAAAATTTTGCCTGTCATGTCACACTTGTAATAAACATCATGCACAAGGGGCATTAAAGCCCAAGCAAGGAGTTTCCCTACACCATCCGTTTCATACTATCTGTATGGATTTCATAGAATTGAACAAATGTGAAAACAAAAAGTACTGCCTTGTCATTGTAGATATGTTTTCCAAATGGGTGGAAGCCTTTCCGACTAAAAATCCAGATGCAGACTGTTGCAAAGACCCTAGTTAAAGAAATTATTCCTAGATTTGGCATACCGGAAAGGATCTACAGTGACAATGGTACACATTTGTAACCAAACTATACAACAGCTAAGTCAGTATTTTGGGATTTCTTTAAAACATCACTGTGCATATCACACTCAATCTGCAGGGTTAGTAGAGAGGAACAATGGAGTTTTAAAGAATAAGCTTAAAATTGATAGTGAAACACAAAAGAACTGGGTGTACTGTTTGCCCCTCTGGCACTGTTGAGCATGAGAACTGTTCCAAATGCAAAAGGATTGACACCTTTGAAAGATTTTGGGAGGGCTTATTATATACCTCAGTGGAAACCTCTCATGCCTGCAGACCAGGAAGCAAATTGGACACTTGCAGATATATGAGGAATATGCTAAATAACAAACATCTTGCAGTTTAAATTCTGTTTCAGATAAAGACAAACCAGACCATCGAAGTAGCAGTAGCCCCAGGCACTTGGGTCTGGGTGAAGACAATCAAAAGAAGAATTGGATGACACCAAAGTGGGAAGGTCCATTTACTGCTGAGCACGCCCACAGCAGTCAAGATTGCAGAGTTCATCTTGGATTCATTTGACACACTGTAAACTAGTCAAAACTTTGAACTTGATAAAACTTTGCTAACACACAGCAGCAGTAAAATGACAAGACCAGAGACAATAGAAATAGAACGATCATATCATCAGTGTTGCATAATCATCTTAATAACTGATTAGTGACAATGTTCTTTTGCTGTGGCCTTTCTTTTCTTCAGCCACACCAGCTAGAACTGAACAAACGTGATTCAACACTCATAGACTGGCATCCAACTTTAACACTTACCAAGCAATCAAATATGTATGCTGAGACTTTTAATATTTCAAATTGCTGAATTTGCACAGCTATACCAACAGCATACGGGGGATTATTGATGGTTGCTGTCCCCCTAGCGGTCAATGAGACCTGGGAAAACTTGATTTTTGAGACTACACCTGTAAAATCTAGAGACAAAATTGCATTAATTCTACCTGTTGCACAAACAGGAATTGTATGATTTTTTAAGAATGACACAATTCAAGTAGGTTGGAGCAAAGGTAATGTGACTGTTTCTTATAAATGTTATATTAAACCTAAAGCTAAAAATACAGAAACAATTTGTGATGCAGATTATGACTATACTTTTGAGTCCTTGCATAAAACTGTCAGTGATACAACATAATCCTGTTCTTTTAAAGCAACTGTCTATTATAGATAAGAAAATGTTTCATGCAGGGAAGGTGCATATTAATACTAGAAAATTGTTATTTCATATTGTGGGAAAAAGGCATACAAATGGTTACCTGAGAATTGGTCCGCAGTTGTTTTTGGGTTACCTGGTTCCCGCCATACGACACACTGCAGCTTTGCCTCAGGGAAAATTGAAACGTCAGAGATGTCGCAAAGAAACCTGAAAATCCAATCAAGAAACCTGAGAATCCAGTGGGACAGATCAGCAGGCTGGAGAAACCATAACTCCGTGAAAGACAAAGTAAACTAGCACACATGGACTTGAGTGACACTATCATATCCTGGGCTGGCAGGCTGCATATGGTGCAGTTAAATCAATTTGGGAACTGAGAAACTGTCCAAACTTCGAGTCATGAGCAATGCAACTTTTCTGCTCTTGAATTAATGACTGATGAACTGAATGCTATGAGAACTGTGGTGCTTCAAACCATGGCTCTTGACTTCACCCTAGCGCAGAGGTGGTATGCACTTTTAATCAAAGAAGCTGTTCGTATTCCTGACAATAAGCAGAAATAATGATCATCTTGAGGTGATTCAGCAAGTGTCGAGACCAAACCAGGCCCAAACCCATGATGGACTTTTTCCAGAATTTGTTTGGGGGTGGGGTTCCATCCTAATGAACATCCTGATTGCCATTTGTGTGGGATTACTTTATTAGGAGCATGCATTTGCTGTGGTATTCCCTGCATGAAAAAAATAATCAAAGATTTTATAGACATGTCAGTTGCTGAGACTTTGTATCAAAGTAATGAAATTGAAGAACTGTTGAAAAGAAACACTTTCATAAGTTTAAACTGAATGACTCTCTTAACTGCAAATCCTCAAAGGAAGAGGTTAGGAGAAGAAACAAACTGTTTATGCTTTTGAAAATAGAATAAAAGTATTAACAGGGGAAATGTTAGAAAAATATAACATGTACAATGCTTATTTTAATAAGGAAGATTAACACGTTTTATTCTATATATGCAGCATTAGTTTTATTTGAAAGAAAATATGCTTTTCTGAAACTGTGCTTTCTGACACTGCAAGATGCACTCTGACCTAGTTTGCTAGCACAGCAAAATACATGTTTATGCTTTGGAAATGTACTGAAAGCAGGTGATTTTCTGCTAGGTCAGGAAATTAAAGGAGAATAATAATATTTCTGTAGATCCATTCATTATGACAATCAGCTCTGTTCGTGTTAATGAAAAAGTGCATAAAGCTGCAAGAAGTTAGATACTATAACAATGAACTGCTTCAGAAATCACTGTATTGTGCTCTTAAATTAGCCATAGTACCTAGACTTGTAACATCACATAGCAAGAAAGTTATATTGACCGGTGGTCACAAGGCCATCCTGTTTACTAAAAATCTTTTAAATTGAGAGTCAGTATGAGAAATATCTGTAAAGTAACAATTGTGAACGTGATCTGACAGCCAGTGGGCAATGATTAAAAAATATATAAAATGTATACTTCCTGA